>NC_089223.1:4352880-4952880 GCF_963924675.1 Phocoena phocoena | reverse complement strand
TACTGACAATTACTACTGACAGCAAGGCCCTCCATTCTGTGCTGCCCAGGCATACATTAAATATGTAAGAGAAGTTGAGAAATGTGAAAGGTACAACAAAAATAATATAAAATAACATTAAAAATTATTATACACTTCTTATCATGGTATCAGCTGTTCTCTGTCATGCTCCCGAGTCCCACATGAGAAGCAGGGTGATCTGTGAGCATAATATGGCCTCTCTCTAACGAACTAATAAGGCATGGATGCTGGCTTCCAGATTTTCCTTCACATTAATGTGGAAGGGAAATATAAGAAGGTCAGAAGTTACTACACCTTAACTTCCTCAACTTAAGTGACGTAAAGAAATAAATCAAAATAATTTCCCACACTGAAAAAATTTTATAAACCACTGTGTTATGCATCCAAAATATACATAATAGAATACACAATGGTTACTGTTAGTATTTAAAATATACGAACGTGATGACACGTTTTCATTCATTCTTTTTTTTTTTTTTTTCATTTCCCACTTCTGTGCAATTCTGATCAGAGTAAATTCCATTTCTTTCTGAATTTTCACTTGACTTTCTAGAGGGGCAGGATGCCAATATTATAATTTAAATAAATGAAAAAACTCCCTTCAAAGTGGGAAAATCAGAAATACACGCTGCCTCTGGTAGCAGAATTAGAGTCTTTTAAGTGTAGAAGTTGAATTGCTTCCTTCTTAAATACAATATTAAAGTCTGTGCAATTATTAAGTCACAATTGAATAGATATGAATATTTTACTAACATCAAACACGGTCTGCAGTGTGCTTGAATAGTTATTCCTGAAATATTATGCAAAAAAGGAACCTAAGTTATTTATTGAATTCTTGAATGGTTTAGTGTCTCTGATTTTAAGGAGGTTCCCTCATTTATTCACAGCTGTCAACTTTGGATTAACCCAAGGGTTAATTATCCATTTTATGATTTGTCCATACTTCCCCCACCTTCTCCCTCTTTCCATCTACCTGCTGGCTATTTTCCTATTAGATGGCACCTGAGTCATGGCCTGGAAAAGGAGCTAATGTTGGATGAAATGAAAAATGCCTCTATGAAAAGTTGAAAAGTACTAGAATTAATATTTCTATTTGAATCTAGATTAGCCTGTAATCATTTCTATGTCATATCCATACACATCAGTCAAAAACGCTCCATGAGAAGAATTTTCATCCAAATAAGGACAATAAGTCAATGAGTAAAGCAAGCTAGTCAGTTGCTTAAAATTATACCTCACAATTGAAACTATGAGAAAACGATTAGAGGACACGTATTCCCTTATACCTGTGTGGAAAAACTTTTAAGTAATTTTAGAAATCATTTTATGTATAAGGGAAAATAGAAATATTATTTTTGTTACACAAAGGAAAAATATGTGTTCTTTCTGAAACGCAGAGGAGAGAAGTGAACACAGCGATCATCTCCAATAACCATCTAACCATTTGGAGGCAGCTCGCTGACTTTATGAAGATGGATTCAAACCTGGAGATGAAAAAATGATATCATTTGAATGCATGAAAATATTTTATTTCTCCGTGTATTTGCCTAACACTAAAAAACAAAAACAGAAAAACAGAACTCAGGTGGTCATGCCACAGTTCGTGGCTGCTCTGTTAGTTGGTGTTTCAAACATCACTTAACCTCCCACTCCTCTGGGGCATTTGAGTTTGTTTCCTCAGTGCCAACCACCGTGAAGTTGGAATGCCTGAAGGAAATGGACAAACACACCTGGTTTTAGGTCTTATATTTGGAAGAAAGGTGATTTCAAGTCTCAGCTACTACATTTTTCATGATCTAAATCTACTCTAATACTAGGAAATAGTTTTCACCTTAATATTTTTCTGTTCATTAAATTATACTCAGTCAAGAATTGTTGTATATCAGCAATGCATGGGTATTACATTATTAACAGTTAGCTTGTATGAGTTCAAGACATGTCTCTGGATTTTATTTTATTAGTGAAAGTGAGCAAAATCATTCTCCAAAATTAAATTTTGATTAGAAAAAGGTCAGTGACAGTGAAGCGACCTTGCCTCTGTCTCCTCCTCTACCTCTGAAGTGGCATTTGTGATAAATCAAGCTTTCATACTTATCTTTTCTATATTTTATACTCTTCAACAGTAAAATAAATAAAGTCATAATTACTACCTGCTTAACTTAAAGAGTTCTGTAGAAGTTCTGGAGATGAAAGCCTTAAACTATTTTGATCTCTCTAGATCAAAGGTGCTTCATAAATATGAAGTAGTTTTATTTCTTTAATTAAGTTGAAGATGTGCGTCATATCTAAAGCAACTATAGCTCATCACTTGCCACTCCTTATAAATACAAAATAACCTAATTAGCACAGTGGTGGCTTCTGTTTGAAATTGCTTTGTGAGGTTCGAAAAGACAAGGGCACGCTTCGGCATGCATAGAATTAAGCTCCTGGAAATTTTGAGGGGAAATAACCCTCAGCTCTTTGCTGCTCCTGGTGTATTGTGAAATTAGCATTACTTTGCAGTTAAATAGTATAAAGTCCTATGCTATGTTCCCATAGCATAAAGAATTGAACTGAGAGAAAGTATTCTACTAATTAAAACAAAGGAAGTTATATTTTCTTCATCTAGTTAAAAAGTATCTTCCTACAAATACATGAAAATAACAAGGAATTAGCTTACAAATTACTTTTAGAACAGTTTAGTTACAGCTATCCACAGTAAAGTGATTAAACAAAAAAATGTAGCAGCGTCAGGAAGACCAATGTCATTGAAAATGTAGGAAATGTGGACGTGGTGGTGATCTGTCACCTTTTGGTGAGAAAGCATCTGAACCTTCTTTGACATGTTGAGTCTTCCCTGCCATGTGAGTTGTGCAGAAGGCCGAGTGTGTCGGCTGCTAGAGAAGTGGAAAATGAGAGACTCACTTTCCCGCCATCCCTCACAGCAAAGACGCAGGCACATGAGCCAAGCTGTGCCAAGGAAACGCCAGAATTAATTAAATTTAATTAATTAAATTAAATTAATTCCCCAGAATTAAAGTGGGAATCTAGTGTCACACACACATGACCTGGGGCACTCTCTCGGAAAGTAGTTTCCTGGGCATCAGTGGCAGCATCGGTGTCCAGAAATATAGAATTGGCCATGCCAGTTATAGTATTTGTCATCTTACCAGCTTGGCAATTATGTTCTCAGGTGACTACTCACAGTGCAAATTTGGATGTGATCTTCCTGTCCGTGTAGCCTCAAACTTAATTTTCTAGTTACTCTGGCAGTTATGGGAAGTAAAATCCATTTTCAGAAACATTTCTTCTGTGATCAGAGAGAGATGGTTTTATGTAGCTTGCAATTTAGATTCCTAACTGATTCAAAATGGAACTAATAGCTATATGGTATTATTTACCACATTAAAATCAATTTAACATGACATGGTGAAAAAATATTGTTATTTTAATACTCTGAAGAAAGATCAACACGTTATTTTAATAAAAATATCAGGAAATGAGTTGGATAATCTTAATGAGGTCTTAATAAATAAAAAAAGGTTTTATTCAAAGAAGAGTACTTTTGTATTCTTAGAGTGGAAAAATATTTTATATTTTATGGTGGAAAAAAAAGAAGAACCTCAGAGCCTGTCAGATAAACTGATATCTGGCATTTCTACTTTCCATCATGTGGCTTTAGATAAGTCATTTACACTCTCTGACTCTTAATTTCCTCCCTCATATGGAGGACAAGAGAGAGAGAGACTATTTCTGTTATGTGATTGGTGGATTAGAGGTAATATATTTCAAATGCTTACCATAGTGTCTAGAGCATGTTAGGTGTCCACAAAACTGTATTATGAGATATTTACTAGATACTAATGACTTATCTTCTCAAACTGTCCTTTCTGAGCATGAGTTTTAGCTCGGTGTGTTCTTAAACATCTATAAGGTGGATTCTGAGCCAGTCAGCCCATGTGACACCCTTGGTATTACACTTGGTACTGATGGTCTGGTGTTTCTGCTATATTGATGACTAAATATTTTTTTTTATCACTCTTGGTCCTACAAGAAGAAGATATGGATATGGATTGGAAATCTGCTAGGTTGTTTAAATTGTATTATAAAATAAGAAAACTCTTTTATAACATGCGACTCTTCATTCATGTTTGCAGTTTGTATCTTTGCTGACCAGCTGTGACCGTTACTATAGGTTGGCCGCCCTACGTTGATTCTTCCATTGTACTTCTTGATTACTTAAAACTCAAGCTGAAGATCTATGAGATAAAGTGATACACTTATCTTTTCCCAAACCTTCAACATGGCTTTAGGTATCTTTGATACAGCATTAGACTTTGATGGTTTCCTTGCCTTGAGCTCTGAAACAATATTCTAGACCTTTACGTTCTGCTCCAGATACATCTGTATCTCTCTACTCACAACGAAGAGTCTAGCTTCCAAAGATAGAGAAGATAATAGAATTTCACATAATTATTCACTGGTTTAATTCTACATTTCATGTGCAGTATTCTCATTTAACAATACCAATACTACTACAACCACTATGATTAAAAAAATAAGTATTTTTTGTCATTTCACTCCATTTTAAAATATTGTATGTCTACATTATCAGAGCATATGGGCTATACACATAGTGTCTCTGTTTTAAAACCCTCACTTAGTTTTTGTACTAAATGCAAATCTTTATCTACTGCTCACAATGAGTATTTATGTCAGTGTCTGACTAGTCATTTTGTTTCTCTGAGATCTAAACTCTACTAGATTCCTCTTCCAAATTGTCCGTAGCTTATACGCTTGAAAAGCAGTTTAGTTTCATAAAATCCTTGGTTCACATTTTCATTTCTTGCAATCCCAAATATATTTGTTTTGGCAAAACACATTGTTATTGAAAACTCTGATAACAATTCCAATCTGGTTATTTTTCTTTTGTTTTGTTTTTCATCTCATAAGAGTGATTCGATCTTTTCACTTGGGTATTTAAAAGACATCTCTCTATCTCCTCATCTTCCTCCCTGTTTCTTCCTCTTCCTCCTTCTTCCTCTTATTTTTCTATCTCTCTCGCTCTTTCCTTTTTTTTTTTTTTTTTTTTTTTTGGCGGTACGCGGGCCTCTCACTGTTGTGGCCTCTCCTGTTGCGGAGCACAGGATCTGGACGCGCAGGCTCAGCGGCCATGGCTCACGGGCCCAGCCACTCCGCGGCATGTGGGATCTTCCTGGACCAGGGCACGAACCCGTGTCCCCTGCATCAGCAGGCGGACTCTCAACCACTGTGCCACCAGGGAAGCCCAGCTCTTTCTCTTTTTTAAAATCTGATAATTATACTAGAATTCATCTTGTTGGTTTTTCTGGGTCAACAATATCAGGTAAAAGCTTTTCCAAACGTACTTTTAAATCTTTTATTTATTTATTTTTTTGAGGGTGGGGACTTCTTTGAGTTATAGATTTTAGCATTTGTCTCCATTGATTTGATCTTCTTTTCTTCTTCTTTAAGGAATCTTCTTATTATAACGTCTTATGTTTTTTTTTTGTCTGAACTACATACTCATCTGTATGCTTATTCATGCCTGTTTATTTCTAGTTTGGTCTTCATTTCTGAAAAGATGTTTTCCTTTTATTTAAATGACCCCATTTCAGAGTTTTCCAATTTTAATTTTTATTTTATTCTATCAAATCACATCATATAAAAAATACGTATTGCTTATTTTGCCATAATATTCATTTGTTCTGTGACCCCGTCTTTCTAGAATGCTCTTCGTGGTCTATAGCAATGTTGTTCTGCACTTCACTGTGTTAGAATTCCTAGTCAATCCCCTTGCTCCAAAATCACATATTCAGTAGCTTGAAACCATTGTTTCAAGTGCTCCCTAGCTCCTGGCAGGGGTGCTTCCATAATCTAGTATCGAGTTAGGTTCTGTATCTTGACTCAAATTATCCTGACTTGTTTTCTGTACACATTCACCTTCCTCTTCCCCCACACACTCTAACAACAACAACAAAACGTGGTGGGGTAAGAAATTAAATCCATATAAGCAGATTTCACTAAAAATTTTCTGAGGAGAATGGATGTAATATTTGCATCTTACATCCTTGAGGAAATTGATTTGAAATGTATCCTGGATATGTCTGATATTCGGGTATATTTAAGTCACATAACCATTGATGGAACACAGGCAGTGGTGAAAGTAATGAGAATTATCTCAGTGGAGTTCCCTCTCTCCATATCTTCTATCTCTAAAAGGTGGTATGCTCATCATCCCCTTCAAGAAAGAAGGGAAACACTGTGCTCTAGCATAAGGCATTTCTGGCTGATATACTGTTGTAGTAGTAGTAGCAGTGTTCTATTATTATTTCTGGTCTAATCACTATTTTGAATTTAAAAGACATTTTCTTTTTGAACTCCATTCCTTTGCCAACATTTTATAGATACACAGAAAATGTAAAACAGCAGAATACTCCTTACTTCTAATAAACGAAGAGGATAAGAATGATTAAATAAAAATTAGAATTGTGTACCCTAAAGTAATATTTTCTAACTTTCTGTGCATAGCAATCTATCTGCAAGTCAATTATAACGTGAAAAGGGACTTTCATTTAGTTTCAATATTCTTTCATCAAAATAAAATATTTATTTGTTTCTCTGTTTGCTGCCTAAATTGTACTACTTTGTTGACACAGTCCACTGATAGTTGTATATTGAATATATTCGCATATATATAGGTATGTGATTGAATAAATATAGTCCATATTTGCTTACAGAACAACAAACACCGGCATAAATATTCTTCTAGCTCCGCGAGGGAAGGGATGTTTGTTTCAGGAATGATATCAACTATGCTCGGTATCTGGAACATATTTTGTTCTCCATAAACAGTTCTTGAATGATTGCTCCTAATAAATCACTTCCTCCCCATCAACCTCCTCTTCAGAAAAAAAAATTGGATATGGTGTTTTAATTTTGCTATAATATTGTGCTCAACTCAGGATTTGGAAATTTGGATGAATAATTTGTATAGAAGAACATATATTGAAAAACTATGTTGAAAGATAGTGTATGTTACATAAGATTCACATAAACCCATTTTGATATAACATTTAAATTTGTTTCAAGCTAAAGCTATCTATTTCCTTGAGGATTTATGGTAAATACTAAAATTGGGGTGGAGGTAGAGTTCTTTTTCATGCCATTGGAAGAATGACCTTTTTAACTAACGCTGCCATGTCCCTGATGAAGTCCTTGGCTGTGACCATCCCTCTTTAGACTGAGGGATGAAGGTAAGGACGAAAGGGTAGTTCACATTTTCATATAATAACTGTTTCCCAAAGAACACATTTCTGCTTTAGAAGACTTATTTATTATCCAGAGCATAACCTACCTACTTCTGTGGTTGAAAATCCAACTCTTAATATGTGAAAGAGCTGGACTTTACATTGTGCAAGGACTCTCTGGGTGCAATAAGGTGCAGAAACACCAAGCCTAAAAAGAACCCCCGATTTTCCTACCCTTGTGACTATAAGAGGGTCACATGACAATGTGACAATGACTCTGAAGGTGTCATTGAAGACTAAATTGGCTAAAGTTTACAGAGTCTTCACCTGATTTAGATCTTTCAACAGAAACCCAAACAAGTCATATGCTGGAGGCTTGATGAAAAAAAACATTCATATTCGAAGGGGAATTGTTTTCATCTGAGCTGTGTAGTAGAACCTTGTTTCTCTGTTTACTTCAAAATAATCAGTCTACTTGGCAGTCACATCAAACTCACTATAATTGTCATTTTATCAGTTATTCCCAAGTTGGAAGTTTGTATGATAAACTGTCAACATCAGATGTCCAAGAATTTGTAATTTTCTGTCTTCAGTACTAATCACAGGTGGTTTGGAGTCAGCTCCACAGAGGAAGTGTCATATCGTATCTCGACCACCCTTTTCCTCATTCTTGGCCTAAGGTAGAAGGACATGGCATCCTTGGGGGCCTGCTTCACAACAGCTCAAACTTCTCCATGTTTCTTTAAGAAGAAACAACTTCCTTTCCCAAGTTATCGATGGATATGATGTCAGATCTAGTTAGCACTTGCTTAGATGGTCAGCAATTCTTGGTTGTCCTAAGAACCATACTCTACTATGGGAAGGTATAAAACAAATAACTAATTAGATGATCCTCTGACATCTCTTCAGATCAGACTTTCAAGTCCATTAGTGTTGGCAGTAGGGATTATCTGTTTATCAACTAGCGTTTTCATAATCCCTTTTATTTTTATCTTCAATAATATTTTATTTTAAATAGATTATCTAGTATCACTTTTTTTGTTTCTGCATTTACTTTTTCATTCCTTCACTGTTGCTCCAGTAACATATATTAAAAAAAATAATATTTTATTGAAGTATGGTTGATTTATAATGTTGTGTTAATTTTTAATGTACAGCAAAGTGATCCAGTTGTACAAATATATATGTGTATATATATATATATATATATATATATATATGTATATTCTTTTTCATTTTACTTTCCATTATGGTTTATCACAAGGTATTGAACATAGTTCCCTGTGCTATAAAAAGGACATTGTTGTTTATCATAGTTTGCATCTGCTAATCCCAAACTCCCAATCCATCCCTCCCCTATCCCCTCCACCTCAGCAACCACAACTTTGTTCTCTATGTCTGTGAGCCTCTTCCTCTTTTGTAGATAAGTTCACTTATGTAGATAAGTTCATATTTTAGACTCCACATATGAGATATCATATGGTATTTGTCTTTCTCTTTCTGACTTACTTCATATATGTATGATAATCACTAGGTCCATCCATGTTGCTGCAAATGACATTATTTTGTTCTTTTTTATGGCTGAGTAGAATTCCATTGTATATATATATACCACATCTTCTTTATCCATTCATGTGTTGGTAGATATTTAGGTTGTTTCCATGTCTTGGCTATTGTAAATAGTGTGTAGCATATGTGTTTTTGTCTAAAATTACAGATGAGAAATAGCATCTTGGTTTATGATGGGATTCATCCTGGGGACCACTGTTGCTTCACCTGTTGGTTATTTTAGAATAAAAACTGATCCAAACTTATAATGTTTATCCATTCTCCTCAGGATGCAAAAAATCCAGAGCTGAGAGACGTTCGATACTGTTAATTTATTGATATCTGCAACTTTCTGCCTTTGACTTGTAAGAAAAACATTTCTAAACATGTGATTTTTCCAACTGATATTTGCAGTAATTGGCCACAGCAACTGACACAAACTTCATATCTAAGGGAGCCTATGACCCTTGCTCTAGCGGCAATAATGAAATATGTTCCAATGTCCACTGCGGTAAATTTTATTACTGTTTATAAATACCTACTTCCCTACTCTGGAGGTGAGATTTTGATATGTTATTGCCTTTAGCCAACAAAATGTGAATATCAAATCCAGGAAGAAGTTTTAATGTCTGTGGTTTGCGAGGCACATTTTCTCTTTCTCCATGCCCTACTGAGTGAAGTGCTCCAGAGAGAGAGCTGGGTCCGGTGGGAGGATAACTTGAGAATGTGAATCCCTTCCATGCTCACAATGCCTCTTACCTGGGCATAGGCATGAAATGTAAGTGAGCAATAAGCTTTTATTGTTATAGGCCACTGAGATGTTTATTTGTCTGTTGGTTTTTCTTTGACCATATTTATCACAAACTCCTATTAGAGAAAATATCTTCTGCTTCATAGTCTCCAATTTACCAACTAGGGTATTTTCATCTTCTCAAAAACTCTCCCATCACTTTGGCTGCATCTTAGTATGTACAAAATTATTACTTTCCATTGAGCCAACTCCTTTTTTCTGTTTGTTTTTCTCTACTCCCAGTATAATGGCATATATCTGATAATTTCTTCTGCTGAGGTGATATTTGTGACAGCTGGTGAAGTGTCCTTACTTTCCAGTGATTCTCAGTCTTAGTCATATAATGAGTGGACCACACTGTGAATCATACATCTTCTTAGGGTTTAAAACATTTGTCACTGGGACCATTTTTCAAACGTATGTGATGTGCGATTCAAAGATAACCATTGGAATCTCTTTATTAGACAGCAGACTATCTATTCAGGGTTCTTATTTCCTTCTGTAGAGCACCTTGAAACTGTCACAGATACATTATTTCAATTTAATTATGGAATAATTAATTATATACTCCCCACTGATGTGACATAGAGACCACAAAATACTTAATTCATAATTAAGTGTACTGGTAGAAAAACAATTAAATCTTAATGTTTAATTTCTGAACTCGTAGGAACCCAACGCAAATTGCAATCATCTTTTAAAATGTAAAACTTTCAATACTCTCTAAAACATCATTTGGCATCTCTTCCAATTTCCAAACAATATAATGAAAAGGTTTTAGAAAATTTCAATATCATATTCCTTTCAGTATATACCTAGACCACATTTTGCCCAGAAACTGCAGTTGAGGACCACCTCTCCACTGAAATCTGTAGGTGTTGAGTGATTGGCTATGAAAAATATCAAGAGTATTATTCTCAGGTGAGATTATATTCCACGGCCAGAGGACAATTATATCGGCCACTTGACTTTCTTCTGAAGATTTGTGTGTGTTGAGGAAGGAGGCATGGGAAGGAAAATGGGATAGAATGCTATCCTGGAAAAGCAGAGAATAAGTGGTGGCATTAAATCCTCCGATGCAAGATGGGTTTACTTACCTGCAGGGATCTGAGATGGTGCTTAATAGACCATGGTGTTCCTAGGACAGAGTAGACTGGAAGCCCATGAAGATATTACTTAATTTATAGCACACAAAAAAATCAAGAGTAGGTGAGCAAAATACTGATACCAGCTGCTATAATGGAAACTCCTAGTCTCTCAGTTTCCAGATCTAACTGGTTTTCAGACTTAAAACTCGTTGATTAAAAAGGAGCCAGGTTCCCTTGAGGAAGAGCCCTTCAATGTCATAACAAACGTTTAAAATAAGTATCAGCCCAACTCTTCCCCAAAAGCACTTAATTTTTTGTTAAATTTACTATACTTATGGATAAAAGAAACCAAGATCTTTTGAAAGCTGTGAGGTTCAGCTGACACAAAACACCATCAGGGCCCCTCCCCACTTGGTGTAGAGATAAAAGCAAGCTAGGTGATCCATGACATGCTGTCACAAGTCCACCCCCGGGTGTCTTACAGTCCTGCAGACCAAACTTGTGGTTATGTCTATAGTCCCTAGATGTATAATTGGTGTGATGGCAGAACTGTCACAATGGTTTCTTAGCCCAGGGAATGAGAGCCATTATGGTAGGAAAAGCCAGACAGAAGTCTCTGAAACATCCCCCTCTACATAGAGAAGATAATCTGCATCAGTGTCATGTCCCACGTGGAATGGCAAAGACTAGTGTCTTAATGTGTGCAGTGTTACAAATCCTCATCGCATTTAATTTAATTCACCAATACGGCCACTGCAAAAATAAGATGGATATTGACAGAAGACAGTGGACCACTTAAACATAATAAAGTGGTAGTACCAAATGTGGCTGCTGTGAGAGGTGGGATATCTTTATTAGAAAAGATTTAATCAGTTCTGGAAATGGTATATAGCTAAGGATCTGGTGACATGCTATTTTCAGTCTCCATAAGGAAAGATGACCTGAGCCAGGACACATTCAGTGCCTTGCCCCAGAGGTATGATAACCTTCTTACACAGTTTTAAATAGAGTCAGGGACTTCCCTGGTGGTCCAGTGATAAAGAATCCGCCTTGCAACGCAGGGGACGCGGGTTTGATCCCTAGTCAGGGAACTGTGATCCTATCATGCTGCAGGGCAACTAAGCCCACGTGCCACAACTATAAAGAAGGCACCAACTCTGGATTCACATCCTGCAAGGGGCTGGGGTGTATTTCCAGATGTGGTGTATACATTGAATATACAGCCATCATAAAATGCTATATCTCAACAACCTGGAATATGGGTCCAGAAACCAGAGTGAAAGTAGGATGGGCTCTCCTCACCACTATTCCCAAGCACCACTTAAAGAAATTTATGCTTTCAGCCACAACTTTGTGGGATGATATGTGCTGATCCCAAGAATGAAATGACTCCACCAGTTTATATGGTAGAATTTGCACAGATCCTAAAGTTATGACTATCAGCTTGTCATTTTGGCCTCCTCCAGAGAAGACAGATTGAACTTCAAGTGGAACAGGAATGGATCTGAGTTATGTAATACATAGGCTGTATTGATGCTATTGGAGCCTGGCTTGTATCACGGCATTCTATTCTGGATTCAACTGAAGCTTCAGTGGGTTCCTGCATATACTGACTCCCATCTCAGATTTCTCTATCTCCCTCCTTGAGGACTCACTCTGACCCCTGGGGCATGCTTAAAAGCTTAACAATCATAGTCAGAAATATCATGCTTGAAAGCAAAATTTAAAAAATAATAGTGATTTAAAATTTTCTTGCACAACACTGTATTAAAAGCTATATACATTCCCTTATTTTTGATTAAAATTAAAAGAGCAACATGAACTATAACATAATTAAATTGCATTATAAATTGCATTATAATGCAATTAAATGTATTATGGTAATCTATAACATTTGTTATATTTTTGTGTTAAATTTTTAACAAACATGGTGCACATTTTAACATGCACAGATTGTTTTTAAACATATTGAGTAAGATTTGTGTTATTTATCTGAGTTACTTAACCACCTCTATATTTAATTGCAAATGTTTCCAGTGATAATTAAATTTATTTTTTAAACTAAAAGAAGCGTCAAAAACATCACAGGCAGATTGAGGTCGCTATTTAAAAAATTCAGAAACATAATAGAGTTAAGTAACACTTAAAGATTGTCCACCAGGGTACAGAATCTGAGTGCTGCATGCCTCCAAGTTAATTATGTCTGAGTCACAGCTGGGGACAATAAGCATGCTTGATAACAGGCTAGTTTAGCAGTCTTTTCCTACGTTCTTGACCCCAATCTCCCTGTGATGTAGGGGATCTCCAGATATTTCAGCTGTGCCCTCTCATTGTCCCAGATTTTGACTGTGTTATTCTGCACCCTGCGGTTTGCGACCAATTGGCTGTCACTCCGGTTTCGCACTTTCAGAATATTTCTGTTTTACTCTTGGGCAAGTGGTGTCATTTTGATGAGGTCCATGTCATATGTGAGCCAAAATATTTCAAGAGAGCTCTCTCTGTTCTCTCCTATGTAGGCATCAGTGTTCCTGTACAATTGTGAAAGTCTGGTCTGGAGGTTTTACATCTAATAGCGATTTTTCACAACTTTACTTCCTATTACCTGCATTGGATTCATCCCAAGACTAAATCATAAATCTCCTAAAACCTCTAGAATTCACTCACATCTCTTCGTCTTGCTCATTTCATCCTAATCCAAGCTACCATCATCTCTTGCAGTGGACACCTAAATAACCATTGTTCCTGTCCCAACTCTTATCTGCATCCACTCATTAGTAACCAGATGCTATTTTTGAAATATAAATGCAGTCCTGTCCATCCTTCCTCCCTCCTACCTCATTGATTCATGTTCAAATCATTCTAGGGCTTTGCACAGTGCTTAGTCCTTAGTGTTTCCAGTTCTGGGGGCTCTGCACTGACTTTGCCCTGGCAGTCCCTCTACTTGTAAAGCTTTCCTCCACGCTCCACCTGTAATTATCTCCTAGTCATCCTACAGGCTCAACTGTCATACATACATGCGTGTCTTCTATGAGGTCTCCATGTGTTCCCATAGCATCATGCACCTGTCCTAATTAGATCCTCATTTATTTTATTTTTGGATGATTATGTGTTTATCTCCCTCATTTGACTGTCAGTTCCATGTGGTAAGGCTGGATTTACCGCTGTATTCAGAGTGCCAAGTGGGCCTTGGTTGGGAGGGCATGAAAAGTTGCAATAATGATATTAAAGCTGGTGAATTAAGGAATATGATGGAGTCCAACTAATCAATATGGTGGTCTGTGGAGTTAACAAGGGAAGGGAATACGATAGTCCTTATTCTCATTTTTCACCCTTAATCGTTGCACTGTTCTATTAAAACCAAATAATAGTTGACTCCTCTCAGGAATTGTAAAATTGGGCAGAGGTATTGTTCTGCACCGAATTGATGTGTCTTCTTCATAACATTAATTCTACAGGAGTGGGCACGTCTAAGCTCAAACAAGTGAAGAGAATTGAATGAACAAGAACTCTTGGTGCACAGCTCATTTACAGCATGAGGACTCTGTTTATCACAGACCAGCTCTGGGCAATATTTTTCAGAATCGTGTCTCAAAAACATTCGTGTTTCATGAAAAAGCAAGGAAAAGTATCTTCTCCCAGAAGGAGAAGATATTTTCTTAAGGGTGTTTTATGTACATCATAGAAATTTGTTGGATTTAGTCCAGATAAATTTTTCATCATTTTCCCTGGGCAAAGCTGAAATTTTAAAGTAATGGCGAAGTTTTTGCTTCATCTCCATAATATAACTTAAAATATTCCCAGTTATGCTTTAAAATGTATTTCAGAATTTGTGTCAGCAATAACAGCTCCTCAGAAAATTATTGAATTCCTTTTGTGTAATAAACCATCCATTCTTTTGCAATTACAAATTTACTATCTAGTAACAAAAATACAGTTTAAAAAGTGTTGCCTACACATGAGCTTAATTTCCCCAGGTATCAACTGTCTGGTTTTCATTGGCAATATTCACTTGAGATCCATGGGCAATTACCTGCACCTTGTCATGGAGGTCCTTAGGATCCTTCGTATTTCCCCACACATATTGCTTTATCATTGATGCCCAAGGAGTTTTTGGAGGCCCCAAGAGGTGTCTTATTTGCCTTTTACATGCACATCTATCCTGCTGGGTGCAGTGCTTCCCAGCAGTTTGACCGTTCTTCAGCAGGCACTGCAGCGTTCTTACTGACAGAGCTGGAACCATCCTGAGCATTTCTGTCCTGATCAACATCTTCACTGTGCTGTTCGGCACTACTGATGCTGCCTTAGGAGGAGCAGATTTTGACAGATGCTGCTGCTACCATGCTGAGTATCGTGGTGTCTCTGCTGCTGCTACAGCTGTTGTCCCTTATGTGCACCCCCATAAATGGCCCGAGGCAGCAGTAGGTCTAAAGCTGTTTTGCTCTACTGCTGGCAAAGTGCAGGAGAAGGCACCTTTCCTTCGATAATACATTCTCTTAGATTTAGAGACATTCAGAAGAAGAACTTATGACAAGTACCTTGCCTTATATAGTTTTAGGCAGACATTCCTTCCTGTATTTGTTTTGTTTCACTTTACTTTATCATGTACTTATTTTCTATAGCTCTCGAGCATGAACCATTAGGGATTATGCTGTGATAACAAACCTCAGCATTCCAGCTCTGATCATGACCTTAATACAAAAAGCTCTTAGTTGTAGCAGGTCATAACACAACTTCAAATTCTGCTTTGAATCAACTGGTGAGTGCTGGCAACCTCCAACACAATTACAATTAATTTGCATAAAGAATAACCTTTTACAGAGTTCTTTTCCAAATTATTGTGGTAAGAGTACTGAATTGAAATATGTTATTCTCCCCAAAAGACAATATTGATTAAGAAAAAAAAGAAATAAGGTAAGGCAGTGTGGAACATACCACACAAAACTAAATAGATTAATTAATTAATTAAAAATCAAAAGCTTGTGTATCTTATAATCCAGTTTATTTCATGAAAACAGATCTTCAAAATCAAATTAAGGTAGCTATTGTGTTCTTTTCCCACCATCGAAAACCTTACCTTAATTGAAAAAATAAAAATAGCATGTACTATAAATTATGAAATACATCGTAAGGATTGTTACAGACACAATTTATTCATTGATTGTTGCACTCACTATCGACATTTTAAGACCAATTTCCTTAAAAATAGAAAATAAAAAAGTACATGTTATATTGCAAAATAAACTAAAAAAATATTCATTCCTATGAGATCTTTCTTGATCTGCAGAGAGGAATATGGAAAAATCTGACCTCACCATTTATCCTAATAGCATTGACAAAAATATCATCAACAACTAAGTCACGATGACTTAGGTCTCTACCTGGACTTAGCCTGAACTTCACAAGTTAAGAACACAAGCTTCCTCCACAAGACTGCCTTCACTTCAGACAACAGCTGCAAGCTTGGGGATTCCCAGACACCCACAGTCCTGGCCAGCTGGCTACAAATTTGAGAGTTCCTGCCACCTCCTGGGTTCATTAATTCACTAGAATGACTCTCAGAATTTGCTGACAGCACTATACTTACAAATGCAGTTTCACTGTAGCAACAAGGATACAAATCAGAATCAACCAAAAGAGGAGATGCACCAGGTGTCTCTTCTAGAGATTTTATTGGGGTTGCATTATGTAGACATGACTGATCAAATCTTTGGCTGTGTCATTGAACTCCGTCTATATTCCCTTTTATTCCCTGGATGTTGTGCTGATATCAAGTGGCTCAAAGTCCCAACCTTATAATCATGTGATCTTTCTGGCTTGGCCAGTCCCCAACCTGAGTCATTTTATTAGAATAAACTATCTAAGGGTCCATCCAGAGTCACCTCATTAACATAAATAATTAGAACAGACCATGAATAACAAAGACACGTCTATCACTAGGGAAATCCCCCAAGTTTAGAGGCTCCCTCCCAGGAAACAACGACCAACCAAATTCTTTATTATACAATAGAAAATCTGTCCATGCCATTTCTTTCTTTTATTTAGCCTTTCTTTTTCAAATTTCTCTTTTAGCCAGTAATTTAAAAATACCTCTTGATCTATAGCAATTTACTCTATCCCATGTGGAATTTATTAAAATTTATATTAAATTGCCTCAGACATCGTTTTTGACCTCTCCATTACCATTTTCATTACCTTATTCCTATCAAACCAATTGTGCTCCTACATTATATAAATCTGTAGTCCCCTAGCTGTTACATCTCCTTCATTTATACAACAAACAAGATAAACTCAAAGAAAACCATACTAGAACACACCATAATAACACTTTTGAAAACTAATGACAAAAATAAAATCTTGAAAGCAGTCAGAGATAAGTAATATATTATTTGTAGGGGAAAGCCAATTCAACTGAAATCTGATTTCTCATCTGACACCAAGGAGGCCAGAAGAAAGTGGCATGATATTTTTTATGGGCTGAAATAAAATAATTGTCAACCATGAGTTATATATTTGGTGAAATTATCTTTCAGGAGTGAAAGAAAAAACATTTTCTTACAAAGAAAAATTAAGGGAATTTGTGAATAGCAGCCCCACCCTTAAAAACTGGTTAAAGGAGTTCTTTGAGTTGTATTACATACAGTAGACTCCTTCTTGAGCTTTTATATGAGTACTTATATAAAATACTCCTTATAAGTTTATATATGAGCATATAAATATATGATTTATAAGTTATATTTGATTACTGAAATTAAAATAAAAGGCCATGTGATCCTCAAGACAACATTTAAAACTGTAGCAAGTAAAAGGAAGTTAAATGGAAGTGAGATTTCCACACTTGATTGGAAGTGGTGAAATGTTGGTACCAGGAAACTATTATAAGCCACAAGTGTATATTATAATACATAGAGATGGAAAGTAATTGGTGAGTTTTATCAGAGAAGTGATATATTGTGGCTTACATTAAAACAAAACAAAACTTATGCTGCCAGGTGGATAATTAATTCCCTGGAGATAAGGGACACACACACACACACACACACACACACACACACACACACGAGGTTATTACAGTGATTTATGTGAAAGGCAGCTTGGCACAAGGTAGTAATGTTTAAGATGATGGGAAATGGTAGATGCTGGATATATCTTGAAGGTAGTACTATGAGTATTTACTGGTATATTGAATGAGAGTGTGAGTTCCGAAAAAGGAAAAGGATGACCTTAAGAGTCTTGATCTGAGCCAAAATATGTAGTTGCCCTTTATCCAAATTGAAATTTTATAACAAAACTTAGGTTTTGGAAATCTTACTAGCGATTCTTAGATGACACTTAGATGTAGAGTTGTGTAGAACTTTTAAAAATATGTAACTCAAGAGTACAGAGTATAAAATAAAACTAGAATATATGTATAAAATTTTATTCGCTTGATGGGTTGCATAGTAATATTAGACCCACGAGGCAAGATAAGATCACATTAAGAGTTGAGGTACAGAGAGAAGAGAAATGCTATGAAGACAAACCCTGGTGACATCCAGAATTAAGACATCATGAAGATGAGGTGACCGAGAAAAATAGACTGAAAAGGAGCAATAAATGAGGTGTGAGAATTGAGAAAGAGGTATTCTGGAATCTAACTTAAAAAAAAAAAAAAGGGTTTCAAGAATAAGTTGTCAATCTCCTGTTACAAATGCCGTTGGAAGTTCAAATGACATGACTGGGACTGACGATTATAGTAGCCTGTGTTCTATTGTCAGAATCTAAGAGTAATTTCAATGACCATAAATCTCTATGAGATGATCTAATGCTATAATGATGGAATGATAGATTCCGTATTGATAAAAGGTATGAAACCCTGTACAGCTGAAAGAACATAAAGCTATTTCCTGTCCACTCCCCTACTTGCATGCCATGCACCCTCTCCGTCTCTAGACGTAGGTGTTGCAACCAGAAAGCGTACAAAATGTCTTAATTCATAGGTTTTGATTCTGAGGTAAATACCATAATTACCTCTGTTCTTTATTAAGAATTTTTTTTTTAAGATCAAAGCAATCATGCCACAAAGAGGAGTGAGGGCACTGCCAAGGGCACACTCTATGTATTTAATCTACCACATCCCTTCCACCTGAGCAAAGTGCTGTGAGAAAGCTATAAACAGAAAACGCAGCCAGGAGTCATACAATTCTGGGGTTATTTGTTCCACCAAAAATCTATCATTCTCCCTGACAGACATGCTGAGACTGTGAAGGTGCAAAGATCTCGTCTTAGTGAAATTAGATCATGCTTGATAAGTGATGACTTGTTAATGAGAATTGTATGCATCAAACTGTAGATCTAAGAAGTGAATTAAAACATCACTCAAGCAGATAGGTTAGGAGACCAAAAATGTGTGATTTCCCACATCTCCTTTCTGTTGAAACGCTGATTCTGGGTAGATTGTTTCCAAGCATGTGATTTACAGAAAAAATACGGCAGAAGTAGGGTCAGCATGTCATCCTGAAAACACAGTGGTACTGTGTCAGTTGAAAAACATAACTCTGGAAATCATCTGCAATAAAAACCAAAAGAATTAATTTTATTTAAAAAAAACAGAAAGTCATAAGAAAAATGAAAGCTGAAGATGATGTACTGAGGTAAAAAGATAACGGGATTACAAAAGGAAGAATTGCATGGACAATAAAATTGTAAAAGGAAAATGTATACTGATAGTGCTAAAAAACTGAGACATATAAAAAAGTGTCACCACATTACAGCAAAAATAAATAGAAAATTAAAGAATCAAGAACTGTCCTATAAAGAAAAGATTTAAAATTACAACAATAGTGAACAAATTCTGCAATCACTGAGCCTCAAAAAACCCCAAACACTAAACAAACACATAATAACAAAATTAGAGGTCTTTCTATAATTGGTCAACTATTATTATAAACTTTTAAGGTAGAGAATTTGGGGTTAAAAATTCAGTTTCTAATGAATGTAAATACTTATTCAGATAATTAATGATTCAGAAATTTTATCATACATGCTTTTATATTTTTAAAGCAGGAAAATGAAGTATATATAAGCATACATACATACATATATATATAAGCTGGCTGAGAGATGAATTAAAATTTACACTTTAAGAATAAGGCAGGGGTGACAGTACAAAAAATGATTGCTTATAACCAATATAATCCAATTAATATTTTTACAATTAAATATAAATTTTACAACTGAATATAAATATCAAAATAATCTTGAAGCCAAAAGATGGGATATAAATTGTGAGAGTGTCATAACAATAATCTCAGTTCTAAACCTTAGCTTGTATTAACACAGAGGTAGTTTTGGTATAATCATTAATAATAGAGGCTTTTCAGTAAGGAAAACTTATTTCAAATTCCAACTATACTGCTTACTAGATTTGTGTTGAGATGTCATGCGAACTTGGACATTTAGTTCTAAACTATGGTAAACTACGACAACATACCAAAATGATTGCTGCCAATATCACAACCAAATATGTGAATTTGGGGGATGCATTTCTTACCTGTTGAATCATATCCATGTCACCTGGTCATAGGACTTACCTGTCTATTCAGGTCATACTTGATGCTATTCTCATACAGTCGGTCTTCATTAAATAAGGGTATCTGCTGTGTATACCCAAATTTATGGTTTGTTGGGTAAGGTACCACTTTTTCATGATGGGCAGCTCTGATTGCCTTGTAGCTTGTTCTCACCTGACCAAGTATTTAGTCTCGACTAAGATCTAGTATTAAGCCTTCTCAAAAGGAGAAAAGTTAACTGAAGAGGACGGATCACTTTGTCTCAAAACCTTAAGGATCTGTGCTGTGCTGTGATTCACCTGCAGTGTCTTTCCAAAGGCTCCATGGCATTTCTGTCCGTCATAGAAATTTCAGGCAGCGCTGAATCTACTGAGTCATATAGTCCAAGAGGCCAAGCAGCTTTCATGACAATCTAGAACTAAAGCAGAGACTCTCTTGTTTTTGGAACCCCTCAAAACCGTCTGCTTCTCAGGTTACTCAAAAGTGGACTGTGGGAGTGTGCTTGAATAAATTATATGTTGCCTCAAAGATGCAAAGAGGCCACAACGCATTATTAGTTGTTGGAAGAAGATTTAGCAACATATTCTTTCTTTTGAAGGAATAGCACAATATGGTCTATTCCAAGTGTCATTAAACCACAGCCTGTGGGCGAAACCCAGTCCACTGTCTATTTTGTAAAGAAAACTGCTGGGAAAACAGCCTCATTCATTTATGTACATATTACCTGTGGCTATCTCATATTATAATGGCAGAATTGAGTAGTTGTGATAGAGACATATGGCAAAGCCTAAAATATTACTATTTTCCCCTTTAAAAAATTGTTTGCCAAACCCTGTCCAAGACCAATGGACACTGAGAAATTTCACCGATCATTGTATTTTGTGGGATTTATTTCCCCCTGTCTGGCGTGCATGTGTCATACCAATGTGTCTATTGTAGTTACTACTTCCAGCTCGTCAGGGTCCAATCATCATGATATCATCAATTTAATGAACCAACTTGATATTCTGTGGACTAGAGATATGATATAATTCCTTACAACTAGATTATGCTATAGGTCTCGTCTGTTGATATAGCCCTGAGGCACAATAGTGAACATATATTGCTGGCCATACCAACTGAAAGTAAGTTGTCACTGATGATATTTATTCACACGTATAGAGGAAACACATGTTCTGAGTTCAGTAGCTGCATCTATGCATCAGAGGATATGTTCATTGTTCAAGCCATGCAACTTGTATTTGAAATAGCAACCACAATTGAATTCATCATCGTCTTAAGTTTATTCACCGCCATTATCTGAAATACATCTCTCCTCTGCACAGTTAAAATAGACACATTAAATGTGAAGTGATAAGGATAACTACCCCCTGCCTCTTTTGAGATCTTGGTGGTGGCTCTAGTATCTGTAATTTCCCCAGGAATGAAGGTCTGCCTTGATTTACTATTTTGATAGGTTGTGGAAGTTCTAGTGACTTCTGTTGGGTTTTTGCTACAAGATTAGCCTTATGATATGTGTCTAGGCACTAATATAAGAATTTTGACAGTTGATGTGTATATCTAATCCTATTAAGCATTTCAGAACTGGGATAATCACAAGATAGGACCAGGGATGCATTCAATTCACTTAGGGACAAACCTTGGACAAAACTTAAATCGATCACCTGAACATCATGTGCTCCTAGTCTGACTGATGGACCACAGTGGTGTTCTGGTGTCCAAAAATCTGTGTAAGTTACAGTCAGCATACAACAATTTCAAAAATGTCTAATTATTTCCCATTATCCAGTTGTCAGTTCTATGGTCTGAACAGTGAACTTCCAAAATCCCCATGTTGGAAGTCGTAAACTCAGGGTGATGGTATTCGGGAGTGGGGGTTTTGGAAGATTATTAGGTTTATATGAGGTCACAAGGGTGGGGCCCTTATGATGGTGTCAGTGTCCTTACAAATCTCCAGAGCCCTTGCTCACTCTCTCTGCCAGTGTGAGGACACAACCAGACAGTAGTCATCTATCACCAAAGAAGAGAGCCCTCACCACAAACAGATCATTCTAGTACCTAAATCTTGAACTTCCAGTCTCCAAAAGTATGAAAAAAATAAACTTCTGTGGCTTAAGCTACTCAGTCTACGGTACTTTGTTACAGCAGTCCAAGCTGACTAAGACAGATTTTGGTACTGAGAGTGGGATGCTGTAGTAACAAATACCTAAAATGTGGAAGCAAATTTGAAACTGGGTAATGGGTGGAGGCTGGAAAGTTTTGAGGTCATGATAGAAATATGGTTGTTATGGGCAAATCTAGTGAGTTCTCAAACAGAAACAAAGAACAAAGGTATTGGAAAGTGAAGAAAAGGAGATGTGTGTTATCAAGTGGCAACAAATTTGCCTGAACTGTGTTTTAGTGTTTTATGGACGGTAGGACCTGTGAATAATGAAATTGGATATTTAGTTGAGGAAATTTCCAAGCAAAGTGCTGAAGGAGTGCCTTGGTTCCTTCTCACCACTTAGAGTAGAATGTGAAAGGAAAGAGATGAATTGAAGAAGAAATTGTCAAGCTAGAAGGAAACAAAACTTGATTGATGATTGGAAAAACTCTTAGTCTATTTATATTGCAAAAAATGAGAAAACATGCTCTGAGGAGAACACCAAGGTTGTGCCTGGACTGTTGCTTGATAAAGAGCTTATGGGACTATAGAAGCAGAAACACTGCCACTTAGAACTGAAGGGGACAGAGATGGGGCAAAATGAAGGAAGGCTGTTGGACTTCCTGGATTTGACTGGGCAGTTTGTTACTGGGAATGAAGACTGGTGCGAATAAACGTGTTGGGAGCATTACAAGGTCTTCAGATGTGACTGTGATATTTTTGTTCTCAAAAAAAGGAGTTCTGACCAAATATGAAATATGTTAACATTCAGTAAACCTGGATGGAGGCATATGGGGCTTCATTATACTGTCTTCTATGTATGGATCAAATATTTCTTAAAAAATTATATAAGAAACAAACCATAACAGCAACAAAATAAAAAATGGTACAACCAAATCAGAGCCCAGTGACAGTTTAATTCTCAGTCTTGAATCACAGATAGTTAGAAGTTCAAGAATCAAATGTGTGCTCAGACTCGAAGCCATAGCATGGAATAGGACAGATACTACACATGGTAAAGAACAGGTAGTCAATCTACGTGGGCTAACATACATTCTTGGATAACTGATTTTAGAGGCTGGGCAAAAGAAAACTAAAATGCTTTTTTATTGTTAGAAAAAATATTGATTTTTTAAAAAATTATCACCCAAGTATTAAGGAAATTAAAGCATTATAAATTTTAGAGTAAATATTTTAAAATCATGGCAGAAACTTTTATAGATTTATATAATAAAACATTTTTCTAAATAATGTCACGTCATACTTCCTTAGGTTCTTGACCTTAACTTTGTGCTTAAGATTAACTGCTTCCTCTATTTATTTATTTTTTTATTTTTTTATTTTTTTAATTATTATTATTTTTTTGCGGTACGCGGGCCTCTCACTGTTGTGGCCTCTCCCATTGCGGAGCACAGGCTCCGGACGCGCAGGCTCAGCGGCCATGGCTCACGGGCCTAGCCGCTCCGCGGCATGTGGGATCTTCCCGGACCGGGGAACGAACCCGCGTCCTCTGCATCAGCAGGTGGACTCTGAACCACTGCGCCACCAGGGAAGCCCTTGACATTTTAAATAAATGGGAATTAGTAAAGCGGTAACAAATTGACATACACAATATTTTTTTCCCATTCCATACAGATGTGGTTAATATGAGTTTCAATATAAAAGTCAAATGGCATTTTACTTAGTTTAAGTCTTATGCTCTTCATTTGAAGGTAAGACTTTCAATCTACTAAAATGCAAAGCTAAAAATGTCAATAATTCTGAAATTAAGACTAATAGATTCAATGGTGGTGAAGTAAGAGGTCTAAAGGAACACAAGTTAGAAATGAAAATTGGATATCATTTTCTTTAGCGATTTTACTTTTAATACCACTATGAAATGAACAAAATATTGTGTTCCCATATTTAACATTACAGGGGGAAAAGGATATACATCAAAAGGAAACTATACCAGCAGTTTCCACAGTTGCTAATATTACTTCATAGAAGTGATCTTTCTCATCAAAATTTAAATGTTTTACTAAATTTTTATTTTGCAATGACTGTGAAATAAATGACTAACAACAAACAAAAAGAGCTCTTCAAATATTTTTATTCATTCTGCAATGTTTAATGTGTTCCTTTGTGGTTTTTTAGTTTTATTTTTAAAAATTTTTTATTGAAGTATAGCTGATTTATAATGTGTTAATTTCAGGTGTACAGCAAAGTGATTCAGTTATATATATATATAGTATATATGTATATTTATAAATATATATATTTTAGATTCTTTTCCCTTATATATTATTACAAAATATTGAGTATAGTTCCCTGTGCTATACAGTAGGTCCTTGTTGGTTATCTATCTTACACATAGTAGTGTGTATATGTTAATCCCAAACTCCTGATTTATCACTCCCCCTTTCCCCTTTGGTAGCCATAAGTTTCTTTTCTATGTCTGTGAGTCTGTTTTGTAAATAAGTTCATTTGTATCATTTTTTATTAGATTCCACATATAAGTGATATCATATATTTGTTTTTGATTTACTTCACTTAGTATGATAATCTCTAGGTCCATCCATGTTGCTGCAAGAGGCAGTATTTCATTATTTTTATGGCTGAGTAATATTCCAAAGTGTGTATATGTATATATGTATATATATATGGACATTTAGGTTGCATCCATGTCTTGGCTATTGTAAATGTGTTCCCTTATTAAAAGAAAACTATTTAAGAAGAAGACAGTGTTAAATATCTGTAGAACTCCATCATCTGTTTATGAGCAACTTCAGTGAATTTTTTGAATCTAGCTGCTACAGGTTAAGGGAAAGGAGTGAAGTAGGAATAGTGAGGAGATCAGAGGAACATGATGAGATGAAAACGCCAGGGAAATCACACGTGAAAAATCTGATACCAGTATCTGCTCTGCCTCTTCCTAGCTATGTAATTTTGCATATTGACCTTCTTCTGTAAGCTTATTTTATTTAATCGACAAATTTTTTTGTCCTATTTCACAGGGTTTTCCAGATGGTTGATATAAATATTCAATGAGAATTTATATGCAAATAACAACATATTTTGAAAGCCATTCAGTATTTTGTACACATGAAAATTGATATTATTATTTGACTCTTACATATTTCTGGTGACGTAGTGAATACATAAAAGTAAATCACATGCCCAGGAACAAAGCTATTGGGGTTATTCAGTTAATTGTGAAATCTAATTAGATAAGGGAGGAACTTGTCTTAAATCATGTCAAAAGATTTCATTAAGAGGCAAACAGCAAACAGATCATTAGGGTGATTTCCTATGTTGTTATCAGGATGCTGAAGATCTGAGAAGCAAGAATGTTTCAGGATGCTATTATTTGGATTTGCATGCATAGCAGCTGGCAGATTTGGTTTAGAAGATACTACTAAATAGAGCAAGAAACAAATCTGCTTTCAAATTTTTACTCAGCCACTTACCATCTGTTATGACCTTGGGGGAAATTACTTGGCTCTGGAGTTCAATGTTATCAAATATCTAAAATAGAGATGATAACATTAATAACAATAATACTAGTAACTTGAGAAGCTATCACTGAATGCTAATTGCGGAAGGTACTGTATTCAGTGCTTTCTGTAGGGAATAATCATGTACAAGATTGCTGTAAAGAATGAAGAATATGTTAATTGTAAAAGATTTACTATTCTCTGAAACTTACATGTGTTAAATAAAAGACAGTCACATTTATTTTTATCAATTTGAGAAAAGGGAAATACAGGATAGTAGCTATGTTATTTGGTTTTGGGGTAAATAGATAAGAATTTGAATTCTGACTCTGAGATAAAGTAGGTTATTTTAAAGTAATTAACCTCTGTAAGCCTCAGTTTTCCCACTTCCAAAAGGTAAATAATAGCAACTAATTTAAAACGCTTTTAATGATTTTTATAATATTGCTTTTTCATGATACTGGCATAAAGAGTCAAAATAAACATTTGCATTTTATGTAAATTAGTGTATTTTTTTGATTCAAGATTGTGAAACACCTTGGAAAAAGTCAAATATTAATCAATGTTGTACTGAACTTTGAGTTTTTATCTGGTCTCATTTTGGAAAGTTCTGAAATACAATGTTTTTTCTTTAATGTAATACATTGCTTAAGATGGGCAGTTTCATTTGAAATCAGTAGTACTTTGTTTTCAATTCATTTTCCCACATTTAACATTAAAAATAGATTTTTTAATTTGTCCATTCTTCAGTGATTTATCCAACTCATGTAAACAGCTATTTTTAAAAATCTTTATGAATGATCGGAGAAAAATTACTTGGAGGAAGAAATTAAGATAATTTTCAACTTAATAGTGATTCTTCCCTATGCCAAATAGGATATTATTTTCAACAAATGGCATGAAATTATTAAAAATAGAGCACATGATACATATCGAGGTGTACTTGGGTGGCACTCAGTCATTTGAATATCTCAGCAGTCCAGAATCAAGTGTAAGCAAGAGATAAGCTAGATCAGAAGCCTGGTTTCCGGACTGGAAAGCCATCTGGAGTGTACTGAGTATTGAACAATGATTTTTGGTTTGTGTGGACAGGACAGGCAGAGAGAGGCAGCTTGACTCCCTTGGCTAGTAAGGAAGAATCCAATGAGGAGTGAAATCATGTTTATATTTTAGAAAATGAAATTAAAAATAAAAGATTTAGATCATTTGAATGCATACAAGGTGCAGAGTGTTCTGCTACATGTTATATAAAAAAAAGAAGTACCGAGAAGTAAATCAAATACAGACCTGGTGTTCACCTTTGAGAATTTTCATTTAGAGATAAATAACATTTGTGCTGACACCAAAAATAAAATATTTAAAAGATGAGGACATGTGGGCAGTCAGGCAATCCTGAAAATAATTTCAAAGATGTTTCCTCTTGTCCAAAGTGTACACCAGTTTAGTGATATGTCACTGTCGATGTAGTAGGCTATTAGTCAAAGTGAATTGACTGAAGCCTGCATCAACAGAAAGACAATTTCCAAGGGGGAGATGCACATCACAACATTATCCTTTCTGACTTTTTTTTCCATGTTGGGTAGTTATAAAATGTTTCCAAAGCCTTATTTCTATGTTTCTCTCAAACTCTGTGTACCCTGAAATTTAGTTCCTGTTTTGTATGCTGATTGGTTCTCTAGATTTATGAAGTCAAGGGCTTTCCTGCCAATGGGCTATTCATTTATAAAACAACTATTAGTTACTTCCTCCTATTTGTGAGATTCTGAGCCAGAAATTTAGAGTTAAACAAGGTACAAGTCCTTGTCCTATCAAACTCAGAGTCTTACTATTTTCACCAAAGAGTAGAGAAGAAATGCACTACAGTTGAAGAGAAAGGAGTCAGAGAAGTCTTTACAAAGAAGAACGTTTATTCTGTTTGCTAATTAAGTAGGACTTCTTGGGAAGAGAATTCTAGAGAAAAGTTTGCCTAAAAAGTGTCCAAGCTTGAAACTCATTATCTATGAAGTGACTGTGAAACTGCAAGTAAATTAATATAGTTGGAGGACAGGAGTTTTGAGGAGAAGCAGGAAATAAGTTCAGATTATATATTAGCTTGTTATGGCTGCTGTAAAATATTATTACAAACAGATTAATTATCTTCTAATTCTACAGTTCAGAAGTCTGACACTGAGGCTAACTCCAAGAGTTGGCAGTGCTGCTTCCCTGTGGGGATTGCTCTGGGGGGGTTCATGCCCCTACTCATTTAGATTGCTGGCAGGTTTCCATGTCTTGCCGTGGTAGGACTGTGGTCTCTGTTTCCTGGATGGTTGTCAGATCCAGAGGCTGCCTGCAGTCATTGGCTCGTGACCTCCTTTCTCCAGTTTCAGAGCAGCAATGGTGGACCAAGTTCCTGTACCCTCAGAATCTCTCTGCCTCTTCTTCCATTGCCACGTCTTTGATCGACTCTTCTGCCTCGCCTTCTGCTTTCCTGGGCTCATTTGATTTCATTGGTTCCGCCTGGATAATCAAGGGTTTTCTCCTTTGCAGGTCAGCTGATGAGCAGCTTAATTCCTTTCTGAGGGCTAAAGTAACATATACACAAGTTCCAGGGACTAGGTCTTGGACATCTTTGGGAAGCATTTATTCTGCCTACCATGGGTCACGTTTGCCATATTTGTTTACAGAAAGTAAAGAGAAGGATCTTTTATTTCATTTCAGATTCTTCATTATACATCTGTATATTCAAATTTCTTAATTCTTCTTTGCCCAATTCTAGTATATTAAATAAAAATTCCTCCATTTGTTTATGCTATGAAATTAATTATCACATAGATTACAGCAGGTTTTAACCTTTAGTATTTACTGAAAAAAATCAAACTATGTTTAATTTTAGAATTTACAGAATACATACTATTCTGTAATTATTATTTTAAACTTTTACTGTGTTAGTACGTATTTAACGCTTTAATTCTCATATTTTCCCCTTCTTTCTTCTTGGTTGGCACCACTAGAAGTCTTACCTCCTTGTAGATCTTTTCCAAAAACCTGCTGTTGGTTCTCTAAGTTTTACTTATATATTTTTTGTTTTCTATATTATTTTTATTCTTATTTTTAATCCCTTTTCGGTTTTCTCTATTCTTTTCAAATTTCTTGAAATTGTTGTTAGCTCAGTGGCTTTATTCCTCTAATTTTTCTTTCTCATATATCTAAGCTATAAATTTCTCTCTCTGTCTTTCTTGTACCTTGAAAATTTTGGCCTCTAATGTTTTCATTTCATTTCCTCTCCTAGTTTACAGAAGAGGAGATTAAGATGGAAAGGATAAATGCCTTCCCTGAGCTATGAAGCTAGTTGGCAGTGAGCACAGATAGGCACCAGGAGGGAATTCTATCTCTAAAGCTTGCTCACTGAAAAATCATGCCCTACCTCCTTCTCTCAGGGATTTCCATTATTCTTTGTTTAAACTGAAGTTATGTTTTGACCAAATGTAGAACTTGATTGAATATGAGGCTTTTGGAATTGAAACCTGTGTTTAGCCCTACTTTCATCATTAGTGTGAGGGCAGAGTTATGTGAAAGGAATAAAACAAATATTCGCTTAGGGCACTAATAGATTCCTTCTGGGCTCTAAGAAAACCCATGAAAGGATTTTCCTTCATGAATTTAAAAGTATCTGGCCTCTTACATGTGATTTACGAAAAATAAATAGGCTGAATAATAAAAATTAAAAAATAAAATAGGCTGAATAAGTTCTGAAAAGCAAGTGATTTGAAAGCTTTTTATTTGCCTCTATGGGAACATAACAAAGAAGCCAGAAGCAAGCAGAATCAGTTTATCCTGTTGCTTGTGTGTCAGAGACGCCCCTGAGGTGCATTATAATGTTCTGTGAATAATTCTGTCTTAACAACCCAAGTTTAATAAGGACAAATAATTCTCTTTTTCACATTGAGAATTGAAAGAGCGTTTTTTGGTATAAAATTCTAAAAATTGTTGCCAGTATTGAACAAGAGTGAATGGTATTAAAGCTGAGTAATGAATTAGTGTATTTCTTTTCCTATGTTGGATCACCTTCCTAAAAACAATTGTTCTCTCATATTCTTTTAAACCCACAGTATTACAATTAGGTAAAAGTATGCCTTTGTCAACTCTCATTATCTGGTTTTATTTATTTTATACTTGTACTTCACACTGCAAGTAACATCAAATATTAAAAATATTTAAGATTTAAATAACATTCAATATGTTTCTGTTTCTTTTATAACATAGGTGAAGAACAATTTAAAAATGGCATTCTTTTCACATATATGCTAAATAAAATTGCTAAAATTAAACATAGTTTGATTTTTTTCAGTAAATACCAAAGGTTAAAACCTGCTGTAATAATAAAAAGTATAACCAAATCTACATTTTCAGTATAGCATTGCCTATAATCCACTTTATAGTATCAACTCAATACATAAATTGACCATATTTAATATTATATCCATCTATACTTCTTGAAGATAAGATGACAAAATCAATATATTTAGGAAAGTCTCCAATAGGAGTGGAGCTTAGTGTCTAAAAATTCTTTAGGTTCTCACCTTCGCAAACAAATTAGACAATGAAATGCAACTAAATTCCCTATAATAATGTATCTTCTCCACTTCCCTTCAAGCCACCACTGAACAGGTCTGAGACTCTTCCTTTCTGGCTGCTGACAATATATTATGCAGATCAACTTGTTTTAAAATTAATAATAATAATTATTAATAATTAATAATTATCAGTTTTATTCATCCTCAGTCAACACAGATAAGTAATTTCTTGACAAGACCCTAGAAGGGAATCGAGGGCATTATAGCTGTGAGGTGGGAATAGGCACCCTGGGAATGCATGGAACTAATGTGATCCTTTGGATCCTGTGCGAAGATCATCTTTCTCCCCACACCTCTACCTTATGATCAAGGATGTTACTGTGTGTCCCAGCTATGCTGAGGTATATACTTTATGAGTGAGACAGTGGGAAGTCCTGTAGATGGATGAGAATCAATATCTACTTCAACGGAATTGTGGGACACATACAGAGAATTGGCATATCATCGAGGCAGGATAGAGAATGTACATTGCTATTCTTTCCAGGAGAAAGTAGGCTTTTCTTTTTTTGTTGCTGAGTGATTTCCAATAGATGACTATATATCAGGTGTTAAGACATATGCTCTCTACTCCAATAAAGAGAGAATAATTGACAAAATTTTCAATTTGAAACCTTATTAATTTTATAACCATTCCCTTTTACTTTTAAGACACCTCTCTTTTTCAGAGTCCAAATAGGTAGGCTAAATGGTGATATTATCAGGATAATGGAACCAATGAATGGATTCTATATTGTCTTCAAATATCTATTCCAACTGCATGCTTAGAAGTTGAAAGTTAAACATTCTTTGGATTTGGGGTCCCACAGTTCTGACCAAGAGGCAGACTCAGACTCTAAATCCACTTATTAGTATACCATCATGTGTACATGAGATTTGAGAGCAGGGTCCTTCCTAGCCAGTATGCAGACTCCACTTCCCTCCAAGGGCACTCAGTGTTTGTAGTTCACATCTGAAAAACAAAGGCTCTAACTATCTGTTGTAGTGGCTTTAGTCAGGCTTCAAATCCCCAGACTTATAGTTTTCTCGATTTATACATCTAGAAGTAATTGTTCCAGAGATACCACCAACACTCTCTTAAAAGTTCCTATGATTAGACCATTTTTATCACCTTTTTTGTCTTTTGCATTGCCTCTTCTGTATAATTGTAATTACTTGGTCTCTGCCACCTGAGAATCTTATCATTTTCATTGAAATCAGGAAACGCTGTTCAGTGTCATAATCACCCCTCTATATCCTCAGACTACAGATAACAACTACTAAAAGTGAGTTTTCTCATATTGCTACTCTCCTCACCAATACAGTTTTCAGAGAGGTATCCTGTGAGGACTATCAGTAGGGAGATCATAGATGATGGAAGAGAAGTCGGATGATACAGCTTCTCTAATGTTTCTAGCTCCTTTGATTATTCCCGTTACATAATGAAAATTAAATATTAACATCCAAATTAGATTTTACCATAGGCCAACATCAAGTCCAAGAGCTAGTCAACCCAACAAGTGGATACCAGACCGTTTGAGTATCCAGGTTTCTTTTATTAGCTACTTTCCCCACAAATACAGCCTGATCTAATACTTTCAGACTACAATATAACATATACATTCTCCATATAGAGTGGAAAATACCTGTGATCCTTTTGGTGTCTGGGGCATTTGGAAGGTGCCAAATAAATAAGACACCAACTGTGGGTTCCCATCATTATCAGACCTCCAACGAGATTCTACGAAACCTTGATTTGAGAAGCAAAATGTGAAAGTGGTACCACTCCAGAAAGAAAATTTATGAGAAGCTGATCTGAACAATGCTTACTGTGTCCTAATTTACTAATCAGGAAATTCCCTTCATTACTCTTGGGCCAGAATTTTTAAATTCAGCAAATTGTAGGACTGGCCTATTTGAAATTTGGCTATATGGATTATATTGGCTTATTCTTTTCAGGTTACTATAACAAATACCATAGACGATGGATTAAACAACAAATATTTATTTCTCACAGTTCTGGAGGTTGAGAAGTCCAAGATCAAGGTGCCAGCCGACTTGGTGTCTATTGCGGGCCCTCTACCTGGTCTGCACGTGGTCGTCTTCTTCTTACCTTCTCACATGGCCTTCCTTGGTGAATGTACTGGGGAGAGAGAGAGAGAGAGAAGGAGAGTTTTCCTGTTTCTTCTGCTTCTTATAAGGATATTAATCTTATTTTGAGAGCCCCACCTCCCAAAGGCCCCACCTCCAACTACCATTGTATTGAGGATTAGGGCTTCCACATATGAATTTGCGGGGGGACACAAACTTTCAGCCCATGCATCGGCACTGAGCCTGTATGAGAAAAAAATTTTTTAATTAGAAATTTTACAGGCATTCTTTCTTTCTGATCATTGCACTCTGAAGTTCTCATTTTCCTTCTTTACACTCTCAAATGCAGTTAGAGCAACCAGGCCAGCACATAGTCCCTATATAAAGCCCAGCAAGGATTTATTAATGGCTATTAGGTAACTCACAGAAACAACTGGAGGCTTGGGAAGTATCCAAATACATGGGAAAACTTGTAAGACTATATAACTTAGATGAAAAACTAGAAGTCTCTTTCTTTATCTTACAACCCAGAATAAGTCCTTTCTTTTAAAGGAGTTTTACTAAACTACTGCATAGACAAGAAGCTTGTTTAATAAAGATAATTGCTTGGTTTTTTAGGACATTTTACTATTATTAAATAGATGGTAGCAAAGACCACCCATTTGTTTACTTCTCTATAGTTTATAATGGTCAAGATTTGTGTAGTTGTGGAATTTTAATGGGAGAAAAATTTCCCTAAATTGAATGTTCAAAGTGAGTGTGTGTATATGTACATTCATTAAGATAATATGTGCTCCTTGTTTAATAAAGGGAGGTTTCCTTGGGTAACTTTGTAACGAAATTCATAATTTCTGGGTTCTAATGATAGTATCACAAACAAGATATTGACATTGATACATTCTACTGACCTTATTCAAGCTTCCCCCTTTTACCTGTATTCTCTTGTGTTTGTGTATGTGTGTGTATATGTTTGTGTAAGTCCTGTGCAATTCTATCATATATTTAGGTCCATATATCCACCGTCAAGACACTGAACAGTTCCATCACCAAAAGGATCTCTCAAGTAGCTCTTTTATAACCACACCTACCCTAACACCCTCTCTCTGTCCCTACCTGCTGAAATCCACTACTCTGTTCAACATTTCTCAGACTGTGTCATTGCAACACTATTATATAAGTAGAATTTCACATTATGTAATCTTTTGTGTTGCTCTCCCACGCCCTGTCTCAAGATTCATCCAAGGTGTTGTGTGTGTCAATTCCTTTCATTTTTTAATTTTAGAGTAGTATTCTTTACTATATATCCATAAAAGTTTACTTAAACACCAGCTTATTCACCTATTGGAAAACATCTGAACTCTTTCCAGTTTTGCAATTATAAATAAAGCTGCCATGAGCTTTGGTGTACAGGATTTGTGTGAACATATGTTTCATGTCTCTGGGATGAATGCTCAAGAGTAAAATTTCTGGGTTGTATGGGAATTGCAGCTTTAATTTTATAAGAAACTTCCAGACCATTTCCCACGGTGCTTTACCTTCCCAATAGTAGTGTATGTGTCATCTATTTTCTCCACAATCTTTCTGGTATTTGGGGGTTTTCATTACTTTTTTAACCTTTCTGATTGGTGTATAATATCTCACTGTGGTTTTTGTTTGCATCTACCTGATGGATACTAGTGTTGAAAATCTTTTCGTGTGCTCATTTGTCACTTGTATATCATTTTCAGTGAAATATTGTCCATGCTTTATTGCCCAGTTTTTAACTGGATTTCTTTTCATAACTGTCGAGTTTTGATAGTTTTTGATATAGTCTAGGTAATAGTGCTTTGTTGAGTATGTGGTTTGCACATATTTTCTCCCAGTTAATGCTACTCTTTTTATCCTTTTCACATCAATTTTCACAAACCATGCTATTCTGTAGGCAGTGAGGTACGTGAATCACATATTCTGCAGCTAATCTGTGGAATCCCCAATGTGGCTCTTGAAGACACCAGCTTCAGCTTTTGAGAAAAGCAATGTTTACAGAAAACACTCTACTGCTAACAGCCAACTGCTCTTTGCCCTCAGGGACCTGACAGGGTTTGGGTTGAGATGAATGATGATGAGTTGGCTCTGGCCTTGACAGGGTCCACTTGCCAATGAAGCTGGAAAGTGTGGTGACTCGGGGGCAGCTGAAGGGTCTCCTGTGTGACTGTGACAGCAGCAAAGGCCACGTTCTCCAGCAATCTGGTTTGCAGTTTTTTGTTTTGTTTTGTCTATGTTTTTTATTCTTTTTTTTTTTTTTTTCCCGGTACGCGGGCCCCTCACTGTTGTGGCCCCTCCCGCCGCGGAGCACAGGCTCCGGACGCGCAGGCCCAGCGGCCATGGCTCACGGGCCTAGCCGCTCCACGGCATGTGGGATCTTCCCGGACCGGGGCACGAACCCGCGTCCCCTGAATCGGCAGGCAGACTCCCAACCACTGCGCCACCAGGGAAGCCCATGTCTATGTTTTTTATCTTTTAAGGTGACCACAGTAAGTTTTACATTATTACATTTAGACAAATGACCATTTTAATTCAATTCAGTTCATCATTTTTTTCTTTTATGGATCACACTTTTGGTATCAAGTGTAAGAATGTTTTGCATAGGCCTATACCTCAAAGATTTTTCTCTTGTTTTTTTTTTTTTTTTCTAAAAGTTTTATACTTTAGCATTTTCCATTTAAGTCCCAGACCTCTTTTGGGTTAATTTTTGTATAAGGTGTAAGATTTAGACTGAGCTGTTTTTTTTTTGGGTTTTTTACACTTTGGGTGTCCAATTGCTCTAGAGCCTTTTGTTTTTTTTGGAAAACACTATCCTTCTTCTATTGAATTGCTTTTGTATTTTTCTTTTTTGTCAAAAGTCATTTGAGCATATTTGTTTCAGTGTATTTCCAAATGATATATTATGTTCCGTTGATATATGTTTCTATCCCTCTAACAGTACCACACAGGCTTTTTTACTGTAAGTCTTAATATTATGTTCAGTGAGTTCTCCCACTTTTTTTGTCAAGATGAAGACTATTATAACTATTCTAGGGTAAGCTTGTCTATGTGTATAACAGTCTTTGTTAGGCTATTGGTAGGTATTACATTAAACCTATAGACCAATTTCATATCTTTACTATGTTCAGTCTTCTAATCCATGAATACTGTGTGCCTCCCCATTAACCTAGATCTTTGATTTCTTTCCTCAGCCTTTTGTAATTATCAGTATACAGATTTTGTATATGTGCTGTTAAATGTATGACTAAGCGTTTCATTTTTGTGGTGCAATTGTTTATTATGTCCTTAATTTTAGTTTCTGTGTGTTCATTGTTAGTATAAAGAAACATGATTGATTGTGTGTTGATCATGTATCCTGCAACCAATTGAACTAACAATTTTTCTAGGCCTCCTATTTATTTATTCATTTATTTATTTTTGTCTGGTAAGATCATTGTTATGCTCTACACAGATCTTTATATCTACATATATAGCTACATTTCTTCTCTTCCAGTCTGTATTGTTAAAATTTATTTTTCTTGCCTCATTTCAATGTCTAGACCTTCCAAAACTATGTTGAATAAGAGTGGAGAGAGTGGCCAACTTTGTCCTGTTTCCAATATTAGAGGGAATATATTCAGTTTTTAATCATTAAAAATGACACTAGCCAGACAAGAATGCCACAAGAAAAGAAAATTACAGGCAAATATCCCTGATGAACATAGAAGCAAAAATCCTCAGCAAAATATTAACAAATCAAATCCAACAATACATTAAGAAGATCATACACCATGATCAAGTGGAATTTACTCCAGGAAAGCAAAGTCTGCAAATCAATCAGTGTGATACATCACATTAACAAAAGGAAAGAGAATAATCATATGATCATCTAAATAAAGGTAGAAAAAAATTTGAAAAAATTCAATATTTTGAGATAAATATTCTCAATAAAGTGGGTAGAGAGGGAACGTACTCAACATGAAAAGGCCATGTAAGACAAGCCAACAGCTAACAGAAAACTTGAAAGCTTTCCCTTTAGAATTAGGAACAAGACAAGAAAACTCACTCTCACCACTATTATTCAATGAAGTATTGAAAGTCTTATCCAGAGCAATTAGGCACAAAAAATAAAAGGCATTCAAAGTGGAAAGGAAGAAGTAAAACTGTCACTATTTGAAGATGACATGATACCATATAGAGAAAACACTAAAGACTCCATCACAACTGTTAAAACTAATAATCAAACTCAGTAAAATTGAAGGAAACAAAAGTAATATGCAAAAGTGAGTTGCATTTTTATACACTAATAATGAACTATCAGAAAGAAAAAGTAAGAAAACAATCTCATTTACAATTGCATCAAAAAGAGTAAAACACCTAGAAATTCAGGAGCTGAAAGACCCGCATATTTAAACTACAAGATATTAAAGAAATAAATTGAAGAAGACCCAAATAAATGGAAAGATATTGCTCATGGATTAGAAGAATCAATATTATTAAATGCCTATAGTACATTTAATGTACATTTAATATTCAGTGCAATCCCTATCAAATTCCAATGGCATTTTTCACAGAAGTAAACAAACAATCCTAAACTTTGTATGGAACAAAAAATGACCCTGAATAGCCAAAGCAATCTTGAGAAAGAACAAAGGTAGAGGCATTACATTCTCTGATTTCAGACTATCTTACAAAGCTATAGTAATTAAAACAACACATTATTGACATAAAAACAGACAGATAAATCAATGGAATAGAATAGAAAGCCCAGAAATAAACCCATATATATATATATATATATAGTCAATTAATTTATGATAAAGGAGCCAAGAATATACAATGGGGAAATGAAGTCTCTTTAATAAATCGTGGTGGGAAAATTAGACAGCTACATGCAAAAGAATGAAATTGGACTGCTATCTTACACCATAAAGAAAAATTAACTCAAAATGGATCAATAACTTGGATGTAAGACCTGAAACTATGTAAATTTTAGAAGAAAACATAGGTGGTAGACTTGTTGACATTGGTCTTGGATATGCTTTCTTGATTCTGAGACCAAAAGAAAAATCAACAAAAGCAAACACTAATAAGTAGGACCACATTAAACTAAAAAGCTTATGCACAGTTAAGGAAACCATCATCAAAATGAAAAGATAGTCAACTAAGTGGGAGAAAATGATATATGTAATAAGGGGCTAATATCTAAAATATATAAATAACTCATACAATTCAAAAGCAAAAAAAAACCCCAAAACAAGCCATTTTATTTAAAAATTAGCAGAAGATCTGAATAGACATTTTTCCAAAGAGGACATGCAGATGGCCAAGAGGAACATGAAAAATTATACATCACTGATCATCAGGGAAATGCAAATCAAAACCACCATGAGGGCTTCCCTGGTGGCACAGTCGTTGAGAGTCTGCCTGCCGATGCAGGGGGCGCGGGTTCATGCCCTGGTCTGGGGCATGCCACTTGCCGCAAAGCGGCTGGGCCCATGGGCCGTGGCTGCTGGGCCTGAGCGTCCAGATCCTGTGCTCTGCGGCGGGAGAGGCCATGGCGGTGAGAGGCCCGCGTACCGCAAAAAAAACCCCCCAAAAAACCCACCATGAGATACCACCTGTCAGAATGGGTATTAACAAAGATAGGAAATAACAAGTGTTGGCAAGGATATGGAGAAAAGGAAACTCTTGTGCACTGTCAGTGAGAATGTAAATTGGTGCAGCCACTATGGAAAATAGTATGGAGTCTCCTCAAAAAATTAAAAATAGAACTAACATGAACCAGCAATTCCACTTCTGGGTATTTATCCAAAGGTAAAAAAAGCACTAACTCAAAAAAATGTAGGTGCCCCCACATTCAATGTAGCATTATTTACAGTAGCCAAGATGTGGCTATAATTAACTATCTATCCGTGAGTGAATGAATAAGGAAACTGCCATGTATATGTAATGGAATGTTATTCAGCCATAAAAAGGAATGAAATCTTGCCTTTTATGACAATGTGGATGGACCTAGAAGGCATTATGCTAAGTAAAATAAGTCATACAGAGAAAGATACTGTATGATCTGTCTTATATGTGAAATCTGAATAAATAAATAAATAAACAAAGTCTTTTGAGTTAAAATTGTTTTTCAGAGTTTCTACTTACTTACTTTTACTTTCTAATATACACTAACAAAATTGATCACTTACATATTTAATGAATCTCTGCAAGTATGTTCAATACAAAGACATGCACTATGTTTTATTGAAAAAAGTACCAACTTCAGAAATACTTACTCAACCATATATCTATTTAATCACTTACTCAACCATGGATTTAATCTCTTCTTTCACACTGGGCACTGTGCTAACTCTTGTATACAGAAGGACAGAAGAGTTCAAAGCCTGAGTGGATTCAAGTCCAGCTTTTCTTACTACATGAGTGATTTGGAAAAAAAAAGTCACTTTCTTATTCTAATTGTCAGTGTTTTCTTCTGTAAGATAGAAAGTATACATTGATCTGATGAAAACTAAATGAGTTAGTACAGGGATGAAACTCACATAAACATTTACATAAATAATTGTTGACAGTAGTTGTTTTTATGAACACACAGTTTTTTAAAATGATGCTTATTATAGGTAAGAAAAAAGAGAGATAAATGAAAAGTGAGACATAAGTAACCATAACTTCAAACCGTATGCAAGCTTGGGAGACACTGACCAAATAAGAGTAAGTAGACCAATCTTGAGGTTCCTGAAGGAGAAAGGGGGAGTCAGTATAAACTGCCCTGATAAGCATTTTGTTAGTTTGTTTGGCTCTGTTTCCTTTCTCAGATACGGAATAATTATGAAAGAGGTAAAGTCATCAGCACTGAAGAGAGAACTCATAAAATCTCCTTAGACACATAAAATGAGGATCCCATTAAGTTGAGCTAGGAAGATATTACTTAAGCCAAACCAGTGTTTATCCATGAAAACTTCCAAGGCACTGCAAGTGTGCATGGTCTTGACTATAAAGGGTTAATTATCACAGACCTCCTTTTTATATTCTTCTCTGAAAAGCATCCCCTCCTTTTATAAAACACATGATCATCCATGTCATCGGGATACAGAAAGAACGGATATCTAAATCCCCAGATAAGTTGCAATTTAATTTTTAGGTAAAAGAACTTCACATTGATTTTAGTTCCTGTAATACTAAAGTGAACTATTTTTGTTTCCAAATTAACCTCTCAATGTAAATCCTCTGATAAAATGCTAATTTATAAGAAGATACATTCATACCTCTTACTAAAAGTATACCCTGAATCTTCACCAAGAATTCCTCTTCTGTGATTTATTCTATTTTCTTCAATTTTAAGTTTTACAGTCAAAGGTTTGGAACTTTAGTGTCTTTCATGATTTTTAAGCTAGTATTTTCTACTTAGAAAGTAATTTTATCCTACTATGTCCATAACAAATGTTGGGCTACTATGAACCAAGCCAAGTATAGCTGAGGCAAGAATTGGACATTATGGGGTAAATTTTGCACATATCATGTTTGGCAGGAATGTATTTATGTGGAGGCAGTAATTCAATCTAGAAAATGGATTAATACATTTATTAAACAAATATTTATAGACAAGTATCCATGTGTCAGGCACTTTTCTACACACTGGGGATAAAGCAGAGAATAAAGTGTACAAAAATCTCTGCCCTTAAAGTGCTGCAAAGATATTTTATTTTTATTATCTTATGAATCTGGGTTTATAAGTATAAGAAATCAGGAGATTGGGTATAGAAAGTTTAATTGAGTTTTAGGGGATTTAAACCAATCTTATGCAAGGCGAGCTTATGCAGGAAGGAGCAGACAGGAGTCTAACTCAAATAAGCATCACAGTCAGCACCTAAAGATTATCCATGATGGAGCCCGATAAGGGGGGAATGAGTTCTGTACCAACAGGAATAATGAACTTGGAGGAAGTAAGGAACACTAGATGGCCTGTGCCATCAGTGGATGAAAATGCAGAGCAAAGCATGGCTTACTGTGAAGCTTCCTAGATGATTGAAGCAGCTGTCTGGCAAGGGGACGATCAGGTTGGCATGCTTAAAAGTGGAATAAAAAACTTGTACACATTCTTCCTTCAAGACAACTTTTAGAAATCAGTTATTCTAGATAGTTTACTTCTTTCCTGAGAAGAAGGAACTTTTGATTTAGTTTTAATTGCCATTATAGAAAATAGTAAAATCTGCCAACTCTATGTTTTCTACTGAGTTATCAATGACATGGTACAAGTATTTATTTCTTCCTTGTGTCAGAGAAGGTTAAAATTACTAAGAAAGCTGATTCATCCCTGAAAAACTACAGTTAAATCACAGGAAGCATGGCCTTGGGACTTCTAGGGTAAGGCAAGATTCACTTTGTCCTTCAGATTGTTGCTTTTGTATTGTACAGACATGACATTTTGGTTGGAATTTGTGTTTGACAGGTCTGTAATGTAATTTTCCAGAATGTGTTGAAGTGGAACCCAATACCGTAGGCTTCATTCAGTAGATTTTCTGCCTGATGGAACATATCATTACTATTCTATTTATTTTTACAACCAATGAAAAAATGGATTATTTCAATTTGTGAAGTTCTTTTACACATAATTTTCCAAAAGGTAAAGATCATATAACAATCCCTATATTTGTTCATGATTGAGCATTGATTGACTCTGATCTGTAAGAAATTCCCTATGTTGAGTTACATTTTGGCATTACTCATCCTAGCAGTTAACAAGTAGTATATTGGCTTAAGGAATATATATGAATAGAGGGAGAATTCTGTGGAATGATTTAAAGGGGGTTCATGTAAAAGTCATCCATAAGTACAGAGAATGAAAAAGGGATTTTACAATATAAAACCAATTCACAATCTGAGATGAGAAATGATGCTGAGTCAAATACATGTGCCAAGTGAAAAAGCACTGGGGTCTTGGGAAACAGGCCTTTTGGGAATAAGAAGGAGAGATAAGGCTGAGGGTATTGGAGCTCAGAGATCAGGTGTAGGTCATGCTGTCATCAGAGGGACACCTAGGTTTTTCTGGCCAGGAATGTAAACAGAAAAGAAAAGATTTATAGGTTTTAGGTATTGGAGTAAAAAAGTTAAGCCAGACATGATTTTTTAAACAGTAGTTAACATGAAATTAGAATTTTAAAGTCAAATATTATTTAACTTTTTCCATCAGATTAATTAAGGTTACCCTTGTGACTGTAGGGAAGCTATGACAACTTGAAAAAGAGGCTACTACTGGACATTATTGCAATTTTTAAATGTTTTTCTAAGTTTTTTTTTTTTTTTTTGCTGCATGTCTCTGTTCCATTAATAAAATGTGGGAAATCTATCTCTTGACATTCAAATTGTAACTTTAATCAATCTATTTAGCATAGTGAACTTGAGAATAAATTAATAAAATATTAATATAAGAGAAATATAAACAACAGTGAATTTTTGATATTAAATGTATAAAAAGTTCTTATTTGCTTATGTTCTCTACTTTTCAACATGAAGATATTGTGTGCAGATAGAAATCATGATGCTGAAATCGTAGGTAGGTTATGCAAGAAAATGGAAATCTTAGAACTTCAGCATAAAAGGCCATCGTATAACATAAGATTGATTATTTTTATAGTAGGCGCACATGCATAAAGTGTTCAAACAAAGGGTATTATGAATCAGGTACCTGACTATATCCTGTGGCATCAGACTGTACAGTCAATCCAGCTTTTTAAAATTTTTCTGCCGGTGTCCAGGAAGCTTAGACAAATATGATAAGAACCTCCTGGTGCTTCTCAAGCCTATCATAATCAGCAGGAAATCATTCATGTGAGGTTATTTGAAAATGAAGCAAGCATAAACTTCTGGGCTCTGGGTCTTTTTAAAGAGAATATGAAACATTCACTTAGCTTGAGTCAGAGCTGACTTTGCTTCCTCCTTCTCACTGATGCTTTATATATAAATCTCTATCTCAACTTGCCCAGACCTGTGAAAGTTGCCTGACCTTTCTGCCTTAGCTTCCCTCCCTATGGTTCAGCCTCTTCTTTTGCTGGACTATGATGAGAGAACTTGGCTGATGCCTCTTATTAATCAACAGTCTATTGCATGTGGTTTCCATAGGAATTAAATGAGATAATACACATAGGGGCTTAGCATATTGTCAGTATGATACATTTTATAGTTAAATGTTCTTTCCATATCTTAAAATTTTAAAGTAAAATTTAAATTTCTCATGCTACACAACAATTCCACACCTAGATATCTACATAAGGAAAATGAAAACTATGTTTACATAACCACATGCATGCAAATATTCATAGCAGTGTTACTCATAATAGCCAAAAGCTGGAAATATCTACATTTCCATCAACTGGCGAATGATAAAATATGTATACTGGCTGTATATTGTGTCCCATAAATCCAGGTCCATTTGGAACCTTGGAATATGACCTTATTTGGAGGTATTTGCAGATGTAATTAGTTAAACAAGGTCATGTTGAATTAAGTTGAATCCTAATCCAATGATTGGTATTTTTATACTAAAATAAAATAGAGGAAAAACATAGACAAAAAGGAAGAACCTCATGTGACTATGGAGACAGAGATTGGAGTGATGTCTTTACAAACCCTGGAACACCAGGGATTTCTGGCAATCACCAGAAGTTAGGATGAGGCAAAATTCTCCCCTAGAATCTTCAGAGAGAGGGTGGCTCTACCAACACCTTGATTTAGGTTTCTTGCCTCCAGAACTCTGAGAGAATAAGTCTCTCACAGCCATAGAAAACCAACACAATGTAGTACAATGAAACACCATTCAGGCACAAAAATAAATGTGCTACTGACATATAATAAAGCATGGATAAATTTCAAAATACTATGCTAATAGGAAGAAACCAGATTTAAAATATCATATAATTCATGGTTCCATTTATATGAAAGATCTGCCTACAGAGGTAGAAAGTAGATGAGTGGTTTCATAGTGAAGGAGGTGAGAAGAATTGTCTGCAAATGAGCAGAAAAAATTCCCTTTGAAATAATGAAAATGTCAAACTGAATTGTTTTGATGATAGCACAACTCTGCAAATTTTCTAATAATCATTGAATTATGTAGACACGTAACTAAATTTTCTAGTATGTTTATTATACCTCAATACAATTCTATTTAATATAAAGAAGAAAAGTTGCTGTGAAGAAGAGTGACAAAAATAATTAAAGTGAAAGAGTGCTGTGGCACTTGAGAATATAAACAAGAGTGATGGATTGGGGAAAATATCTATAAATACAGACTGTTTTCCTGGAGATACATTTTTGTTTCAATTTTTCCTTTTTAAAATCCTAAATATATATATATATATATATATATATATATATATATATATATTTAAATCAATGGATATATCGTCTAGACAGAAAATCAATATGGAAACAGGAGACTTCAATGACACATTAGACCAGATTAAACAAACAGATATATACAGAATGTTTCATCCAAAAGCAGCGGAATACACATTCTTCTCAAGTACACATGAAACATTCTCCAGGATATGACATATTAGGCCACAAAACAAGTCTCAATAAATTCCAGAAAATTGAAGCCATATCAAGCATCTTCTCTCACCACAAATGTATGAAACTAGAAATCAATCACAAGAAAAAAAATGGGAAAAGCACAAAAATGTGATTGAACTACATGCTCTTGAACGACTAATGGGTCATCAAACATATCAAAGGAGAAATAAAAAAAAATTTAGAGACAAATGAACACAGAAATGGATCACACCAAAAATCCATGTGATGCAGCAAATGCAGTTCTCTGAGGGAAGTTCATAACAATATAGGCCTACCTCAATAAACTAGCAAAATTCCAAATAAATAATCTAACTTTACACCTAGAGGAACTAGAAATAAGAGAACAAATAAAACCCCAAATTAATAAAAGGAATAAAATGATAAAGATCAGAGTGGAAATAAGTAAAATAGAGACTTAAAAGCAAAAAAGCAAACAGTAGAAAAGATCAATGAAACTAAGAGCTGATTATTTGAAAAAGTAGACAAAATCTACAGACTTTTAGCTAGACTAACCAAGAAAAAAAGGAAGGGAAATCAAATAAAAGGGAGGAGGATCAAATAAATAAAATCAGTAATGAACAGGGGGAAGTTACAACTGACACCACAGAAATACAAAGGATAATAAGAAACTATTCTGAAATTGGACAATCTAGAAAAATGGGACAATTTTCTAAAAACAATCTTCTAAGACTGAATTATGAAGAAATACAAAATCTGAATAAACCAATTACTAGTAAGGAGGTTGAAATGGTAATCAAAATTCTCCCAACAAACAAATGCCTAGGACCAGACTGCTTCACTGGCAAATTCTACAAAACATTCAAAGATTTAATGCTTATTCTTCTCAAATTCTTCCAGGAAATTGAAGAGGAAACCATCCAGCATATTTTATAAAGTCAATATCAACCTGATACCAAAGCCAGATAAGGATATAATAACAGCAAAATAATAAAGAAAGAATGAAAATCAGTGATCAATAACTTTGCTAAACATAAGCACAAAATCCTTAACAAAATCCTTGCTGAACATAAATGCAAAATACTTAACAAAATCCTTGCTGAACATAAATGCAAAAATCCTCGACAAAATATTAGCAAACCAAATCTAACAATACATTAAAAGGATCACACATCATGATCAAGTGGAATTTATTCCAGGAATGCAAGGATGGCTCAGCATCTGCAAATCAGCCAAGGTGATATGCCACATTAATAAATTGAAGGATAAAAATTGTATGATCATGTCAATAATTGTATTAAAATATTTAACAAAATTCAACTACTATATATCATAGAAAAAAAAAAACCTCTCAGCAACGTGGGTATAGAGGGAACATACCTCAACATAATAAAGGCCACATACGGCTCAACCTCTACAGGCAAGGGAAACAAAAGCAAAAATAAACAAATTGGACTACATCAAACTAAAAACAACAAAGGAAACCTTCAACAAAAGGAAAAGGCAACTTACTGAATGGGAGAACATATTTGCAAGTCATGTATCCAGGAAGAGGTTAATATCCAAAATACATAAAGATCTCATACAACTCAACAACAACAACAAAATCAACCCTATTAAAAATGGGCAGAGGATCTGAATAGACATGTTTTATTCCAGAAAAAAACATACAGATAGGCAACAGACACATGAAAAGATATTTAACATTGCTAATTATTAGGAAAATGTAAATCATAACCACTAGATATCACCTCATACCTGTTAGAATGGCTATTATCCAAAATAACCAATGTTGAAGAGGATGTGGAGACAAGGGATCCCTTGTTCACTGTTGGTGGGACTGTAATCTAGTGCAGCCACTTTGGAAAAAATTATGGAGAGTTCTCAAAAAATTATGAATAGAACTACCATAAGACCTAGCTATTCCACCTTTGAGTATTTATCCAAAGAACACAAAAACACTAATTTGAAAAGATGCATACACTCCCACATTCACTGTAGCATTATTTAAAATAGCCAAGATATGGAAACAACTTGTATCCATGGATGGATGAAAGAATGGGTAACAAAATGTGTTATATATATACAGATGAATACTACTCAGCCATATAAAAGAATGATATCTTGCCATTTGTAACAACATGGTTGGAGCTTGAAGGTATTAAGTTCAGTAAAATAATTCAGACAGAGAAAGACAAATACTGTATGATTTTATTCATAAGTGGAAAAACAAAACAAACAAACATAAAACAAAAACATTCATATAGAAAAATTTGATTTATTATGTGCCAATTTGCTATAAAATCTGGAACATAACAAAAGCTCTTGTATTTGAGACTGTTCTGAGGGGTCTGTAAAAGAACTCACACCTCAAATCAACTACATAAACAGAGGGGAATTTTCCCTAGGTTATCAATATTTAAATGTAAAGCCTGATTGACATAAAATCCTCAGTACCCTTTACATTTCAAGCTTGTTTATATGACACACATTTGTTCTCCAAAATACCTACTTGATGACCCCTGGTTGTCCAGTGGTTAGGGCTCTGTGCTTCTACTGCAGAGGGCACGGGTTCACCCTCTGCTTTAGGGAGGTTCCACATGCCACATGATGAGGTAAATAAATAAATAAACCTATTTGATTCTTGTTATTTTTTATTACCCTCTACCTCAAATGCAACCTATAAGTTGGACCCAAATATAAACTTTACTTTGTCTAGTCACATCATTTTCAACTTTCTATTTTACACATGTATTTATGTATAATAAATATGTTTATATTAGGTCAGTTCAGCAAAAACTCCATTTATAAAGACATATACTGGCCATGTAAGTACCAAGAATTCATTGACACCATATGTAGTTATTATATATGGCTTTCCCCCTTCATTTCCTCCATATTTTTCACATCACCTAGTCTAAGTAGAACAGAGAGTAACTGAGATACCATGGTAGAGGCTGGGCCTGAGAGAAATCAAAGTGTTATCATAGAACCTATTCTTGCCAAGGAAATCTCATAGGAAAGGCCAACCACTCTGTGTAATAAATACTAGATTGCCATGCATTTTTTGTAACATTAACAAGTCGATCTGTTTAAAAAAATTAAGTTGCATCCTACAATATCTAATATTGAGTAAAGCTTAGGGAATATATGTTGCTAGGTGACATATTTACAGAAATTTCATTGATTTTTTTCTTTTAATTTAGGAACATTTTCTTATAATACAATTTAACTCATATAACTATGGTGGTGAGGGTAGCTCTGCATATGATAGCAGCACAATTAGAAGAAATTAGATATGACAGTTGCTATAAACATAAGAAGGCCATCTTGTAAAATCATCATGGGAATAAAGCAGAAATTATAGGTCATATTTTACATAATGTGGAAAAGTCTAAGGACATTAATATACATAGATATTAATGGAGAATGAAAAGTTAATAAAACTGCTAGGCAATGTGATTATAGTCAATGAAATAGGATTCTGATGTGCAGAGAGCAGCTATGTCACTTTGCTGGGGAGATCAAGGAGCTGCACCTGCTTTTTTCCATCTGGAGGAGGAGAGGGCACAGGGCCAGCTAATCACCTGGCAACAAAGAATTTTATAAACAAACACTCTGTGTGTGTGCACAGATGAGCAAGAAAATAAAGAAAAGCATCATGTTTCTAAGTTTGTAGGTTGGAGCTTATTCCATCAAAATATACAATTTTATAAGTCAATATGACATAGGGAGTTCTTACAGAAAAGGATGTAATAAACGTTTGGAAAATCATTGCATGATCTTTAAGGTTTCTGTGGTTCAAAGTATCTATGACTTCATGTCTTTCAATTGAACAAGACTTATTGTTTTATGTTTATTCCTATACATACAATTATACATATAAAAATTTTTTTAAATTACAAAAAAACTCTGCTTTGAGAAAGTTTTTCTTAAATATAATATTCTAGTTCACTGTCAAATATGTCTTCAAAATTGAACACTAAATAATATACATGGGTTAGCATTGATGGAGATTGAGAGTGTCAGTTTGAGCTGCTTTGAAGATTCTGTATATAGACATTACCTGAAGTTTGTTCTGTGGAATGTTAATTTCTCTGGAGTATCCCCAAAATCAGGTCTCTGTTGCAAATAAGTTTGGGGGATTGCATGCTCTATCTCTGTTTTGAAAACTTCAAAATGATAGTAGAATGTAAAACATACTGATAAAACTTGCTGGTGGAGAAGTTGGTTAATGTGCAGTACAGCTAGATAAGAGAGAGTCCGGGAAAAAGTCTGGAACTGCCTAAGAGTCAAGAGACCATTGTTTCAGATGCACAAGGAGAGGAGATTCAGACCACCACCTAAACGAGCTCCAGAGACAGGCGCGAGCTGTGGCTATCACTGCAGACACCAGTGACAGGCATGAAATGCTAAGGCTGCTGCTGCAGCCACCAAGAATCCTGTGTGCAAGCACAGGTCACTACACACACATATCCTCCTGGGAGCCTGTGCAGCCCACCACTGCCAGGGTCGCATGATCCAGGGACAATTTCCCTGGGAGAACACACAGCATGCCTCAGGCTGTTGCAAAGTCACACTGGCCTTTGGCACTGCAGGCTCACCCTGCATCTGTACCCCTTCCTCCCCCCAGCCTGAGTGAGCCAGAGCACCCTATTCAGCAGCTCCTTTAGCCCCAACTTGTCTGGGTGAAGAACAGATGCCAGAGGGTGACCTACATGCAGAGGCAGGGCCAAATACAAAGCTGAATCCCAGGAGCTCTGTGAACAAAGGATAGAAAGGGAAATCTCTCCCAGAAACCTCAGGAGCAGTGGATTAAATCTCAACAATCAACTTGATGTACCCTGAATCTGTGGAATACCTGCATAGACAACGAATCATCCCAAAATTGAGGCAGTTGATTTTGGGAGCAACTGTAGTCTTGGGGTTTGCTGTATGTGACTGACCATTTTCTGATTTTTATGTTTATCATAGTTCAGTTTTTATTTATGCTTGTTATTATTGGTGGATTTGTTTATTGGTTTCGTTGCTCTCTTCTTTTATTATTTTCATTATTTTAATAATTTTTAAAACTTTTTATTTTAATAACTTTTTAAAATTTTATTTTATATTTTTCTTTCTATCTTTTTTATTCTCCCTTTTCTTCTGAGCCATGTGGCAGACAGGGTCTGGGTGCTCAGGCCGGCTATCAGGCCTGAGCCTCTGAGGTGGGAGAGTCGAGTTCAGGACATTGGACCACCAGAGATGTCCCAGGCCCACGTACTATGAATCTGTGAGAGCTTTCCCAAAGATCTCCATCTCAACGCTAAGACCCAGCTCCACTGAATGACCAGCAAGCTCCAGTGCTGGACCCCCGCCATGCCAAACAACTAGCAAGAGAGGAACGCAAGCCCACCCATTAGCAGAGAGGCTGTCTAAAATCATAATAAATTCACAGACATACCCAAACACACCACTGGACGTGGTCCTGTCCATCAGAAAGACAAGATCCAGCCTCATCCACCAGAACACAATCACCAGTCCCCTCCACTAGGAAACCTACACAACCCACTGAACCAACCTTACCTACTGGGGCAGACACAAAAAACAATGGGAACTATGAACCTGCAGCCTGTTGAAAGGACACCCAAACACAGTAAGTTAAGCAAAGTGAGAAGACAGACAAATACACAGCAGATGAAAGACAAAGGTAAAAACTCACCAGACCAAACAAATGAAAAGGAAATAGGCAGTCTACCTGGAAAAGAATTCAGAGCAATGATAGTAAAGATGATCCAAAATCTTGGAAATAGAGTGGAGAAAATACAATAAATATTTAACAAGGACCTACAAGAACGAAAGAGCAAACGAACAATGATGAACAGCACAATAAATGAAATTAAAAATTCTCTAGAAGGAATCAATAGCAGAATAACTGAGATAGAAGAAGAGATAAGTGACTAGGAAGATACAATAGTGGAGATAATAACCACAGAGCAGAATAAAGAAAAAAGAATGAAAAGAATTGAGGACAGTCTCAGAGACCTCTGGGACAACATTAAAGGCACCAACATTTGAATTATAAGGGTTCTAGCAGAAAAAGAGGAAAAGAAAGGGACTGAGAAAATATTTGAAGAGATTGTAATTGAAAACTTCCCTAATATGGGAAAGGAAATAGTCATTCAAGCCCAGGAGGCACAGAGAGTCCCATACAGCATAAATCCAAGGAGAAACATGCCCAGACACATATTAATCAAACTATCAAAAATTAAATACAAAGAAAAAAATGGAAAGCAGCAAGGGAAAAGCAACAAGTAACATACAAGGGAATCCCCATAAGGTGAACAGCTGATCTTTCAGCAGAAACTCTGCAAGCTAGAAAGGAGTGGCGGGACATATTTAAGGTGCTGAAAGGAAAAAACCTACAACCAAGATTACGCTAACCAGCAAGGATCTCATTCAGTTTCGATGGAGATATTAAAATATTTACACACAAGCAAAAGCTAAGAGAATTCAGCACCACCAAACCAGCTTTACAACAAATGCTAAAGGAACTGCTCTAGGCAGGAAAAAAAAGAGAAGGAAAAGACCTGCAATAACAAACCCAAAACAATTAAGAAAATGGTGAAACATATATATTGATAATTACCTTAAATGTAAGTGGATTTAAGGTCCCAACCAAAAGACATAGACTGGCTGAATGGATACAAAAACAAGACCCATATATATGCTGTCTACAAGAGACCCACTTCAGACCTAGGGACACATACAGACTGAAAGTGAAGGCATGGAAAAAGATATTCCATGCAAATGGAAGTTAAAAGAAAGCTGGAGCAAATGGAAGTTAAAAGAAAGCTGGAGTAGCAATTCTCATATCAGACAAAATGACTTTAAAATAAAGACTATTAGAAGAGACAAAGAAGGGCACTACATTATGATCAAGGGGTCAATCTAAGAAGAAGATATAACAATTGTAAATATTTATGCAGCCAATATAGGAGCACCTCAATACATAAGGCAAATGATAAAAGCCTTAAAAGAGGAAATCGAGAGTAACAGAATAATAGATGGGAACTTAATACCCCACTTCCACCAATGGACAGATCAACCAAAATGAAAATAAATAAGGAAACAAGTGCTATAAATGATACATTAAACAAGATATTTAATTGATATTTATAAGACATTCCATCCAAAACCAACATAATACACTTTCTTCTCAAGTGCTCATGGAACATTCTCCAAAAAAGATCAAATCTTGGGCCACAAATCAAGCCTTGGTAAATTTAGGAAAATTGAAATTTTATCAACTATCTTTTCCGATCTCAATGCTATGAGACTAGATATCAATCACAGGGAAAAAAAAACTTAAAAAAATACAAACACATGGAGACTAAACAATACGCTACTGAATAACCAAGAGATCACTGAAGAAATCAAAGAGGAAATCAAAAAATACCTAGAAACAAATGACATGAAAACACAAATACCCAAAACCTATGGGATTCAGCAAAAGCAGTTCTAAGCGGGAAGTTCATAGCAATACATTCCTACCTCAAGAAACAAGAAACATCTCAAATAACCAACTTAATCTTAAACCAAAAGCAATTAGAGAAAGAAGAACAAAAAAACCCCAAAGTTACCAGAAGGAAAGAAATCATAAAGATCAGATCAGAAATAACTGAAAAAAAAAATGAAGGAAATGATACCAAAAATCAATAAAACTAAAAGCTGGTTCTTTGAGAAGATACACAAAATTGATAAACCGTTAGCCAGACTCATCAAGAAAAAAGAGAAAAGACTCAAATCAACAGAATTAGAAGTGAAAAAGGAGAAGTGACAACTGACACTGGAGAAATAAAAAGGATCATGAGAGATTACTACAACAATTATATGCCAATAAAATGGACAACTTGGAAAAAATGGACAAATTCTTAGAAAAGCACAGCCTTCCAAGATTGAACCAGGAAGAAATAGAAAATATAAACATACCAATCACAAGCACTGAAATTGAAACTGTGAATAAAAGTCTTCCAACAAATCAAGGCCCAGGACCAGATGGCTTCACAGGTGAATTCTATCAAACATTTAGAGAAGAGCTAACACCTATCCTTCTCAAACTCTTCCAAAACATAGTAGAGGGAGGAGCACTCCTAAACTCATTCTATGAGGCCACAATCACCCTGATACCAAAACCAGAAATGCAAGGATTCTTCAATATATGCAAACCAATCAATGTGATACACCATATTAATAAACTGAAGGATAAAAAAATATGATCATTTCAATAAATGCAGAAAACACTTTTGACAAATTTCAACACTGATTTATGGTAAAAACCCTCTAAAAAGTAGGCATAGAGGGAACTTACTTCAACATACTGAAAGCCATATATGAGAAACCCACAGCCAACATCATTCTCAATGGTGAAAAACTGAAACCCTTTCCACTTAAGATCAGCAATAAGACAAGGTTGCCTACTCTCACCACTGTTATTCAACATAGTTTTGGAAGCTTTAGCCACATCAATCAGAGATGAAAAGGAAATAAAAGGAATCCAAACTGGAAAAGAAGTACAGCTGTCACTGTTTGCAGATGACATGATACTATACATAGAGAATCCTAAAGATGCTACCAGAAAACTACTACACCTAATCAATGAATGTGGTAATGTAGCAGGATACAAAATTAGTGCAAATCAATCTCTTGCATTCCTGCAAACTAAAGATGAAAAACCTGAAAGAGAAATTAACGAAACACTTCCATTTACCATTGCAATAAAAAGAATAAAATACCTAGGAATACACCTAAGGAGGCAAAAGACCTGTATGCAGAAAAGTATAAGCCACTGGTGAAAGAAATTAAAGATGATACAAACAGATGGAGAGATATGCCATGTTCTTGGATTGGAAGAATCAACATTGTGAAAATGACTCTACTACCAAAAGCAATCTACAGATTCAAGGCCATCACTATCAAACTGCCAATGGCATTTCTCACAGAACTAGAACAAAATTTTACAATTTGTATGGAAACACAAAAGACTCCGAATAGCCAAAGCAATCTTGAGAGAGAAAAATGGAGCTGTAAGAATCAGGCTCCCTGACTTCAGACTATACTACAAAGCTACAGTAATCAAGGCAGTATGGTACTGGCAGAAAAACAGAAATATAGATCAATGGAACAGGATAGAAAGCCCATAGATAAACCCATGCACGTATGGTCAACTTTTCTTTGATAAAAACGTTAAGAATATACAATGGAGGAAAGACAGCCTCTTCAATAAGTGATGCTGGGAAAACTGGACAGCTACATGTAAAAGAATTAAATTAGAACACTCCCTAATACCATACACAAAAATAAACTCAAAATGGAGTAAAGACTTAAATGTAAGGCTAGATACTTTAAAAGTCTTAGAGGAAAACAGGCAGAACACTCTGTGATATAAATCACAGCAAGATCCTTTTTGACCCACCTCCTAGAGAAATGGAAATAAAAACAAAAATAAACAAATGGGACCTAATGAAACTTAAAAGTTTTTGCACAGCAAAGGAAACCATAACAAGACAAAAAGACAACCCTCAGAATGGGAGAAAAATTTGCAAGTGAAGCAACTGACAAAGGATTAATCTTCAAAATACACAAGCAGCTCATGCAGCTCAATACCAAAAAAATAAACAACCCAATCCAAAAATGGGCAGAAGACCTAAATAGACATTTCCCCAAAGAAGATATACAGATTGTCAACAGACACATGAAAGGTTGCTCAACATCACTAATCATTAGAGAAATGCAAATCAAAACTACAATGTGGTATCACCTCACACCAGTTAGAATGGCCATCATCAAAGCTTTACAAACAGTAAATGCTGGTGAGGTTGTGGAGAAAAGGGAACCCTGTTGCACTGTTGGTGGTAATGTAAATTGATACAGCCACTATGGAGAACAGTATGGAGGTTCCTTAAAAAACTACAAATAGAACTACCATATGACTCAGCAATCCTACTACTGGGCATATACCCTGAGAAAACCATAACTCAAAAAAAGTCATGTACCACAATGTTCACTGCAGCACTATTTACAATAGCCAGGACATGGAAGCAACCTAAGTGTCCATCGACAGATGAATAGATTAAGAAGTTGTGGAACATGTATACAGTGGAATATTACTCAGCCAAATAAAGAAACAAAGTTGAGTTATTTGTAGTGAGGTGCATAGACCTAGAGTCTGTCATTTCACTTTCTGAAGTAAGTCAGAAAGTGAAAAACAAATACTGTATGCTAACACATATATATGGAACCTAAAAAAAAATGGTTCTGAAAAACCTAAGGGCAGGACAGGAATAAAGACATAGAGAATGGACTTAAGGACATGGGGAGGGGGAAGGGTAAGCTGGGACGATATGAGAGAGTGGCATGGACTTATATATACTACCAAATGTAAAACAGATAGCTAGTGGGAAGCAACCACATAGTGCCGGGAGGTCAGCTCCGTGCTTTGTGACCACCTAGAGGGGTGGGATAGGGAGGGTTGGAGGGAGACGCAAGAGGGAGGGGATGGGGGATATAAGTGTACGTATAGCTGATTCACTTTGTTTTGCAGCAGAAACTAACACAACAATGTAAAGCAATTATACTCCAAAAAAGATGTTAAAAAAAAATTAACCCCACAAAAGCAACAAAAAATATCCACTATATTTGAGTAGTTTCTCAAAAATAAAAGCATAAAGAAGTAGTTTAAAATAGGACATTTCATTAGAAACTGTCAATGAACTGAGAAAGCTGCATAAGTGATTAAATAAACATAAATGTAGTTCATATACACTTGGATTTAAAAAGTAACTCTAATATGCATATAATTAAATCATTTAAGTTGATTATATTTTAATAAGTAATACCTCATTTTACAATGTTTACACAGTATCATATGAGAAGACTCTCTTTTCTCACTTAGTTTACAAATATGTCCTTTTGCATTTATTTCAAATTTTGCAGGCTGCAATTTAGAAAATATTTAAGAAACAGTAATGCAAGACCCAAGTAAACTAATTCTAAAGACTATATTAGTTCTGTTTAAGGGTCTCACCATTATTCACTGTGTTCTATATTTTCTCCATTTCATTTTCCTTACCTTTCTCTCCTTTTTCTTTGTCTTTCCAGGGATTAAATAAGTAAAGTTCTTTAAAATAAAAACAACGATGTATCTATTATTGATCCATCTCGATCATTATTCTCCCTCTTCCAGTCACTAGCGATTACAATGTTGTATGTTATTTATGTTTAGGAACAAAGCCGTAATAAGCATTGTACATTTTAGTTTCATTATCAAGAACCTGAATATTAAATGGCAAAAGCAGGCACAGCATGGATCTACAAGTGTGGTGTGCGATCTCTTTCATATACTGTCTTTACACTTGTGAATTGGATAAATGCAGCCATACGTGTTTCTGACAGCTAATTAAATGTGAATATGTGCAATTATATGCCAGTTTACCACCATTATTTGTGGAAATAAGATGGGTTTTTATAATTTGTACTGAAATACTTTAACTTCTGTTACTTTACAAACCTGATTTTATGATACCTACTGAAACATTCAAATTGAAATTTCCATTGTGTGGGGGGGTTATATACATATATATTTATTACTTATTTGTTTTTTTTTAAACTATTAGGCTTCTATTTAAAAAAAAATTCATTCTCATGTACCCCTCCTGCGTGTGTCCTCTACTTTCAAGTTTCTTTCCATCCCCTCGGTAAGTTCCTCTCTTTTGATGGTGAGCTCCGTCCTGAAAGCCCATTTTTATAAATCTCATATAATGCCAAATCTGTGAGAAGCAAATAATGTTAGTTTGGAAATCAATTTGAAGGCCTTGGCTTTTTCATTATTTTTAGCTTTTGTCTTTTGTAAAAATTCTTAGGGAAAGAACACACTGTAGGGCTTTTAGAATACTTAGATTCATGAGAAAACATATGTTCTTACTAAATTAGCATGCCATTATCTTGAGTTAGTCACAGAGACCAGGAGTAATTAGTCAGCCTCTGAGTTATGATGGAAGATGATGTGTCCCAGAATGATATATGTATCAAAATATAGCCTAAACTGAGCCCCAATTCAACAAAATATCTTGGATTTCAAACAGCCTATACTTTTAACTCTGTTCTTCCATCCTGCTTTCCCCTATAAAGTTGATCATAAAATATGAGAAAAATGTAGGGAACATAAGGTGATCATAAAAAGAGGAGTAGGGATTTAAAACGGGGAATCAATTAGGACCACAAAAATGTGTAAGTCCAGTACAAACAAACAATGGGCCATAGATCTGGCTGTAAGCTGTGGAAATTAAAATGAAATGAGGAATTGATATTGCACAATGACAAAAAAATAGAAGCAAACCAATTGCTCATCTTAAGGTGAAAAATTAATTGTATTCCCAAAATTCCCTGTAAAAATGACACCAGTGTAATTAGCAATGCCTTTAAAATCAGGATTTTAGTAAACGTCGAAATTTTTCTTCTAACTTCCCTCAAAAAAATGTTAATGAGACTCGTTCCATAAAATCATTTCCAAAGGGCAATCATAAATGGCAACATCTAAGCTCTCTGTTGGCCTGGTTAAATTACAATGTAGATGTTTACTGAATATTTTTCAAACATTTCTTTATAAATACCATTATTTCTCAAAACTGTACATCCTATATAAATGCATTAACGATAAGTTGCTAATATCCTAAACTAATTTTGGTTAAAGAATTTCCAGAATTGCCTTTGGGAAACCACCCATGTGGTCTGCATGCTTTTTCCCATCCTGCTGTTACCCTGGAGGGCAGTAATGGGTCCTAACCGCTCAGTGTAGAGAGATCCAAACAGGCATGCTTTCTAAGCAAAGACCATGAGAAATTGAGATGTCTGCTGCGACTTGTGAGACAGAGTTATATTCTTTCTTTAAAAGACAAATTTAGATGTGTGTCTTTTTGACATTCTGCCACAAATTGTTGTTACCACTGTATAGCCCCTGAACATGACTCCATCACAATGTAGGGCAGCATCACACGGGTTCTGATGTTACGTGTGAGTGGCAGCCCAGTAGAAACAGGGAGCAGACTACTGGTAGCTTACTGTTATTTAACTATGCCATTTTTGTCTAAGTCAGATTTGTTGTATTTTCTATTAATTTATATTTAAATGTTCCATACTTATAAAGTAGTATATACACAGGGATAAAAATTTAAAGGGTAAAAAATGGTATCAGGATACAAAGTAAATATTTTTCTATTCCTGACTCTGAAGATGAACAGAGTCAATTTACCACTGCAGGTGTGAAAATTGTTGAGTGCCTGTGTGCTTCCAGAAATATTCGATGCATACACAAGACAATATGTTTAAAATTCCTTTATTTACTGCACAAGTAATAGCATATTCCTCACCCTTTTCTACTTAATTATTTCACCAAAAAATGTATCCTGGAAAATCCTCCATATTAAAAGGACTGTCTCTTTTGTTTAATGACTTTATGATTTATATAACTAATCCTCCAGAAAAATCTGGTTGAATTGATCTAATCTTTTGCCACTATATATAACGATGCAATAAATAACCATGTATATGTTTTGTTCAGTTTTTTGTATGGTTGCAAATATAAGTATATATGTGTATGTACACACACACTCACAAATACAAAATTGTCCCCACAGTGAGCGTACTAATTTACTTTTCTACCAACAATGTATGAAAATATTGATTCCCGCCCCCCAAGATCTCCTGACATAGTGTGTTATCCACCTTTGGAAACTTTGATCACCTGAGGGATTAAAAACTAATCTACGTGGCTTATTATTAGAGAAATGCAAATCAAACTACAATGAGATGTCACCTCATAGCAGTGAGAATGGCCATCATCAAAGAGTCTACAAACAATAAATTTTGAAGAGGGTGTAGAGAAAAGGGAACCCTCTTACACTCTTGGTAAGAATGTAAATTGATACAGCCACAATGGAGAACAGTATGGAAGGTCCTTAAGAAACTAAAAATAGAGCTATCCAGCAATCCCACTCCTGGGCATATCTCTGGAAAAAAACATGGTTCGAAAGGACACATGCACCCCAATATTAATTGTAGCACTGTTTACAATAGCCAAGACATGGAAGCAACCTAAATGTCCATCAACAGATGAATGTAGAAAGATGATGTGGTACACATATACAGTGGAACATTACTCAGCCATTAAAACAAATGAAATAATACCGTTTGCAACAACATGGTTGGACCAGGTGATTATCAAGCTAAGTGAAGTTAAGTCAGACAGAGAAAGGCAAGTATAATATGATATCACTTATATGTAGAATCTAAAAATAATGATACAAATGAACTTATTTACAAAACAGAAACAGACTCACAGACTTAGAGAATGAACTTAAGGTTACCAGGGGGGATGAGTGGGGGGAGGGATAGATTAGGAGTTTGGGGTTGACATGTACACACTGCTATATTTAAAATAGATAACCAACAAGGACCTACTGTATAGCACAGAGAACTCTGCTCAATATTCTGTAATAACCTAAATGGGAAAAGAATTTTAAAAAGAATAGATACATGAGGGTTTCCCTGGTGGTGCAGTGGTTGAGAGTCCACCTGCCGATGCAGGGGACACGGGCTCGTGCCCCGGTCTGGGAAGATCCCACATGCCGCGGAGCGGCAGGGCCCGTGAGTTATGGCCGCTGAGCCTGCGCGTCCGGAGCCTGTGCTCCGCAATGGGAGAGGCCACAACAGTGAGAGGCCTGTGTACCGCAAAAAAAAAAAAAAAAAAAAAAAAAGAATAGATACATGTATATGTATGACTGAATCACTCTGCTATATGCCTGAAGTCAACACAATATTGTAAATCAACTATAATCCAATATAAAATTTAAAAATTTTAAAGATACATAATAAACTAAAGGACAAAAACTACTAATCTATGTTTTTTCTTATTCTAAATAACATTGAATTTTCATTTTAATTTCTTGGTTTGTGAATTAACTTCACAACCTTTGTCAAATTTCTTTGAATTGTTAATTTTTATTATTATTTTTTTCTTATTTTTTAACTGGTTGTGGAAATCAGTCCTTTGTTATAAGTTGCAAGTTTTCACAAGTTTTGTATTTGTTTCTTCATTTTGTATATGCATTTTTTCTTCATGAAAAATTTTAAATTTTGATTTATTTAAAGTTACCATCCTTTGTTTTATATCTTTGTATATGTATGTTTGCAATTTATAACATATATTTGAAAGTCTTTTCCATCCCAAGATTACAAAAAATTTATATAAGATTATCATTTCCTTTTTGGACATTTATATCTTTGATATACCTGGAAATAATTTTAGTAAAAGGTGGGAGTTATGGCTCAACTTATTTTCCCAGAAGACTAATCGGTAATTAACACTATTTTAAAAAATTTCCACTCATACGTCATGGGTATGAAATGCTACTTACCCCTTTCTTTTTTCTTTCTTTTTCATGTTATGGTAACACCATGTTGCTTTAATTATTTCAGTAGTATTATATGATATTTGTTACCTAGCAAGTGAATTCCTACATCATCTATTATTACTATTTTTGTTGTATTTTTTCTTATTTCTACTTCGCATTTTATTTACAAACTTTAAAACCAACTAGTCTACTTCCCCTTTAAGTGGGAAAAAGTGTGAGTTTTTAAAAAATTTCTTAATGTATAGACTAATTTAAGAGACTTCACTTATTTTTGTAGGTCTTTATTTTTTCCCAACTATATGGTAGAATCTTCTCTTTTTGTTTCAATATCCCTTCTGTTCCACAGAGTCACATTTTAAAGTCTCTTTATACCTCTATTACAAATGTCTTAGTCTTATTAGATATTTTAACATTTATTCTATTATGAAAAAGCATTGTGGTAGGTGTAATTCTAAGATGATCCACAGTTATATTCTGTTTGTATAATCCTTTCTACATTTTTGTGGAAGCTGTGAATTTGATGATTCAAATGATTATACTACCATGATTATATTACATTATTTGGCTAAAGGGAGATGATCCTGGGTAGACCTGGTTTATCAGATGAGCCCTTTAAAAGCAGAGTTTCCTCCTGGTGGTCAGAGAAGAGAAAGACAGATATGGGAAGCACGGGAAGGATTTGACACTCTGTTGCTGGCTTGAAGGTGGAAGATGAACAAGGTCATCCGGTAATATCCTGAGGGTCATCTCTAGGGACTGAGAGTGGTCCTGGGTCTACAGCCAGCAAAGCAACAGAGACTTCAATGGGACAATCTCAAGGAACAAACTCTGCTAATAACAGGCATGAGCTTGGATAAGGATCTTGAGCTTCAAATAAGAAGGCATCAAGCCGACAGCTCGATTTCAGTGTGAGCAAAGAACCGAGTCATGCTGTGCCAGACTGCCAAACAGAACTGTATACTAAGACATCAGTGCTGTTACAAGCCACTCAATTCTTGTTAATTTTTTATGCTTCGATAGAAAACTAATGTAGGCACGTCCATCATTTTATCTTCTAACAGCCTGTTATTAGTTACTTATTTTCATACTCTATTTTTGTGCTAAATGATCTCATTTCATCATTTCATAATTAGCCAAAAATGTCAGCTTCTGTTCTTTAGTTTTTCAGGCAAGCAAATATATCATCTGCAAATAAAAATGAATTTGCCTTTTATTTTACATTTAAAAATATTTTCCCCTGCTCAATATTTTTGACCATTATTACAAAATAATGCTACCTTATAAAAGAAATTGCAGACATTCTTATAGCAGACACTGCTGTCACACCTATCTATGTTTCTGTTTGTTTCTTTTTAACTGGGATCACCCAAAACTCTCTGCTTGACAGCTATTTTCTGCTGCAGAAATAGCTACAGTCTTTATACAGAACGTGGCATAAATGTTGAGGATGATTACTACTTTCCTATTGCTACTATAAAAGATGACCTCAAATTTAGCAGCCTAACCAATACAACTGTATTATCTTATAGTTCTGTAGGTAGAGACCTGACACAGTCTCACTGGGTTAAAAAGCAATGTGTTGGCAACATCATGTTCCTTTGTGGAGACTAAAGGACAATGTATTTCCTTGCCTTTCCAGCTGGTGGAGACAGCCCACATCCTTAGTTTATGCCTTCTTTGCTCCATATTCAAACCCAAACCAGTGGGTTATATTCTTCTCATAACAGGTCACTCTAACCTGATGTTATTCTTCTGCCTCCTTCTACTGGTTTTAAAGTCTCTGATGATTACACTGGATCCAGGTGGATAACCAAGGATAATCTCATTTTTTTTGAATACATATTTATTGGAGTATCATTGCTTTACAATGCTCTGTTCATTTCTGTTGTACAATAAAGTGAATCATCCATATGCGTACATATATCCCCATATCCCCTCCCTCTTGAGCCTGCCTCCCACCCTCCCTATCCTACCCGTCTAGGTTGTCGCAAAGCACCGAGCTGATCTCCCCGTGCTATGCTGCTGCTTCCCACTAGCTATCCATTTTGCATTCGGTAGTGTACATATGTCAATGTTACTCTCACTTCACCACAGCTTCCCCCTCCCACCCCCTGTCCTCTAGTGCATTCTCTACGTCTGCGTCTTTATTCCTGCCCTGTCACTAGGTTCATCAGTACCAATTTTTTTTAAATTCCGCATATATGCATTAGCGTACGGTATTTTTTTCTCTTTCTGACTTACTTCACTCTGTATGACAGACTCTAGGTCCATCCAGCTCACTACAAGCAACTCAATTTCATTTCTTTTTATGGCTGAGTAGTATTCCACCGTATATATGTGCCTCATTAAAGTGTATTCAGCTATTTGTACCTCAGAGCAAGGACTGCCAACTCAGCCAAATCCACAGACTGAAGTCTCTCACTTACAACACCCAGGTTCTGGTGGCAATTTGTTTCAGTAAGAACATCTGAGGTTCAAAGACTCAAAAAACACCTGAGGTTCCAAACCACAAAGCCAGCATCAAGCTTAGGGTGAGACAACATCAATATTTCCATTGATGACAGGAAAAGAATAACTCCTGTTTTAGGGTGAATTGCCCCGGAAGAGTACCTGAGACATGGACTTAGGAGCAGTTATTTTATTGGCGGGTTATCTTGGGAAATACCAATAGTGCAGGGCCGAAATAGAATGTGTGGGGAAAGGAGCCAGAGAGAGTGAGGAAATGACAAGTATACTCAATGGTACCAATGGGAGATGTTTGTCAGCATCAGATTTTCCTACAAAAAGGGAGTGTATGTTGGTTTCCTATCACTCCTGTAACATATTACCACAAACACAACATCTTTATACAACACAAAATTATTATCTTACGGTTCTGGAAGTCACATGCCCAAATGAGTTTCACATAACCAAGATACTGGCAGGGCCGTGTTCCTGATTCTGGAGGCCTTGGGGGAGATGTGTTCATTGCCTTTTCCCAGCTTCTGAAGTTGTCTTCATTCCTCTGCTGTGTCCTTCCATCCTCAAGGCAGCAGTAATGTTTGGTCTTTCTTCCATCACTCACTTCTCTGCCTCTCTGTTCCATTTTTAAAGGGCTCTTACCCTTACACTGGCTGACCTCGTTAATCCAAGATAATCTCTTTAAGGTCAGCTGATTAGCAACCTTAATTTCAGTTGCAATTTCTCCCTGAAATGTAACACTATATCAAAAGTTTCCAGGGATTAGGATATGGAAGTCTTGGGATGGACGTGGGCGGTTAATCTGCCTATCACAGGGAGGAAGTTTGGTACCAATTTTCATCTGCCATTATGTTGGGGGCTTCTCTTAAGCATTATGACTCATGTGGCTGAACATGCCCCTGTAGCAAGGTGAGTAGCTCTTATGAGGTCTCAGATGATTGCATTAAGAACAGCATACATGTGACTGCTAAGCTGTGCTGTTGCCTTTTACACTCCTTCGTTGCATAACTCAGACCTACCCATGCCTCCACAATACCGTCTGTTCTGTCATTAACTTATCAAGGCAGTAGCCAGTCAGAATTTCTTAATTAAAAAAAAAACTTACCAAAGAAGAATTAGAGATAAAAGCTATACCTCTAGACATCATTGCTCTAGTTGGTTCCTAAACTGGAATTTATAAAAACCATCATCTCCCTCCTCTACCACACGTTCTAGATTTCCCCTCACAACCAGCCAGTGCTTGGTCTAGTGCAGGATGCTCTTCTCATGTAGTAACTCATACTTTCATCCCTGAAGAGTTTAGCCTCTGGCTAGTGTGCCCTAGTGGGGACATAGCTTCTGTGTTTGTCTGTTAATGATTAATATTGAGCAAGAAACAATAGGAGACATCTACTTGGTGAGTGACTTGAGTTTTAGATGTAATTCTTCCAGCCCTGGTTGTGAAGAATCAATCTCTATCTCCTTATGAAACTCTCAGTTAATTATTACTGCCTCTATAGTAACTTGCTTCATTGCTTGCCGGTCCAGAGGCATAAAGATTGCAAAATGATTAGGTGACAGTTATAGTTTCAGGTTTAGTAGAAACTTTACTGTTGACCAGATGTATATCAAAGATGGCAGCATTCTTTCACAGGTTCAGACAAAAAGAGTTTGCTTTGTATAGAATCCAGAAACAATAATGAGCTATTTACATTGTTGTTGTTGTTTTTGAATCAACACGCACCAGCAACTAACCACTAACAAATTCAGTGATAAAATACTCATCCCTGTCAGGGATGCACATTTACACCGTATCTCCCTCAACCTTGCACTCCACGCTTGGTTGGTATGCCACTGCTATTGCCTAGTTGTAGCAGCTATCACCTAAGGACCATAGTCTCTAACTCAGGAAACCCTTCTCCAGTGCAAATTTCCAATAGATCACTGGCATTAATGGTTAGAGGGGCGACACATAGTCCTACATTAAAAAAATTTTTTGGACCAGTATATTTTAGTTGTTGGAATTAAGACACATATACCGAACATTGTGTGTGTGTGTGTGTGTGTGTGTGTGTGTGTGTGTGTACACACACGTAGGCTGCTCATTCATGCAAAGTGTCACCACTAAGCCTTAGCTGCATGTTCAAGAGTCCATTAGAACACTCTTTCAGACTTCCATCTTCCAGATAAACCAGTAAAAGAAAAATGTTCTTGATGTTTAAATGGAAAAATAGATCCTGAAGAAATAGGGCAATTGTTGCATCTTCTTCGTTATGAAGTAATATCTTTATCCAAAGTGTTCTTAGGTAACCATCGTGTCAGTAAATCAGATACTATAAAAGGTTCACAAAGTGCTGCTCTCATGACCGGTAAGAAGACAAACCTTAATCCGGAATGTATATCAATCCCAGAAAAGACGATGTACTGCTCTCTCGAGGATAGAAGAGGTCTAATAAAATCAACTCGATACCAATGCAATCATATCAAAGTCTCAGCAGTCGATTCCGCTCCTGTGGGACATGGTGGACTTAGCATGTCTCCCCAGCAGGAAAGTTGATTCAGCTACTATCACAGCTGAAATTTCATTCCTGATGGGCACTGACTAGAGACACAAACATCTACACGTTTTGTCCTAATTTCCGTGGGCCCATCATAAAACCTCCTTCCAGGCCTCTTTACTTTCAGGTACCTGACAATCCAATTGGGCAATTTCCTACTATTCAAGAATCAATATATATGCTCTGCTTATCTTCTTATCTTTAACCACTTCTCCTTCCATAGAAGGTTGGTGGCCAGCTGAAAGGTGGAAAGATTTCCCCTCATCCTGCCTTTTGGATTCCCCACTAAGTAGCGGAGCAGAAGTCTGTTCTCAGTTCACTTCAGTATACTGAGATCCAGTCTCAGGTTTTTCTCCTCTGGTTACAGGAAATTCTCCAGAAGGCTATAGGGGTTAGCTAGAAGAGAGGCATTAGGTAAAAAGGATGCATGCCCTGAGGTGTGAGCTTCTTATTTCTGAAAATTGATTATTCCTCTGCACCTGCTTGCTTCCTACCCTGAGTGTACTAATTCCATTTTATGAGATTGTTGTTGTCCATACTCAAGCTTTTGAGATGGTGGATCTTACAACGCACAGTTCAAGATGCCCAGCCCTGGACACCGTCAAATGATGTGTGAAGGTCAGATAGAGTGTCTACTAGGGCCCAATAGCATCTCAAGAGCTGATTTTCAAGTGATGAATGACTCCTTGTTACAGCAGCATGACTCTGAATCACACCCCAGGGTGTATTCATCGCTTGCAAAGCTCCTATTTAGACTTGCCGGAGAGTCCACACACTATCCTATCCTTTATTCCTTTTATGTTCTGGCATCGGCTGGGTCCTATGAACTAAATTGCAGTCATTTGAACATCAGTCTGAATGTCCTACGGAACACTCTGTTGCTCAGGCCCATTTAAAATTTGAAGCTTTATGATTCACCTGATAAGTGGGTTGTAGCAGTATGACTAAGTGATTTATATATTACCTTCAAAAGGCAAAGAGGCTTAGAGAGCTTCATGCTCTTTTCAGTGGTAGGATGTGCAACATGAAATAATTTTTCATTACATTAGAAGGGATGCTCTAGCATACACTAGACAAGGGCAAAAGCTTTCTTTGAAAAGGTCCAAATAGTATACTTTGGGCAGTAAGGGCTATGTTGCAAATACCCAACTTGATAATGTGGCAGAGCAGAAAAGTGACCTTAAACTGGGGAAATAGTGTGAATATACATTGCTGTGCCTCTCAGGCAAACGCTCTTTCTGATTATCCTTTGTCATGGAAATCAAAAAGAGCCCTGTTATTAGATTAGCAGAAAATTCCAGAGTCTGAGTTAATCATTTTTATTTTATTCAAAAAATGTATACTAACTTTGGACAGCAGCTGAGACCGGAATTATCACTTGGTTAAATTTAGGTCCATGTTATCTGCCTATGATTCTTCTTGTTTCTGTATATTTCAAAGCTATAAATTAAATAGTGATGCGATGGTGACTAGCACTTTTACATCCTTTAATTCTTTGAACGTGGCTCTGATCTTTGCCATTTCAAATGGAATAAGATATTCTTTCTGATTTATTATTTTTTTCCCAGTCTGGGGTGGAGGAAGAGGTATAGTTTCAGAAATGCTCACTTGGTCTTTTTTTTAAATTATAATGTGAATGACTTCACAGGTCAGAGAACCCATGTGAAGATTCCATTGTTGTCTATTTATTCTTATGATAAAATCAAGCGTGGAGAAATAGTTTTAGAATTATTCAGTAGACCATTGGGCCTATGATGAGATGAGTCTCGGCATTGACTCTGTCACCTGGGCTTTATAGGGAAAGAGCATTGTGTTATTTTGATTCCCATGACATTAATGTCAACTAATATACTGCACCAAGCAGTCCATGAAATTCTGTATATTTTCCTTTCCCAATGGATAGCTACCCTCATAAATGGGCTCAAGTCCCTTTGAGAGAAAAATAGTGATTGTACATACTTTCTGTGACATTTTGTACTTCCTCAAGAGTACCTGGCCTCCAGTTTAATCAATGTACTCTAGGCTGAGAAATATCTCAAGTCTGGAAAACTTTCAATGTATTGTGATTGTTCACTGTGACATTTAACATCAGCCTTCTTTTGTTTAACAATCATTCACTCTTGATATTTGCTGGTTACTTATGTCAAGCAACAACTTAATTGACTGCCCACATATTTTGCTTCTAGGCAGAAACAACCTGGTCTCTTGCCTATGGTTAGTGATGCCTATGGTTAAAGTGCATATGGATTGCCAGTCATTGTGCACCTAATGGTTATATGCTGACACCCTATGTCTGCTATTCAAGAATCCTGACCTCTCCGCTGACATTAGGTAGACAAATCAAAGCTGAATATCTTACCATCATTCCTTGCTCATGAAGGACAGCCACCACTAACTTTCTCAGGTATGCCAATGCCTCCCTCACTAGTACATTTCTTATCTCTGTGTGTGTGAAGGAGTGTTTTCTGGATCATCCTGGGGATCATTTTCAGTAACCAGGTTCTCAGGTCTTAGCTAACATTCATTCCAACATGCCCACATTTCAGAGCCATTTGAGCTGAAAATCTGTACTTTGTCGAGACAGTTATGACAGCTCTAACTCATTTACTATAAACCATAGCTGTTCCAGATACATATGATTTCAGGCATCCTTGCCAATATGTTAAATTTTAAGTCCTGAGAGAATTCCCCCATATTGACAAACTTTCCCTTCCATTCATTTATCCTTCCTTCACTGGTCCAGCCCCATCAGGATGCACACTCAGGCATTATCTTGCAACTGCTGCCAATGTATGCTAACCACATTTCTCAGCTCCTTGGTGAATACTTTTTCTTTTCACAGCAGGGACACTCCGTTAGGCTCTATGATGCTGAGGTCTGACTCTTGCTATTGATGTAGAAACAATGAAGGGAGACAGTGGAAGATCTGGAAGAGGTTAAGCATAACCATGCAAAACATCTTTCTCAGCTGAGAGCTTTTCATGGTCAGGTAATGAGAGACTGCATTCCTCTAGCAAAAAGGAAAGGAGCCATTTCTGCCAACCCAGAACATTTAGATTTGAGTTCAGATTTCTCTAGCACTTCCCCCAAAATACCAATCCCCGTGTCTCTGAGTTCCCCTCTTTTCATAATATTTTAGCATGGGAGCCAGTGATTGAACTTTAGCTTGCTTTATAATTCCACTGCTTTTGCTACCAAACCCTGGGCCTGATTTCCATCACAGTTTGCATTTGCTGGTAGGAGATGAGTGTCTCTTTAAACAGTGCAATGGCAGCCTTTTAACTTTCACACTGTGCCTTGGATCAAGTATTTGCTGACCTCAGACTGTTATTTTCTTCAAAATTTTTATGGTCATTAACAACTGTCAGACAACCTTTCAATCCTTATCATTACCATTCCTCCCTTCACCTTCTAGTTCTCAATCTACTGCATGAAACAGTCCATCCTTCTCTGCCTTTTACCCCCATTCTCAAGTAAAAATATTAATAATTTGTGATGCTTATGTATATTAGGGATAATTATCACCCTGGTTTCAACAGGCAATGGATTTCTAGCTAACCATAGGACCAGTGAGTAATCTAGTTGTAGAATTCCGTTGTAAGAGTCTATTCCCAAGGACACTTATGCTACTAATTGTCTTAGGTAAGCTCTTCATCTCAATAACAGGAAAAAGAAGATTTTAAACACTGATTTGAGAACACTGAGCATATGAATAAGAGCAAGTGGGGCTCAATCTCACTTGTAACCTATGAAAACAGTGAAGATCAGATCTTAGAGGTGTACCATCTCAGGGGTGAGGAAGCTGGGATATTCTTCTAGGCAGAATAGTTGCCCCCCACACCGCCAAAGACACTCATGTCCTAATTCGCACATATATGAATATTTTAGGTTACATAGCAAAGTGGAATTAACATTGCGTATGGAATTAAACTTCTGAATCATTTGGTTTTAAAATGAGATTGGGGGCGGAGTCAAGATGGAGATGTGGGAAGACACAGAGTTCTCATCTCCCCACAGCTAAGGTGCCTGCTGGATGCTGGTGGGGGAACTTGATGCCCAAGGAGTTGGGAGGAACCCCCAAGTGAACTGGTAGGATGTGGGGGGACCGAGGGGGAAGGAGAAGTGGAAGCTGGACAGGACAGGCACCCCTGAGGGGTGCCTGAGACGGATCAGGGGTTCCCACACCTTCTGGGGCTCAGATGGGACGAGCGTGCTGAGCATTCCCCCTGCCCAATTGGCAGGAGAAGTCTGCCTGGCTCTGGGACTGGATCCTACACCCCCAGAGGCCTCATCCAGACTTCATTGGTCCTCGGGGCATAGGAGGGAGGCCAGGGGAGAACAGGAGAGGCAGGCAGGAGAGGCCCCCCAGCATGGGAGGAGTGGGAGAGGAGCGAAGGGCATTTGCCCCACACACTTGGGCTCAGGAAGTCTGCTGGGCTCCCCAGCGGGGTCCTCAACCCTCTGAGACCAGAGGTAAGCCTGGGCTCCGTCTGTTCCATTGAGCCTACTCTCCACTCCCCACACACCCCCAGGGCCTTTTCCAGCCCTGTGGGTCCTAAAAATAGGCCACACCCTCCACAGCCAAGGCCTTTTCCAGCTTTTTTTTTCTCCTCTTTTTTACGCTTGTGGTTCCGTTTTACCTTCCAGTTATTATTTCATCTACATTTTTATTTTTACTTTCTTTCTAACATATCTCTGCGTTTCCTTGTCTAATTTTTACTCTTTGTTATTGTTCTTTTTTTGCAACCTCGTGCAACTTGTGGGATATTGGTTCACGAACCGTGGGTCAGGCCGAAGCTCCTGTGGTAGGACCTCTGAGTTTGAAACACTGTACTGACAGAAAACCTCAAACCCCAGGGAATATTTATCAGAGTGAGGTCTCCCGGAGGTCCTCATCTTGGCAAAAAGACCCAGCTCTACCCAACAGCCTACAAATTCCAGTGTTGAGAGCCTCAGGCCAAACAACCAGTAAGACAGGAACAATCTCACCCATCAAAAAAAAAAAAAAAAATGGAATGGCAAAATAATATGTCACAGATGAAGGAGCAAAGTAAAAAGCTACAAGAACAAATCAATGAAGAGGAAATAGGCAGTCTACCTGAAAAAGTATTCAGAGTAATGATAGTAAAGATCATCCAGAATCGTGGAAATAGAATGGAGGCACAGATTGAGAAAATACAAGAAATGTTTAACAGAGACATGGAAGGACTAAAGAACAACCAAACAAAGAAGAACAACACAATAACTGAAATGAAAAATAAAATAGAAGGAATGAAAAGCAGAACAACTGAGGCAGAAGAATGAATAAGTGAGTTGGAATACAAAATGGTGGAAATAACTGCCAAGGAGCAGAATAAAGAAAGAAGAATTGAAGACAGTCTCAGAGACCTCTGGGACAACACTAAATGCACCAACATTTGAATTAAAGGGGTCCCAGAAGAAGAAGAGAAGAAGAAAGGGTCTGAGAAAATATTTGAAGAGATTATAGTGGAAAACTTCCCTAACATGGGAAAGGAAATAGTCACCCAAGTCCAGGAAGCACAGAGAGTCCCATACAGGATAAACCCTAGCAGACACATACCAAGACACATATTAATCAAACTAACAAAAATTAAATTAAAAGAAAAGATATTAAAAGCAGCAAGGGAAAAACAAAATATAACATACAAAGGAATGTCCAGAAGGGAGTGGCAGGATATACTTAAAGTGATGAAAGAGAAAAACCTACAACCAAGATTACTCTACCTAGCAAGGATCTTATTCAGTTTCGATGGAGAAATCAAAAGCTTTTCAGACGAGCAAAAGCCAAGAGAATTCAGCAACACCAAACGAGCTTTACAACAAATGCTAAAGAATCTTCTATAAACAGGAAGAACATAAGAAGGAACACCTACAAAAACAAACCTGAAACAATTAAGAAAATGGTAATAGGAGCGTACATATCGATAATGACCTTGAATGTAAACGGTTAAATGCTGCAACCAAAGGATGCAGACTGGCTGAATAGATACAAACACAAGACCCATATATATGTTGTCTACAAGAGACCCACTTCAGACCTAGGGACACATACAGACTGAAAGTGAAGGCATGGAAAAAGGTATTCCATGCAAATGGAAAGCAAAAGAAAGTCGGAGTAACAGTACTCATTTCAGATAAAATAGACATTAAAATAAAGACTGGTACACGAGATAAGGAAGGACACTACATAATGATCAAGGGATCAATCCAAGAAGAAGATATAACAATTATAAATATTTACCCACCCAACATAGGAACACCTCAGTACATAAGACAAATACTAACAACCATGAAAAGGGAAATTGACAGTAAAGCAATAATAGTAGGGGACTTTAACACCCCACTTACACCAATGGACAGAGCATCCAAACACAAAATTAAAAGGAAACACATGCTTTAAATGATGCAATAGACAAGTAGATTTAATTGATATTTATAGAACATTCCACCCGAAAGTTGCAAAATACACTTTCTTCTCAAGTGCACATGGAACATTCTCCAGGATAGATTAAATCTTGGCTCACAAATCAGTCCTTGGAAATTTTAAGAAAACTGAAATCATATCAAGCATCTTTTCTGACCACAATGCTATGAAATTGGAAATCAATTACAGGAAGAAAACAGTAAGAAAACCCCCACAAATACATGGATGTTAAACATTGCACTGCTAAATAACCAAGAGATCACTGAAGAAATCAAAGAAAAAGTTTAAAAATACATGGAAACAATTGAAAATGAAAAAATGATGACCCAAAACCTATGGGACACAGCAAAAGCAGTTGTAAGAGGGAAGTTTATAGCAGTTCAATCTCACCTCAAGAGATAAGAAAAATCTCAAACCGTCTAACTCTACACCTAAAGCAACTACAGAAAGAAGAACAAAGAAAACCCAAAGTCAGTAGAAGGAAAGAAATCATAAATATCAGAGCAGAAATAAATGAAATAGAAACGAAGAAGACAGTAACAAAGATCAATAAAACTAAGAGCTGGTTCTTTGAGAAAATAAACAATATTGATAAACACTTATCCAGACTCATCAAGAAAATAAGGGAGAGGACAAAAATCAATAAAATTAGAAATGAAAAAGGAGAAATCACAACTGACACTGCAGAAATACAAAGGATTATAAGAGACTACTACAAACAACTATATAACAATAAAATGGACAACAATGAAGAAATTAACAAATTCTTGGAAAGGTACAATTGCCCAATACTGAACCAGGAAGAATTAGAAAATATAAATAGACTTATCACATGTATTGAAATTGAAACTGTAATTAAAAATCTTCTAAGAAACAAAAGTTCAAGACCAGATGGCTTCACAGGTGAATTCTATCAAACATTTAGAGAAGAGCTAACATCAATCCTTCTCAAACTCTTCCAGAATATTGCAGAGGGAAGAACACTCCCAAATTCATTCTAAGAAGCCACCATCACCCTGATACCAAAACCACAAAAATATATCACAAAAAAAGAAAATTACAGACCAATATCACTTGTGAACTTAGATGCAAAATCCTGAACAAAATACTAGCAAACAGAATCCAACAACGTATTAGAAGGATAATACACCATGGTCTAGTGGGATTTATCCCAGGGATGCAAGGATTCTTCGATATACGCAAATCAATCAATGTGATACACCATATTAACAAATCAAGGAATAAAATCCATATGATCTTCTCAATAGATGCAGAAAAAGCTTTTGACAAAATTCAACACCCATTTTTGATAAAAACTCTCCAGAAAATGGGCATAGAGGAAACTTACTTCAACATAATAAAGGTCATATATGGCAAACCCACAGCCTACATCATATTCAATGGTGAAAAAGTGAAAGCATTTCCAGTAAGGTCAGGAACAAGACAAGGGTGTCCACTCTCACCACTCTTATTCAACATAGTTTTGGAAGTCCTAGCCGCAGCAATCAGAGAAAATAAAGAAATAAAAGGAATACAAATTGGAAAAGAAGAGGTAAAACTGTCACTGTTTTCAGATGACATGATACTATATAGAGAATATCCTAAAGATGCCACCAGAAAACTACTAGAAGTAATCAATGAATTCAGTATGGTTACAGGATACAAAATTAATGCACAGAAATCTGGCATTTTTATACACTAATAACAAAAGATTACAAAGGGAAATTAAAGTAACAATCCCATTTACCATCACAGCAAAAAGAATAAAATATCTATGAATAAACCTACCTAAGAAGGGGAAAGACTTGTACTCAGAAAACTATAAAACACTGATAAAAGAAATCAAAGATGGCATAAACAAATGAAGAAATATACCATGTTCTTGGATTGGAAGAATCAATGTTGTGAAAATGACTATACTACCAAAACAACCTACAGATTCAATGCAATCCCTATCAAACTACCAATGACATTCTTCACAGAATTAGACCAAAAATTTTACAATTTGTATAGAAACACAAAAGACCCCGAATAGCCAAAGCAATCTTGAGAAAGAAAAACGGAGCTGGAGGAATCAGGCTCCCTGACTTCAAATTATACTACAAATCTACAGTAATCAAGACAGTATGGTACTGTCACAAAACAGAAATACCGAACAATGGTACAGGATAGAAAGCCCAGAGTTAAACCCATGCACATATAGTCACTTAATTTATGACAAAAGAGGCAAGAATATACAGTGGAGAAAACACAGCCTCCTCAATAAGTGGACAGCTTCACGTAAAAGAATGAAATTAGAACACTACCTAACACTATACACAAAAATAAACTCTAAATGGATTAAAGACCTAAATGTAAGACCAGACACTATAAAACTCCTAGAGGAAAACAAAGGAAAACCACTCTTTGACATATACCACAGCAACATCTTTTTTGACCCACCTCCTAGAGTAATGAAAATAAAAACAAAAATAAACAAATGGGACCTAATTAAACCTAAAAGCTTTTGCACAGCAAAGGAAATTATAAACAAGGCAAAACACAACCCTCAGAATGGGAGAAAATATTTGCAAATGAAACAATGGACAAAGGATTTATCTCCAAAATATGCAAACAGCTCATGGAGCTCAATATCAAAAAAACAGTCAACCCAATATAAAAAAATGGGCAGGAAACCTAAATAGACATTTCACCAAGAAGACATACAGATGGTCAAGAGGCACATGAAAAGATGCTCAATATCACTAATTATTAGAGAAATGCAAATCAAACCTACAATGAGGTATCACCTCACACCAGTTAGAATGGGCATCATCAGAAAATCTGCAATCAATCAATGCTGGAAAGGGTGTGGTGAAAAGGGAACCGTCCTGCACTGTTGGTGGGAAAGTAAACTGATACAACCGCTATGGAGAACAGTATGGAGGTTCCTTAAAAAACTAAAAATAGAACTACCATATGACCCAGCAATCTCACTACTGGGCATATACCCTGAAAACCATGATTCAAAAAGAGACACGGACCACAGTGTTCATTGCAACACTATTTACAGTAGCCAGGACATGGAAGCAACCTAAAAGGTCATCAACTAGTGAATGGATAAAGCAGATGTGGCATATATATGCAATGGAATATTACTCAGCCATAAAAAGAAACAAAATTGAGTTACTTGTAGTGAGGTGGATGGACCTAGAGTCTGTCATAGTGAATGAAGTAAGTCAGAAAGAGAAAAACTAATACCGTATGCTAACACATATATATGGAATCTAAAAAAAAAAAATGGTAATGATGAACCTAGTGGCAGTGCAAGAATAAAGACGTAGACATAGAGAAGGGACTTGAGGACATGGGTTGGGACGGGGAACCTGGGGTGAAGCAAGAGTAGCATCAACATATATACACTACCAAATGTAAAATAGATAGCTAGTGGGAAACAGCAGCATTGCACAGGGAGATCAGCTCTGTGTTTTGTGACAACCTGGAAGGGTGGGATGGGAAATGTGGGAGGGAGGCTCAAGAGGGAGGGGAGATGGAGATATATGCATACGTATGGCTGATTCACTTTGCTGTACAACAGAAACTAACACAGCATTGTGAAGCAATTATATGCCAATAAATATGTATTAAAACATAAAATAAATATAAGTAACCACTTTTTTACCAAATATGGCCAAATTAAGAGTAATTTATTTGCAGAATAAGTCTGGTTTTAGTAAATGTGGCCTGATTAATTACATAAGTGTAATGAAACTAGCAACTGATCACATAGGCTCTTTTAATTTGCCTTTGCTGGAACTTTTCATAAGGAATCTCAAAACTTTTAAAAGCCCTCTCATGGCCGGGAAACTCATGTTAAAGACTTATCAGATTTTGCCTCGAGTACCTACAGATTAGGGTGGATTTCTCTCTTTTTGAGATGCTCAAAATATCTTAGGGTTCTTGCACCTGTCAGGAAATTTTTTTACTTACTCACCTGGTAAGGCTGCTGAAAACCCTGTAATCAAATCACTAGACTGTTTTTCCAAGGAGCTTTGTGGTTCCATAAAGTCCACCTTAGTTCTATAAAGCTGTCTGGTCATGTCTGAGTCTATGCATGTCTCTCTCAAACAAAATATTCCAATCAAAGCCTTGGTAATATAACGAATGTTTCCTATTGTGTCCTGTTATAAGGAGAACAGATTCTTATTGAACTTTTGTAAATAACTATATTGCCATGAAAATAAGAATACTTAACTAAGAATTTCCACATTCTGGAAGGGTCAGAAAAAATGAAATTTTTCTTTGTTTACAAAAGTCATTGTTAGTCTAAGGGAAATGTTTTTCATAACTGGAAAATAAAGATTAACAAAAGACATAAAAATTATAACCATATTCAACAGTTTATTCAGTCCTGTGCAACTAATTCCTGTTGATCTTGATCTTTTGTTAGCAGTTTATGAAGCCATCAGATTTTCCATTAGAGTACTGTAATTTCTTACTCAACTTAGTGATATGATCTAAAAGTTATCAGAAATCTTTATTTGTCAAAAAGCCCCTTTTATGAATATTCTTGAAGATTTTCCTTTTTGTAAAGGAGTTAGAGTAAAACCATAACTGACTATAAATGACAAAAGGCTTAAAATGCCATGGTTAAAGATCTGACTACAACGCAACTGACAGATAAATTTGGTTATATCTGCAACATACAACATTTTAAGATAATAACTAAAATTATAACACTATACCCAGACATATACAACTTTTGGGACCTCATATAATTTCAAGAACATTTATATTAATAACATTTACCCATAATGTATAACCTCAGAAGGTTTATCATCACTCACTTGATAATGCTTTCCATGTAACATACTAAGTAAGCCTAATTAGTTTAATATCTCTCTTTGAAAATTTTCAGGGACCCTCTGAAGCATCCCAAAGTTAGCGAGAGGTGAAAAAAACTTTATTTAAAATCTGATTTGGGGGAAGATATCAAAAGGTCTTAAAACATTTGGTCAAATAGGATTATAGGTCACTATGAAGCAATACTTGTTCACTTAACCAAAGAGACAATAAAAGGTTTCAAATGCAAATACAGAAAGTTACAACAGATTAATTAAAAGTTAAAGAAGTTTTATAACTTGTTATGAAAAGCAGATCGATCATCCAGGAAAACTTTGTTTTCTAATAGAGAAAATCAAATTCTAGTTTTGCAACAGCTCACTTTTAATATCAAAATTCATTTACTTACTTAGTTAAACGTATTGTAATCTTAGCCAGTCCTGACCATTAATAAAACTATTTTTTCAGGGTTTCTTTTCCATAAACATTCTATAACTTCCTTTTTGACCTTCAGATTTTGTCTTATGTTTTTGTTTCTCTCTCTCTCTCTCTCTCTCTCCTTTTATCAGTTTAGGAAAAAATTAATTTTTTTCTTTAACAAAATACATTTCCATTCCTTTCACCTCTTTTCTTGGCATAAAAAGATGTTTTCCTGATTGTTTTAGTAATTTTAATTACTAAAGTTCGCCTTATCTTTCCTCTCCCATGCTCTATCCCAGAAGTTTCAGGGACTTTGAGAAGCCAAATGAGGGAGGAAGGGTGAAAGTGGTTCAGTAAGGAAACTAGATGGACCAAAGAAGTCTTCTAAAATTTTCTTGCCTGAGACAAGCTCCAGTTACACAAGCAGGAGTAGCTACAGTCATATAAGATTGTAACCTTGAATAATAGTAAGTGTGACTGATCTCTAAGGACTGAATCAGATCCATATCTATGTCTTAGAGTTATCATAAACCACTTTGTACTAATCAGGAGTGACCAGAGAAGGGCAGAGTCTTCAACTAAGGGAAGAAGAACTTGCTCCACATTATGCATTTGGAAGTTAGGTTAGGAGAGGAAAAAAGAAAACAAAAAACTTTCTGACTACATACTATGGATTATTTTCTCAACAAAAGATACAAATTTAAATGAAAATGTTTTAAAAATCAGAGTCATTTTGCCATGTTATATAATTTACAACTGTTCAAAATAACTGATACCAATAAAGAACCAAAGAGGCATTGAAGAATAAATTTATCCAAAGTAAAAAAAAAAAAAATACTGCATTTATGAACACTTACCCACAAAGCTTGCTAATTTATGAGAGACTGTGTAAAACAGTTCTCGTGTTTAAAGCTTTTAAATATTCACTTCTCTTGACTTAATTATACACCACTTCTAAATGTTTACCTATTTATTTGCTCTTCAGTTCATAAAAACAAAATTTGCTATTTTAAGTGGGATAGTTACATGCATTTAAATGTGCATTTAAATGACTGGGACCAAATGACTGTGCATTTAAATGACTGGGACCAAATAATTTGACTGTAAGAATGTTACAAAAGTAATTTATATTGGAAATACCTTGGTAAATTAAATATAACCTCTTACTGATGATTATTTTATGTACTTATCATAATGCACATTTTGTAACATGAATTATAATGCTCTATAGACAAAGAAACAAAAGTAAAAAGAAAAAATAGTATAGAATTTTGGCAGAAAATATTACTGTAAACATGGATATATGTAAAGACCCTACACACCACATTACTTACCTTGGAAGAACATTATGGCATATAATCTTCATTACCACATATTACAGTAGTTAACTTCTGTGAAATACTCCACACCCAGATGTCATTGGGCACAAAGGATTGTTTATATATTTCCAAAGAAGGAACATCAACTATTTGGAGAAAAGTTTTACAAGTGTGAGAGGGTCCTTGAGTTTAGAAAGTGTCAATCTTCCTGAACTTTGTCCTTAGAGTCATCTTCTAGAATCTGATATGTCCTATCAGGATGTGATTATGCAATCATGCTCATAAGATAAATGATTCCCATCAGCTTCAGTGGGTTCTTACCTACCATTCATCTTCTTGATTCTACTCTCAGTGAGTGATGTATGCAACAAGCTTAAAATTGGTCAAGGTTACTAAATACATGGGCTTCGGAGATGAATGCTGGAGTGGACAATCAGGTTTTGACAAGGAGAAAATAAAGTACTTCAGATTTCTGACAACTGAGTGCTGTCCAAATAAAATTTTCTAGGTGTTAAACTGCTGGAAGTGTATCATCAACTGAAAGCACAATTTTGATCTTAAGGTTGTTGTTATTACCTTCAGCTGACACAACTCTTGAAATATTAGTATGCATCCACAAGAACAAGCAACATAACAATTCTGAATTGGAATGGAAATACCAGCATTTTTACCATTCCATTTCTGCTACAGCATTCACTGCAATATGCCTTCTTGTACAATTAGAAATCTGTCTGCTTTTCTCAACACATTTAGAGGACTTAGTATATCTGACTGTTTAGCTAACAGAAAATGAGTGCTAGATAATTGAGCTTAGGGAAAAGAGATCTATGTGTCTCTTGCCATATCATTCCTCTATCCATAAAAAAGAGGGGTTATTATGAATGGATCATAATTTTGAAGGACATTCTATTGTCTGAGTATGAAAAGTTTTAACAAGGCTAGACTGTCATTGCTTATGAGACTGGTTCCATTAACTCTCCTGCTTTTTTATGATGAAAATTATAAAGGATCACTGCTACTCATTTAGGGTGATTTCTCTGTGAATAAATGTTTTATTCTTACTCTTTAGCATCAAGACAAAGGACTTATGCTACGATCTGAGCACTGGTCTAGAGCATACAGTATCAGCCCATTCTGTGGTAGGCATCAAGGACAGATATTATTTTTGTTGCTTGATTTTTTTTCTTTTATTTTCTTGCTGACTATTGGTGAATATACCTTTTCATGCCACTGAAGTGTTAAATGATATTGCTTGAATTGATTTATTCTTCATTGTGGCAATTATAATTTCAAGAAAGAGAACCTACTGAACCATACCCATGACTCAGATATTTTTATATTTTGGTATTAAAGCTTGGCTCTGGAGCCTCAGCTTATAAACCACTGCTTCGTTTGCTTTTCCACTATTTATTCCCACTCATTTGAAGACTACATTGGGTAGAAAGGTGGTTGGACCAACATACATTTATTCATTCTTGTATCTTCTGCTTTATTAATAATTCATAATATGTTTTAATATGACACTTTACTAGCACCCGATTATTGCTTGTCTAATATATATTTTTATATTGGGACCTCTTCCTCCGTAGGTAGCAGAAGCTATTTAATTTCTTTAGCTTTACTTTAAAGTATATCTTTTAATGATTTTTATATAAATTAGAAAATAACCTCATACTATAGTTCTAATTTACAAACTTTAAAGGATTTAGCACCTTTCATCACCATAGCAACTAGTAGCCTACAGGGAGAAGGTTAACCATCTGTAAAACTTTGCCTATAATTTGAGATATTTGTTCCAGGAGGTCTTCTCTCTCATCTTTCCAAATATCAAAAATCACAAGACATCCTCTGTTAAACATAAAAATGGCAAAATACAAAAAATATAATAATATAGAATATATTCAACTTCTGAGAAATTACAGGTATCTTGCAGCATGTATTTTAAACTAGATTTAGAAAAGTAGGTGGAAAACTACACTTCAAGTCATTTCAATCAAATTTAATTTTTTCAAAGCGTGAAGATTTCTTAAAGCAAATATATAAGTTGGAATTTTGTGCCCAGGAAATCTATTCTCAATTACTTAAATTATATAGAATTATTTGCAGATCAACCAGGCATTTTATTTTAAACTTGAAGACAGGACAGCACGCAATACATGTATAATTCAAAAACAGGGTATGTTTTAAGCACTACCATTCAGTGAATCATTTTTATGACAAAAGTTATAATAAGCTAAGTATGGTACAAGATCTGTATCTTTTAACAAGGCTAGGAGATAGTATTAAATTATAGCATCCTCATTACAATCCTAATTCAGTCACTTCACATTACTTTTGTCCAGGTTGATGTGTGCATTCAGAGTCATGGCCAGATTTCCATTACTACCTTCTCCTGTCATTTATCATTAGTGTAGGATAGAAAGCCAAAAAAGAAACCTAACGTGATAAGGAATATGTAAAAGGAATACAGCAAGTAAAACGAAGTGCTCCAAATAATATTCCTTGCATGTTCTGGTACATTATAAGTTGGGGGATGAATATTATTTCTTCTTTTATTTCCTTTCTAATATTATTATAAAACTGCTCATGTGGGAAATATGCTAACACAATATTATTAAACAATGTATGATCGTGAGCAATTTATAAATTAGGAAAGTCAATTGAAAGCTAGCCCCTTATCCCCGTCTCCTTCTCAGAATTCATGGAGATGGATAAAGTATAGAACTGTGATGAAAGGCTCAGGTGAAGTTATACTATGGGGAATTTTAGCCTGACCCTATGCCACTTTTCCTTAGTGGGGCCCAGTAATCCCAAAATCTATCACCTTTAGTTTATAAAGCTTCCTACCTAGATCAAAATGAATCCTTGAAAGGCTGAGATGGAGAAAGATTTTCTAACTATCTGGAAAAGTCATAGAGCCCAGTTAGCAGTGGACGTTCTTAGGAGTGTTTCACATCATTATCAAGCAAAATGGGCCAACCTGTCCTCTAAATGACGTACTCTGTCTTTCTATGTCCTTAGCTATCAAATCCATAAAGTCATCCAACTAATTGCTTGAAAACCAGCAAGATGGGTTATGGGTTATAAGGAAATGAGTAAAGTAAGACAGTAAATCACATAAAACCTTTCTTTATTGTTCATAAAAACACTCATTGGATTTTCAGAAAAAAATTAGTTATATATTGCAACCAGGATATAATAAAAATGTACCAGGCATTTAGACAAAATTCCAGTGCGTGTCCAAGGCAAGATTTTGGTAAGTGACCTTACTGGTGATTAACAAAATAGAGAAATCATCACCCTCAAGTAAGCTGTTATCCTCCAAAATGGAGAAAAACAAACAAACAAACAAAAAACCTAACAACAGTTTAAAAAGGAAAGTACTCATTAAAAGTGAGACATTTTGATCATGTTAGATATGTTTGCTTAATTCTCAATATCCATTTGCTCCTCCTGTGTGCCTTACTCTATATCTGAAAACTGCGTTTCCCAGAATCTCTTCTACACGTCCTAGATAAAAATTAGACTTTACTAATTTTATGAACTTAAAAGGTTTATAAGGCAGAAAGGAAGCCAAGGCCAACTTAGTGGTGTTTTACTCTTTTATCTAGCAAGAAAAGTCTATGAGGACGCGCGTGTCTCCTTACTTCATTCAATATCTTCCTGGATACATAAGGCAATTGCAGATTCAAGGCAGCCTCTTCATCCTGGCTTTCTTATCCCTAGACCAGCAGGTTCAGCAATGGCCTGATGCTCACTTATTTGGCCTTTCCAATTATTTTGTAAAATTTGTGGATTAAAGGTCTTCCTGTTTAAAATACCTAGAATGGTTTTGATTCTTGGAACAAAGTCTAACTGATATAAGCAACAAGAAGTAGGAAATGGGGTTAGTTTATTTATGTTCAAAACAATCAAAAATTTTTGCAGAACAAATTGCCTTTACCTGTGAAACAGACAAAAGTCTCGGGCATATAAACACAAAGGAAATAGTCTTTCTTTGGTGTCTCAGTCTCATCATTTTCCAGTTATAGCCCAGGATTGATGCATCCACTATGTAACTATTAAATCTAGAGTTTCTTCACTCTATCATTAAGTTAGCAATATGAACAAATCTCCAACATCATCCTCCCTGTGATCCATTCACTTGGGATCTGCAAAAGAAAAGAAAGAGACCATTAAAAATGTCAGAGAAAAGAGTATTAAACAGGTACCACTGAAACATTTAACGTATTTTTTGAAAAAGAAAGTATAAAATAATGCAGAGAATAGTGTATTAAGTATGAACCACTGAAACATTCTACATTAAAAAAAGAGAAAACATGAAGTCACTGATAACTGCAAACAGAAACATGAACCCAGCGATTATATTCCTTACATAAAACTTATTATTCTCTTATGAAAAAATTAAGTTTAGGGGAAAGAAATATGATTGCCAAAGCTATTAAACAATGGCATCATGGAGGTTCTAGCAATATCTTTCAGAGGCAAGCTGATTGATAAGCCACCATCTCGTCAATCTGTTTCCAATAGTTTGCAAAAGAATGAAGCATAAACGTAAGACACGTAGGGCCTTATCACCCATTAAACAAATGCCAGACATAGGTACAGCAAAAACATTTGCAAAACATGCAACTTTCAATGAATCAGGCACTCTGAAAGGTACTGATTCTTTTATCTGCAGTACTCTCTCTAGAATTTACTTTAGTGTGGGCTTATCATTTACAATTTTTTTCAGTTTTCATTTTTCTGAAGGATATTTGCACTGGAACTAGAGTTCTGGGATAAGAGCTTATTTTCTTTCAGCATTTTAAAAGTGCTGTACTTTGTTTTCTTCTGTTGAGAAGTCAAGATTCAAGCTTACTGTTTCCGTTGAATTTTGTTTTCTAAAGTTTATTTTCTCAACCAATTTCAAAGGATACAAAGCATACAGAGTGTGTCTTTGCAGTAGAAGTAAACTAGAAACCAGAAACAAACAAAAAAAACCTAGAAAACATTCAGTGCTTGGAAATTAAGCAATACACTCCTATATAATTTATGGGTCAAAGAACAAATCACAATGGGTATTAAATAACACTTTGAAACAGTGTTAAAAAATATTTCATGTCAAATCTCTACTGATGCAGCTAGATAATCTTAATGCAACGATAATCTCTTTAAAGCGTATAATAGAAAACAAGACAGAAAATCAATGAACCAAGCATTCTCCTTAGAATTTAGAAAAATAAATAGCAAATTAAAGTAAAAGTGTGGAAAGAATAAAATAATAGAATCAATAGAAGAAATTAATAGAAGAAACACACTACAGAGAATTGTTAAATCAAAAGGTGGTTTTTGAAACTAAAGTTGATATATCTATAGAAACAAGTCAAGAAATGGATAGAGAAGATATACTTAAACTAGTACATAAATGATACTAGTATTTAGAAAGATAACAGTACTATAGAACCTACAGTTACTATAATGTTAATAAAATAGTTCTATAAACATCACTGTGGGATAAATATGAGTAGTATATATGCAATGAATACAATGTTAGAAAAACAACTGTACTTAAAACTGACACAAATGAAATACTTTTCATATAAACAAATCCACACACACACACACAGACACAAACAATCCATAATTTCTTACAAAGAAAACTCGAGATTCACAGCACTGTGGTGAATGCAACATGGCATCATAATATTACGTAAGATAAAGGGAGCTGAGGAAGCGTGTTGCATATCCCAATCCCCTTCACCTTATTTAAGGAGAAAGTTGAAATTCACATAAGGGTACAGTTGGGCTAAAGGGAGAAGGGCAGCATGCTACTCTAGGTGCTAATATTAACTGGCTATTATATTTCCATGCTCATTATTGAGGAGGTATAAGTGAATCACTTACTGCACATGAAGGGTCTCACTTAAAATTTCCAATATTTCCTCTTAAGGACTGTACACCTTTGGAACTGTGAGGAGATTTGGGGTAGACAAAACTTTAGATTTAATAAAGATATAAAACAAATGTACATCTTAAGATTCACTTAAGAGCCACCTAAAGGTGAATATATAGACAAACTAAAAGTAAAGATATTATTTAGTCAAATTTATAGAAAAGGAAAATAAAAAGATAAACAATTCTATTTATCATATGTTCCTTCTTTTTACATTTTTAGTTTTCATTCCATTTCCATGTTTTGGGGTTGACTGCTTTATTTACTTAGTGCTTCCTCTTTAAACAAAAAATAACAAAGTGCCTCTGGGAATTTCTTACTTGATATTTGTGTTTTATAAGCTCTTATGTAGTGTTTATATTGACATTATTTTCTAAAATTTCTCTTATTTTCTTTTAATTTTAAAAAGATTAAAACAAATGTATTCCTGTAATTTAAAGCTTAAAATTCATATTCATTTAGTTATTCAGCATACATTAATGAAAACTTATGTTTAGAATAAGAAATTTAGGTTGGGCTTCCTTGGTGGCGCAGTGGTTGAGCGTCTGCCTGCTGATGTAGAAGACACAGGTTCGTGCCCCGGTCCTGGAAGATCCCACATATTGCGGAGCGTCTAGGCCCGTGATCCATGGCTGCTGAGCCTGCGTGTCTGGAGCCTGTGCTCTGCAACAGGAGAGGCCACAACAGTGAGAGGCCCGTGTACATCAAAAAAAAAAAAAAGAAATTAACATAGTCCCTAACATCAAAATCTCGCAGAATATAAGGGAAACCAATAAAATTATAAATAATCACAGAATAAAATATTTAAAACTATTTAAAATAAAAATTTTATGGAAAGGAAATTATTCTTTAACCAAATTTCATAGGTAAAATTGAATAAACTGACAATTGAAATGAATAGGGTAAATTCAATATACACAATATATAACAAAAGTTAAAGTAGAACACATTTACAATTTCATGATTTATCTCTAAAAATAAAAGAAAAGAAAGTGTTGAGAAATCAAAATTTTAAATTTTGAATCTTTGTGTCAAAAAATAGAAATTAGTAAAAAAATTAAAACAAAATATTTTATATAACATGTAAATCAAAGAAGAAATTAAAAGCACAAAAATGGAAAACTTAGAAAATTATATAAATGATAATGTGATATGGCCACATATGAGACTTAGACAAGTGAGAATTCATAAGAAATTTCAGTTACAAATGATCTTCAAAAAGAAACATTAAATGAACATAGTGGACAACTATAATACTGCAAATGGAATCGAAAAACAACCCAATGGAAAATATGATGTGACAAAGATAAAATCAGAAATAAGCATGTAAAATAAGGGAAATTATAATGAACACAACTAAATTCATGTTTTTATAAAAGTGCATCAAAAAAACAGGAAGACTTTGTGAGCTTAGTCTAGAGGACAGGACAGAAAACACAAACAGCAATATATTAATAAAATACAGTTTAGGAAAATATAATGATGAAGATTGGGTAGTCTCTGCCTGATGTAGTTAATACTACCAATGTACTATATTATTTTCTATATAATATGTAAACTTTTATAATTAAAAGAGATAGTAACCTGAATTTCCAATAATAGCACTCCATAATAATTATGGAGCCATTAAAAATCAAAACAATTGAAAATGTGCAACATGTATAATTCTTAATATTTTACAATAAGTTTTGGTTAACGTTATACTACTTTTGGAAATTAATAAAATATTAACAAATAAATGAGTTCTGAATAAGTGACCTACCTCTTCAGAATCAATGCATAGCTAACCATTGGGTCCCATCATGCCTGCATCTTGAAATACATACAGAGAAATATCCCTTTCTTATCCTTGGTTCAGAAGAGTTGCATATCTTCCCTTGTCATTAATAAATACAAATACCTCCTCTAAATTAAAATCATTATTACTGAGATAATAATAACAGTCACAACATTAATTATCATCAGTTGTACTAACACAGCTGTGAAACTTTCTTCTTCCAGGCCTGGTGGCTTTACTACTAGTCTCAATGTTTCTTGTCTGTACTTTCGGTATTCTTCTTTCTTAAATTAATAGGTTTTTTTTTTCTTTTTTAATCTACTGGATTATGTAATGATCTTTGAATTTAAAAAAGTATAACACATACATTTTAAACAGCTTCTGAACGTTGGAAGGATCGGTCACCTACAGGATGGTGCTGTACAGACTTAGGGTTTAGGTGAAGCCATAAAGGGCTCTAATATTTTTTGAGTGATAGCAATAAGGCAGGCAGGATACTGTCCTTTACAAATGCCACTTCACCTAAGCTAATGCAGGTATGAGGCAGGAGTTTAGCATCTTTGTTTCATCAATGAAGTCACTGAGTTCCACAAAGTTAGGTGGATCCATGGCCAGTTAATCATGGAATTAGTGTTCAAATCTTCTGCTACTATTCTAAATCGTATGTAGAGGAAATGTTCATATATGAGTCAAAACCATTTAAAATTTTAACAAAAAGCTTTCCTCAATTTCTCTAATATTATTAACAACACTGAGAAAACAAAACTTCCCAGGTATGTGCAGGATGTGGTGGCATTCATGAACTCTGGCTCCCTCTCTGGATCACCACACCTTTTCCAACAGTCCTAATTGCTTTCAATTATAGGTTTTGTCAGAGCTATCAATAGGACCCTACTGTCTTTAATGCACCAAGAGAGTGACCTCATGGCATACTTTCTCTAATACTTTTCTCTGTGGTGTACACGAGTGAAAGGAACAGCTCAGGAGAGCGCCGATTACTTTTTTATTGGTCTCTCCCTCACACATCTAACTTTTAGGCTAGAGGGAAAACAACTGGATCTATAAACAATAAAGTCACATTAGAGTTCCACATTTTCTTCCAGTTACTGTTTATTTTCCTGGAATCCTGGTGATTCTTATTCCCATTATGCACTGTTTACCAGTGTCTCTCTCATCATTCTAATTTACTCTCTAAGCATCACCCACTGTTATCATTTTATTTACCTGCTCCAGGTGCTGGGAATGTTTCCCTGCTTTGCTACACTGTATAGCAAAGAATGAAATAACAAGCTCAAAGATATTTTCAAATTCACACAAGACATGGGCTTGTACATGTCTGAACTGTGGAGAGATCTAATTTGTATTCCCCTTGTGCAGAGCAATTCCCTGCAGAGTCCTGAAAATCAATTGTACATTGCAGCAGCGAGACTTGCCATGCTCCTCCCATAGCTGACATTTGGTTGATTATGTCAAGAATGTCCTTGTATCACTTTCTATTCTTGTTGATGAAACATTTGACAAATTGTGTTCCTGTTCTATTTGTTTCATTCTTTTTCTCATCGTTAGTTAGATTAGGAACAGGAGATAGCTTAAATTTTTCATATAATTTACTCATCTTGTTTTTTTCCCCCCTTAATATCAACAGTACACCATATTTACCTTTTGTGTGTGATTTTCCTAAGCATATTTAGAGTATGTCTAAACTTGTGACAATCCTTTAATGTGATATGGAATAAAGCATATAGCTAAATAATTTAAAGTAGGCATTTGCACTACTAATGCTATGCATTCCCTCATGGGATCATTTATTTCCTCCTTTAATTAGAGCAGGAAAGATTGTTAAATTAGTAACAAAGTGCAATTATCTTTCTGTGGCTTCTCTTAACATCTGTTTACAGTTAGATGTTAATGTATCTTATTTAGATTAGAAAGCTTTTTGCTTCCCTAGACAATTCCAATAAGAAGTTCAATATTATTTATGCAAACATATGTCATTTCAAGTTAAAACTGAGAAAAATATTCAAGACTTTAAAAAATTCATTAATATTAATGAGATGGATATAGTTAATGATCTAAAGATTAAATTTAATGTTAAAATGTAAATAATACTTAACAAATGTTAAATTATAGAATATTAAACTATTTTATACAATTACCTTTAATCTTCTAGAATATGTTCTTAAATTATATATGAGTATTTATTTCAAAGGGCTAAGTACCTATATATATGATCAGCCTACACAATGCATATGAAACACATGGAGAATGCCACTCATTAAGTGATTTAATAAACTTTACTGGATAGTATTTTGTGCCAGGTACTTAGCTAAGTGCTAGTGACAGGGACAGAGTAAAGGGAAAAAGTAGGTAATTAAGTAGTTAATCTCACTAGGGGATTGTAAGTAAAGGAAAAATATGGGAGACCCCTGTAAGTTAATGATCACTCAAGAAAGTGGTTTGCTTAACCACAAAGCCAAGCAGGCTTGCTTAGCAAAAAAACCATACAACAGTAGCATGAAACCTGCCCCATAACAATAAAACAAGGCAGCATGAAACCCACATCCTGCCCAGTGAGCTCAGTAAGTTAATGACCCCTATGATATTTGCTCTGTACACATAGAAAACAATAATTATGGGAAGGTGACACTTCTAACTTAAAGACCCACATTGTACTGAGACCTGAAATAATATTTCCATAGCACCACGACAGTCCTGGTTTGACCATGTAGGGACAAGAAAACTCCCCCACCTGACATGGAGGAGGAGGGGATGATGGAAGCGTGATGTCTACTCAAGGATGAGGGAGAAGGTGGTTTTTCCCTCTCCCCACTTTTCCTTTGATTATAAAACTGTCGCCCACTAAGTTCTTGGTACGGCACCTTCTCGCCTGCCCACTTGTAAGCCTCACAGAGTCCTGTGCTGGTAAGTCACTTCTTATCTATCATTGTGTCTCTCACTGAATTCTTTCTGCTCTGAGACATAGAGAACTGGCGTGCCTCAGAGCCTCCCCAAAAGCCACCCAGCGGCTTCACTAGGAATGAAATATTTCCTAGAGAAAATTACAGTTCAACAGTGAAATACATGAACAAGTAAATATTTTTAATTGTTTTAGTAAATGATTATAAATGTTTCCAAAGAAACACAGATACAAGCAAATCATTCCACCTAAAAGAGTGAAGAACATTTGTCCAGGATTAATAACTGAGTTATGCTGTGGAGAATGGGAAGGATGGCATTTCTATCAGGGAACCTGTATCAAAAACACGTAAAGCGGGCTTCCCTGGTGGAGCAGTGGTTGAGAGTCTGCCTGCCAATGCAGGGGACACAGGTTCGTGCCCCGGTCTGGGAAGATCCCACATGCCGCGGAGCGGCTGGGCCCATGAGCCATGGCCGCTGAGCCTGTGTGTCCGGAGCCTGTGCTCCGCAACGGGAGAGGCCACAACAGTGAGAGGCCCGCGTACAGCAAAAAAAAAAAAAAAAGAGAAGGTTCTAAACAAATAAATAGCATTTAAAACAGACTGGATATAGTGTTCAAATGGCTCAAATGTACATTGTTAAGAGCATTCCAGTATATTAAAACTTCAATCTCTGAAAGAGTAATATAAAAAAATTATCTACATAATACAGTATCAGAGATTTTGCAAGGAATTTATGGTAGACTGTATGTTACTCTAGTGAAGCAAAGTACATTTTTGAGTGGGTTCTAATGGCTGGTACAGTTTATAAATAGCACATATGAAATATACCTATTTATAATTTTGTATGAATATTTGAGGGAGAATATCCATCATGAGATGAATAACGGTAAATCTTACAAAATTAAAATATTACTGTACAATTTACTAGTCATAAACATAAAATATAATTGAAATAATAAACAAAATAACAAAATACATTTACCTTTTATCTACAAAGATATAGAACTGTAAGATCATTGTGAATTAACGCTCCACCAATAAGGACATATTGAGATAAAAATTAAAAAGTGAAAAATAAGATACTATAAGTCAGTTTTATTCTGCTGTATCAATTATCTAAGGAAACAAGGAAAGATGAAAAAAGGCCAAATTTAACTTGATAAATTGAAATACAGGAAACAGATTTTTACTAACTTGATTTTAACCTGTGGAGAATGATGTCTGAATATAAACCAGATTCACAGCACAGTGATAATATAACTGAAATTAGATCAAACATATTTCATTGGAGACTTCAATAAATCTATTAATGAAATAATGAATTGATTATAGGATAAGTAGTAGAATATCCTTCTGACACATGCCAGAGATATTCCTGTAGTGGTGTATTTTTTTCTTCCTAATCAAAATATAAATTAACATATTTGTAATTGTTTGATGAAGGAGACATCCAATGCCATACTTAATTACAAGATAAGTCTTCAACAGCCAAATTGTAAATTCTTAAGAAAAACATGATGATATAACTTAATTTTAATAAAAATTTACATTTTAATTTTATAAACACTAGGCTGTTGAAAATAGTATTATGTGTGTGCCTATCCCAAAGTTATAAGGACAACAATATATACCTCAACAAATTATATATACACCTAACCAAAATAATCATTTTCTTGATTCCAGTTTAAATTATCCATAGTTAAAGTGTAAGAGTAAATGATGACAATTTCTACAGAGACTTATCCAAACAATTTAAAACAGAATTCTAATTAATTATTCTTTAATATTGTCAACAGGAGTAAAACTACCTACATGGCATTCATTGCTAGTGTTCTCTGTTGAGAGTAGATATTCTGTATTATTTAAGGAAATTTATTGGAAAAGACAGAAAATAACATTACTTGAGTACTTGATATAGTCCATGTATTCTTACACTATTTTCTTTTATTGTCACAAAAACTGAGAGCACATTTTACTGAGGTGAGTAAAACTGAGATGAGTAGTCAAGATACGAAGTAATTTAGTTTGTCTTAAGAGGTTGACAACTTGTGAATAGACAAATAGTTTGGGGAAGATCACGGGTACCTTGTTTCAGTGAGTAGAATTCCCATACTTCTCCATCCAGCCGGAACAATCCTGGTTTACATCTGTAGCCTGAGGCTGGTTATTAATCATGCCTCTTTTACTCTCAAAAATCTTCCAGTTTGGATGACAAGTTATCTGGTCACTGTAGCAATGGGGAACAATGGCAGGCCTTTTAGTGGGATACTGACATGATATGGGAAATGCTTTACAAAGATTAATTTGAAGGAAATGTGTAGAAAGGAATGAAGATAGGAAAGACATGAAGCAGAGAAACCAGTTGGGTGTTCAATCATCTCAGGAAATGTACTGAAAAATCAAGGGAAAGGAAGAGAGAATATATATTACAAGCTGAATGAAACAATGTTACAGATATAAACTAAATAGAACTTGGTGCTTAATATGAGAAAGAGTGAGGAATTAACAGTGATTATAAGGTTTGGATACAGCATGACTGGGAAAGTGATGCCCTAATATGTGGAAGATATACTGATTGTGCTCTTTGCCTGGAAACTTTTTTTTTGAGAAAGCTGCTTCATTTATTATGGGTTATCTGAAAATGTTTTCCTGTAAATTATTACATTTCAAGTACTAAGATGCTAATTTATATTTGTTTGCAGAATTCCTAGCTATGTAGGTCACTCTTACAAGTACAGTTGATTTTACAAACTATTAACATAGAAACTCATGTGCTCCAATATTTTCACAATTGATTTTTCTTCTCTCTTTATCTATATTATCCTGAACAGCAAGTCCCCATACCTCAGCACAAACAATAAATTTAAAAAGTTGTTATGATGGAGCTTCCCTGGTGGCGCAGTGGTTGAGAGTCCGCCTGCCGATGCAGGGAACACGGGTTCGTGTCCCGGTTTGGGAAGATCCCACATGCCGCGGAGCGGATGGGCCAGTGAGCCATGGCCGCTGAGCCTGTGTGTCCGGAGCCTGTGCTCCGCAACGCGAAAGGCCACAACAGTGAGAGGCCTGCGTACTGGAAAAAAAAAAAAAAAAAAAAAGTTGTTATGGTGTCTATCATGTTCCCACACAATCAACATTTTGCAAGACACTAAACAGAAAATTGATTAATTAGCAAATATTAAATAACTGCTTACTTTTGTATAGTAGAGTACTTGGACTACACGTACTACCAGCACTACTAGTAGTGGAACAAACATGAAAGGGTGGCAATGCCAAGATTTAGGAGCGAACATAAAACTTAATTTTTTTTTCTTTTTAACTTTTGGCAGTACCGCAAGGCATTTGGGATCTTAGTTCCCCGACCAGGGATGGAACCCTCACCCTCTGCATTGGAAGTGAGAAGTCTTAACCACTGGACCACCAGGGAAGTCCCAATACTTCTTAAATGATGAGAAATTGTTCCAGTTGAATTAAAAGCAGGATCAGTTAATCACAGAGCGGGAGTGATGGTGACACTGAGGGAAATGCATGCGGAGTAGAGATGAAAATAGCATCATTCTAATGTAAAAGAAAATTAACCTAAAGAAACTGGTCCACTAGATGTTTAGATACTTTTTTCCATTTTTTTAATAATAAGGTTTCTTGGGAATTATATGTATGAATGGCATATTATATTATATTATATTATATTATATTATATATATTCTTCCAAGACAACCCATATCTTAAAAATAAGTGTTATATTGCATTATCAGTGTATATTTGGGAAAAGAAAAAGAAAAAAGAGAAAAAAGAGTAGTTAGCCTTAGGTTCTGTTTTGCCAAGGTTCTTGATGTTATTCATCTGTATCTGGAGTCAGGACAAAAGGAAGGTTATATGCAGACTAAATATTTCTAGTAATTGTAAAAAATGTCCTAATTCTTGGAGCATGCCAGCAATTATTCTGTCATTTCCTCTGCATGTTTGTTTAAATGCCGTGCTTCTGGGAAGGAGGTAAGTGAGCATGTGTGAAAGCAGGGGAAATACTCCGGATAACAAGGCTGCAGAAGAGGCAGAGGGATGATGAAATGAGGGTCAGGAGTTCAGGGAAGTGATGCTTGAATCAGGAGAGACAGAGAAAACTACAATCCGACAGCAAAATAAAAACATAACTTTAAAGTTATGAATAAAAAAATGAAAATAGGAAAATTATAGATTAAGGGAATGTGTACATTAGCTTGAGAAAAATTCAATGCAAAGAATAAATTTCAGGGGAGGCAATGAATTGAGTGTAAGGTGAGGAAAATGATGCTAAACCTGGGAAGCATGACTTTTTATTTCCCAATAATTCAAATCAGGGATTTTCCTAATTTTATAATCAAGGTTGGCTGGATTCTATGCCACGGAAGGGAGCACAATAGATGAGAGAGAATCTATTCATTTAGGCAAGATTCAGTAATCATAGAGATTACTACAAACTAGGCAATAAATCTGGATCTTAGTGGATACCTTCTGCAGTCAGCTATGTCCTCTCCTTCACTGCCTCTGTTGTCCTTAAGTCTTCATATACAGGTCCATTGGTATCTTGTATCTACTAGATTCTGTTTAGAAACCCGTCTTCACCAGGGCAGAGAATACACCAATGACATCAGCCTCCTCCATTCATGCGGGTAAAAGTTACTTGTGATCCTCAAATGTATATGCTGGTGATCAATTACTAGTAAGCATATCTTTACTATCTAGAAACAGGCTCTGGAAAATCTCCAATACAGTAGGAGAACCTATAAACCTCTGGAGTCACATCAATTGCAAGCTATCCTGCCCCTATCCCCACCCATGGAAATAAAACAAAAAAACCCAAAGCAGCAAAAATTTGCACTGATCCAGTCTATAAACCTGGGCTTGTGCCTGAGAGACACAACATGTAACTATCAGTATGACGGATGGAAAAATTGTAGTTGTTGGAGGAAGAAAGAATTAGATGTGAACTATAATGTTAGCCCTTTCTAGATACTATACTTTAAAATAATAGTTTTCTCCTCTAAGATAAGGATAAATTTGAGAATAAACTCTTAAACTGCGTTTAAAAATACGTGACAAAAAATCACCATCTTAAGCATTTTTAAATCTACAGTTGAGTGGCATTAACTATATTCGCGTAATTGTGGAACACATATTCAGTTGGAAGCACTGAATCTCTAAATTGAACAACTCCTCATTTAACCCTCATTCCAGCCTCTGGCAACCACCATTTTACATTGTGTTTCTATGAGTTTGACGACTTTAGATATCTTGTATAAGTGGACTCATACAATATTTGTCTTTCTGTGACTAGCTTCTTTCACTTAGCAAAATGTCCTTAAGGTTCATCCACGTTGCAGCATGTGGCAGGATTTCCTTCTTTTTAAAGGCTGAAAACAATCCCATTGGTGTATAGACCACAATTTACTTATCCATCCATTCATTGTTAGCCATCTGAGTTGCTTCTACCTCTTCACTATTGTGAATAATGCTGCAGTGAACATGGATGTCAAATATCTGTTCAAGATCTTGCTTTCAATTACTGTGGGTATGTACCTGAAAGTGGAATTGCAGGATAATGTTGTGATTACATATTTAATTTGTCAAGGCACTCAATTCTTTTTTCCATAGCAGCTGCACCATTTTACATTCCTACCAACAACGCACAAGGTTTCCAACAAGAGTTTGTTTCTGCACGTCTTCAACATGCTTGTTTTCTGTGGGCTTGTTCTATTTTGTTTTGTTTTGTTTGATAATGACTCTCTTATAGCTGCGAGGTGATATCTCATTGCAGTTTTTATTTGCATTTCTCTAAAGGTTAGTGATGTTGAGCATCTTTTATTATGCTTCTTGGTCATTTGTATATATATATTTTAGAAATATCTATTCAAGTCTTTTGTCCATTTTTGAATCAAGTTGTTTCCTTTCTTTGTTTTGGAATTTATTGATACATTCTGGATATTAACTCCTTATCAGATATATGATTTTCAAATATTCTCTCCCTTTGCATGTTTCTTTTTCATTCAGTTGATTGTTTCCTTTGCTGTGCATAAGTTTTAAAACTTGATGTATTCCTATTTGTCTATTTTGATTTGTTGCCTGTGCTTTTGCCATCATATTAAAAGAAAACTTTGCTAAGTCAATATCATGAAGTTCTCCCTTTGTGCTTCCTTCTAGGAGCATTTACAGTCTTACATTTAGGTCTTTAATCCATTTTGAGTTAATTTTTGTATGTGGTGTAAGGTAAAGTTCCAACTTACTCTTTTACATGTGGATATTCAGTTTTCTTCTTTTCCTAACACCATTTGTTGAAGAGACTGTCCTTTTCCCATGTGTGGTCTTAGAAGCCCCGTTGAAGGCCATTTGACCATATGTGTGAGAGTTTATTTCTGGGCTCTCTATTCTTTCCATTGGTTTATATGTCTGCTTTATGACATACAACACTCTTTTGGTTTTTGTAGCTTTCTATTATGTTTTGAAATCAGGTTGTGTGAGGCTTCTGACTTTGTTCTTTTTTTTAAGTTGGTTTTGGCTATTTGGGGTCCCTTGAGAGTTCATATAAATTTTAGGATTTTTAAAATTTTAGATTTCTGCAAAAAAATTTCATTGGGATTTTGATAGGGATTACATTGACTCTGTAGATCTTTGGGGTAACATGAATATTTTTAACAAAGTTAAGTCTTCTAATTCATAAGCATAGGATTTTTTTCTTTCTTTGTATCTATCTTAATTTCTTTCATCAGTGTTTTGTAGTTTTCAGTGGACAAGTCTTTTGCCTCCCTGGTTAAGTTCATTACAAAGTATTTTATTGTTTTTGGTGTTATTGTAAATGAGATTGTTTTTATAATTTATTTTCAGATTATTCATTGTTTATAGAAACAAACTTATTTTTGTATGTTTACTTTGTATCCTGCAAATTTGTTGAATTTGTTCTAGTGGGATTTTACTTTTTTTGAAATTTAGGTCTTTCTATATATAAAATCACATCATCTGTGAAGAGAGATAATTTTGCTTTTTCCTTTCCAATTTGGGCGTTTTATTATTTTTTTTTCTTGACTAATTTCTCCAGCTAGGACTTTCAGTAATATCTTCAATATAAGTGTCAAGAATGGGCATCCTTGCCTTATTCTTGATCTTAGAGAAAAACTTTCAGTCTTTAACCATTAAGTATGATGTTACCTATGACTTTTGTGTATGGTCTTTATTATATTGATGCAGTTTCCTACTATTTCTAGTTTTTTGTGAGTTTTTATCATGCAAGGATATTTAATATTGTCAAATGCTTTTCCTACATAAATTGGGATAACCCTATGGTTTTTGTCCTTTATTCTGTTAATGTGGTGTGTATTTTCTCTTCTGTCACTACCACATCCTCAGTGCCTATTATATCACCTGACCCAAAGAGATGCTCAAAATATATTTCTGTAATTATTAAAATTATAATCATATCAAATAATAAAACTTCACCTTCACATTTCATACCAAACTCTTCCTCTAATATCTAAAATTTGCTTATTTTAGCTTCATTTATATGACAATACAGGTCAATCTAATTCATGTGTGTGTTTCAGGCAGATACAATTGTAACTCAGAAGCAAGTCAAGTAAGATTTTCTCTTTCATATTTGCAAATGGACTTGAAGCTTGGTTAAAGTTGAATTAGTATCCAGTCATCCATCTTTGTCAAGTATTTCATGAAAATATTAAGGTTGGGATAAATGTAATGACAGTTGTAGGAAAAAAATAAGAACTTCTGTAATAGATGAGGTGGAGGGTGTTGAGAATCTTCAGCTCCGGTTTAATTAGGATTGATTAGATGTTAAAATGATAATGAAACAAGGGGACTGGAACTGTTAATTGTACACAAAGATAGGTAATAAGGCAGGTTGTCTGTGACCTGAAACTGAGGAAGCAGTTCTGTGAAGTCAACCAATATTATTCTGAGACATATATTGTACAACTGAGTGAAATTGTCACTTGCCTGGAGTAAGTATATAAAATGCTGTGCCAGTAATAGGGCCTGATTTGGAGTAAAAATAAATAAATAACCAAATAAAACATTACATTATGTGTGCACTGAGTTGTTGCTTAAGTCAAAGGTATCTGATTACTTTAATGTTTTTTCATAAATTTTAAATTAACCATTTGTTGGATAAATAATTAGGCATAATTAAAATTCTACTAATCTTAAAACACTGCTTGATCATGTAAGCAATTTAAATGATTATAACGGAATATAGCCGGCTTGGAATAAATTTACCAGATGATGGTGATGCTAATACTTTGACTGTCAAGGTAAAAGAATATTTTAGGAAATGTCAAATTCAGTGAGAAAATGTTCAGACTTTTTCATTCTTTCAGCAGCTATTCATTGGGCTTCTCTTACTTGCCAGTTCCTGTCAAGGAGATGAGGCTATAGCAGTGAGCAAAAAAAGGAGGTCAAGGGCTTCCCTGGTGGCGCAGTGGTTGAGAGTCCGCCTGCCGATGCTAGGGGACACGGGTTCGTGCCCCAGTCCGGGAAGATCCCACATGCCCGCGGAGCGGCTGGGCCCGTGAGCCATGGCTACTGAGCCTGTGCGTCCGGAGCCTGTCCTCTGAGACGGGAGAGGCCACAACAGTGAGAGGCCTGCGTATCGCAAAAAAAAAAAAAAAAAAAAAAAAGGAGGTCAAATTCTCCTTTAGGGATAGACAACAAATACATAAATAAGTAAATATATATGTTTCTAGATTGTGTTTACTGTGAGTCAGAAATTCACATTACATTCTGGATATCAAAATTGGATAGCCTAGTTGTTTTCTTTGAGGTGATAATTATCTAGTGATCAGAGAGAGGAATTTAAAAAAAAATTAAAAACTTTGAATAGAGTCAGAATGAGCCTCACGATAGATTTCTACACTGGTTCAAAGAAAAGATGTGTCACAAGTTTGCAAATCAGATAAAGTTTATGAAAGAAGTAACGTTCAATCTGCTCTTGAAGGATGGGTAGATTTTGAAAATGTTAAAAGGTACAGCAAATGAATGCATTGCTAAATACATGAATGCATTTGTTCAGTAAATGTATTGAACACTTATGCTAAAGGCAGTTGTCTGAGTCCACAGAATACAAGTATGAACAAGTCGAGCTAACATTCGAGTTTGAGAAGACATAATGTTGATGAATGAATAAATAAATAATATATCTTCAAATATTAATATATTCCATGAAAAAAGTAGCTGTATAAAGGTTAAGAGCTGGTAGTGTAGAGGGTTGCTAGGCAGAAAAATGTAATTCCATAGGGATGAATGTTAAAGGCTTACCCGTAAGGAAATCTGGGGGACAGAATTTGGGAAAAAGAGGCATCAAGTGTAAAGGCATTAAAATGGGTATGAGCTTCATATGTTGAAAGAGAGCAAGAATGCTACAAGGATTGAAACTCGGTGAAGATAAGGGAGGGAGTAGTTTCTGACCTGCAAGATGCGTGTGCCTAGTGATAGGAGGACCTGTGGACAACAGCAAGGGATTTAGGTTTTTTAAAATACAAAATGGAATGCAAAGTTTTAAGCAAAGAAGGGACATAATGTGACATATATATATTTTAAAAATAACTATAGCTGATGTTGGGAAATGCACTTTGAGTTAAGAGAGTAAGTAAAGAGATCAGTTAGGCAACCAGATAATCGTAGATGATAGGTGATACCTAATATAGATGTTCATAGGCCATAGATGGTGGTAGGTTGGAATAAGGTGTGTAGCAGTGATAAATTAACCACAAAGTTCAGTGAGACCTGTGCTGTCCAATTTTAATTGTGTGGGAGGTTAGAGAGGCAAAACCAGGAGTTTTCATTTAATTCCCTAGACAAAAGTAACCCCTTAAAGGTTTTTTTTGTTATTGGTGATGGTGGTGGTGTTTTATTTCTTCTTCTACTTTGTCTTCAATACAAGTCTTGATTTTTTGAAGAAAGTTGTCACATAGGATATTATTCATACCTTGCTGAAGTTAAATTCCATGGAGTTTGTATAATTCTTTTGAAATTCTAGTGGCCAATTGTGAAATTCCTTGGAAATTTTTTAAGTAGTTAACTTTCAACATAACAGTTTAGGCCTAGCATGAGTTGGGGAAGGAAGCAGAGGGCTTGACAAAACCAGACTACTACTTTAAAAAAGCAAGGAGGTCAATTCTGAAATTCAGCAGTTTGGGCAAAGCACAATACTCAAAGAAGCAAGTAATTTGTCATCAATTTTACGTAGATAGTATAGGATAATACACATTTAACTAGCTGTTGCTCACCTAAGTGAGTGGAGTAAGCAAACAGAGAATACAGGCTAACAATACTTGGAAATGTGGAGACCAGATATTTTATATCAAGGAGCGGTGTCCTTGGAAAGTACCAGTCAGTGATTCTGAATGAGTCCTAAAGGCAGAAATTTAGTTCCTAGTAGAAACAGCCATAAGGTTCATACTGGACTGCGTTGATTCCAGGCACATTACCCTATTCTAGTACTTATTACATTGTATTGTAATGGTTTACTTGGGTTTTGTTTACAGCATTATATATTATTTATCTTTGTATCTCTAACCTCCAGCATATCTGTTTCAGAGTAGGAACCTGATTTTCATATGTTGAAGGAACACTTGGAAAGGAAGTGGCTTGGTTCTTACTCTGGGTACATGTGGGTAAGAGGAAATGAAATCCTTAACTGAAAGATACTGAGCCATTACAAAAAGTCTAGAATAGAAGCCCAACACATAGCTCTAAAGTAATGTGTATGCAGGTCCGAACGATAGACAAGTTATCTTGGCTCAGGTCACTACAGAAGAATCTTCTTTTGCCAGCCTAACCTAAGTTTATTTTAGGATGGATATTAGGAGGATGAGATTCATTTTGTTTAATTCCAGATAAGTGCAAAACCTAGAGAAAAAACAAGCCTGTATCTGAGGGGATCAATGACATCTTTCGTGTAGGAAGCCAGAGACCTCAGCTGTGTGTAACAGGTGTTGTGAGAGATTGATGCAGATACAATTATTTCAAAATCAACTCAGTTGCTGGTATTTATCAACTGGTTCACGTTATTTATGCTGTGATAACAGATGAATAATCCTCAAATCTCAGTGGCCTGATTAAGCAGCTAAAGCTGCTGGTGTAAATTCAGTCCAAGTCCAGAGACCTGAGAAACGGGGCTTCAGAGGTGGGGGAGGAAATGCTGCAAGTCCTGTTTTGAGTTCAAAAGCCCAAGAACCCGGAGTGCGGATGTCTGAGGCCAAGAGAAAATTGATGATCCAGCTCAGGGTTGAATTTGCCCTTCCTCTGCCTTTTTGTTCTATTCAGGCCTTCTGTGGTTTGTATGATGCCCATTCACGCTGGTGAGGGCCATCTTCTTTAATCAGTCTACCGGTTCAATTCAGCTGTTAATCTCCCCCGGAAACACCCTCACAGACACACCCAGATATAATGTTTGACCAGCTATCTGAGCATTCCTTAGCCCAGTCAGGGTGACACATAAACTTGACCACCACAGTCAGCAAAGGCCACTCAGATCCTCATGTCCCCCAGGAGTCTAGGGTAACTGGAGCAGCCACTATCTCAAATGTTGCCCATTTCTTTGATAGAAAAGGGTGCTGCTGCAGGATATTGCTATGTTCTCAGCCCAGAAGCGACATGTGTCACTCCTATTCATAGTTCTTTGTACAGAAGTGGTTCCACTCAACCATCGGAGACCATGAAGTGAGACTGAAACACAGTCACAGGAGGGAGGGTGTGGTGAGTAGCAGTAGTAAATACAATACAAGTATAGTGCGGAATCCTAATTTGTTACACAGAATTGTTTTCAAGTTTCTTTACTGGCAGCTTTTGCTTTTTGAAGTTCAAATAATTTCTGTATAGTGTTAATAAACAACAGCAATACACATTAACAGAGGGAGTCTGCAAGAAAAGGAACATATATGTCTCTTTTGGTCCCTAGCGTAGTTCCTCCGAGACAGTACTAACACCATTCTTGGGAGCAAACTGGGACAGATGCTCTGGTCCATATGCTCTGGAGGGATCTTATACACAGTGAAGGCTAAAAAGAGCAAGAAAAATCAGTACTAATTGTTCACTTCACCAAATGCTTCTTCTCGTTCAACTTATCACTTTGTACCTTTGTGACATTTTACTAATTTTTACTTGTGATACTTTATATATACTTGTAATATTTTTCTATCTTAATTATATCATAATTTTAGTCATAGAGTTATTAATTTACATATTATTTACTACATAATATATTTGTATTATATATTATGTACACACGGATGCTAGACTCTCCCATCCATTCTCATTGCTGGGCCTAATGTCTAGCAACTAGCTGTGATGTTTGACAAAATGAACTTTCCATCTGTCCAGATACATAGATTATTTCCACTTCTAGCAGTATATTTCCTTACACTTTACAATCTTTCTGAACTTGAGACTTACAGTCGTATTTTCAACATCCTTTTACATTCCGCTCTCAAGGATTATAATGTAAAATATGTTACTGTGTGTGCCTATTTTGAAATTTGAAAAGACAGCTATTTTGATACTCATAAAAAAATCACAAGTTTAAATAAAATACCGATGGCAGCTAATTCAAACAGTGACACAGATTCTAAGAGACAATTAACATAAATTTTGAAAATGTTGAAATGTAAATATAGTATTATAAAAGTTTTATAAGATCAACTCCCATACCATATTTGTTTTCATTTGTTTAATACTTTAAATCCAGCAATAAACATTAAACATTTCTGTCATAACTCTCTTTATCAACATGCATTTAAATAATTGTTTTGATACAAAGAACTCCAGGGTTCAGACTGCTGTACTCAAATTCTCATATGCAATACTGACATTGGCCAGTAGATGCCCTAAGAGATCTCCTAAACACTAACTCTAAAAATTAAAATCATCTGTTTGAGCATAAGTTCTTATACTTTATTTTCATAGTTCAATTACACTCGTGAAATGGCACAATATGTTTAGATTTCAAAGACTCTTCAGATTACCAAATTTCAAATCACCTCCTCAAACTTTGATTATTAAAATGATAGAAGAAAAGGAAACGTTTCCAGAATTGATTTTTAAAACTACAGTGAGGATAGCGATACATCTGATCCACTTAAATTGATTGCTTCTAATTTGAATAAATGTGGCCAACACTATAGTGTGTAAATATAACTCTAAGCTTAACTTAATCATAGAAGAAGATTAGGGTGAGTTCTAAAGCATTTGCTTGTATTATCTCACATACTTGGATTTTTCTGATTTTACTACAATTTCTATTATTTTCTATAATAGTTATTAGAGTAGTGCTCTTCAAGGTCTACTAGTGGAAGTTATTTTAATTATAGATCTCTCCTTCTAGGTTTTTTAACATTAGAGTTTACTTATAGAAAAAAATGTTACTCAGATACATTTGTTATATAAAACTGGGAAAATAGAACTATGTTGTTTTCTCTCTACCTTTAGTTTATAAAAAATTACTCAATTACTCCTAAATATTTTTAATAAGCCAAGGACTAAATGATCTTCTTCTAGGCTTATATCCTTATGTGTCATCCTCCTAAGTAATTTATCTGAAATTGTATAGATATGTGGACATATAAAAATCATCTTTAACTTATTCAATTATTATAAAAATATTTTCTTAATCCATCATTTCGTTTTACACTCTCCTTTAGAAAACAACACGTTTTGACACCATCCCTAGGAGCCTGAGAATTCTGTGCACGGACATATTGGTGGATGACAGTTCTTATTGAAATTTTATTCCCATTGTTTTCCCAGACTAAGATATACAAAGTTCTGTTTTACCACACCAAAATAGAAAAGAAAAATACAGCTCTGGGAGAAATTCATGGTTATACCCCTTGGAAGTCAGATGAAGCACGTCTATAAAGGAGCTATTAAATTAGGAAGATAAAAGTACATGAGAGCTTGAAAACTAGTGTAGATAACACAAACCAGAGTCTGGCAAATCTGTCTGTCAATGTTCATTCCCCTTGATATGTTCATATAAAGAGCTAGTTGCATTTCCCCCTTCAATTTAAAAGATAAAACTGATAAAGTCAAGTAACCATGTTTATCAAGAGGGAAATATTAGGTTTACAGGTTTTTCCACACTCAGCACCTCTGGCATATACCTTTCCTTGTAGGCTACAGTGATCCTTTTAATGTCCATCAGTATTTAATTCTGGATTCAAATTCAGAATCTGAATTTGACCCCAAATTATTGATGTTAATTATTGGCAATAATGAACCTTAAATTATTGACTACAGTGAACAAATTTATTCCTTTAAACCCAAAATAGATTGCTTTGTTAAATGCTCTAGGTTTTAGCTTTTTAGTTTCACAGCCTTTCTTGAAACGTTCTATCATTTTTCTATTTAATATTACCTCAATACAGATTGAGGTCAACCAATTTCTTAAACGTGTAACTTTTATTCATGTTATACAATTGCCCAGGTTCTTGTGGAATTTGTAAAGCCCATTTACACAGTGGGAATTAAAGATTTCACAAGTGCATCCATCTGAGAGTTTGAGGGATAAAGAGCTATATACAAGCTTTAGCATAATATTTCTGAAAAAGATCTATAATCATTTATGAAATATACCATTTTGTTGGTGAGTTCATGATTAAAATTTGTAAAAATAGTTTTTCTTAGTGTATCTCCCTGTGTGTTACAGTTAATAATAGTAAGAAAAGAACTATCTTCCATATTACTCATGATAAATGTAAAAATCTCTTATCCAAAACCAACACAATGCCTGCACTATGGTAGAGAATGGAGACCAAAAATTTAACATAATCTCAATTTTCAATATATAATGAGAGTTTTAAAAAGTAAACTAATAAAACCTCATGAAAACTATGTAGTTGATCAGAAATAATGCTTAGGTAGAAAATGTGTAACTCAAGTGGTCTTCAGTCTGTAGCTTTATGTATTGGTATTGAGGTTTTGATTCTTATAGGTATCCCAAGTCTTATGTCTACATTTTAAAGAAACACATTTGAAAATCCTCTTCAGCACACACCTTGTCCCACACCCCATACACAAAGTGCATTTAAGATCGCAAATCCAGGTTAGTTAAGAAATTTATATTTAAATGAGTTGTATCAATATTCCATTCCATAACACAATATTGCATTTAAATATCCTATAACACAGCAGACATATCACTAACAAATGTTTTATTAAGGAAATAAAAAATTGGGAGAGAGAGAGAAAGGCCCTAAGGGAGCCAGAGTTAGGAAGGGGGAGGAAAGGAAATAACAAAAATAAGAAAAACAAAAGAGGAGGTAAGGAAAGGGAAATATATTTTTAGGTGTCAAATAGTCAAATAATATTATAAAACTCTGTATATTTAGCATGTGGAATTGAATTACAAGACCAAAAAGTAAGGGTACATTTCAGAAATTCTTGTTTTTCCTGAGAACTAATTGTTGAAGGCAGCACCGACTCTTTAGAACATGTATCAGGAGAAAGCACAATCATATGGAATTCCACATTGCAGAAGATTTGAGGTCTCTATGTGCTTATGTTGTAAGTTTGCTGCTCTCTTTAGTTAAAGAAGGTTTGGTCATTATGCCTATGATTTTTTCCTATCCTGGTTTTTTATGATTCCCCCAAATTAAGAGGGATAATTACCTCACAAAGTAGTGAATCTTTGCTTTTCAAAAAAGCATGTTCTTAATTCTCAGCAAACCTTCGCATAATTGATTCAAAAAGAAACATTGACACCACACACACTGTTATTATCGTTAGAGTTTAATTCTGATGTACTACAAATACATTAGAATAATTATAATTTGAAAAGGAGCTTGTAAAATTTGATGACACTGCAGGAGTCCAAAAACAGAGAACTGAAAAGCAGTATGATTAAAAGGTAAATCTCTCGTACAAGTGTAAATACACACTCACAAGACAACAACACAATGAGCTTCATGATTTCTGTGTATCACATTTTAATATGCCCATGTAAATTACTTAAATTAAAATCCTTTAGTAGATGTTGGCCATTGAGCCCTTAAGACATTTTCCTTGAGCATATTTACTTGGTATTTTAGTCATCTTTCCAGTGACAATTTACAGCTAAAAATCCATGTAATCACTTTCTGCGTGCCTTGCATCTTATTGTTGTTCTACAACGGCCTTGAATTTCCTACACAGTAATTATATGTGACTATATGAGTATATCGTAATATTGCTTATATAAAAATAAGTGACTACTTTAACAAACCCGTTCAGTCCTCTCTTAGTTTCATCTTGGATGGGGAAATTTTATTTTCTGACCTCTTAGCCTCATCCTTGGTCCTAGTCACTCATCCCCTTTCCACACCCCCGAAACTAATTACCCTAAGGTACTATTTTCATAGTCTTAGTAACAGATGTCAATTTTTCCCACCTAAGGGGAAAGTTCTTAAGATATTGAATTCCAATATAAAAATTTCTGAAGTTTTTGAATTCTAATATAGAATCCCATAATGGTGGATTTGTAGAGAACTTTAAAGATAACTTAGTACAATACCCAGATTTTACCAGTGATGGGTATGATGAAAGAATAACTTGCTCTTGGCCACACAGCCAATTAGAACAGAACAAAAGCTAGAATCCTCTAAAATAGTACAGTCCTCCCATTACTCTTCTGCATGCATACATCTCTGTGCTTGCATACCAAAATAGTTCTATTTTTTTTCTGTTTCTTTTCTTCTTTCTTTCTCTCTCTTTTAGAGACAATGAGAAAAATAGTCTGCTTTTTTGTTTCCACATTTGAAACATAGGTTTGTTTTCCAGTTTCATCCCCTCAGGTTTTTAATTGAATTCATAGCCAAAAGCAATATGATCACTGAAACGAACTGAAAAATAGTGTCTATTAAACAACACATGACACAGGCTTGGGTGGAATTATATAAGAGTTTTTTATAATGTACTCTATATATCTCCACAGTGAACTTTTAAATCTTCTCTGACATTTTGGCAGGTTGGCATGAAGCAGACCAAAATATGTCATGTGACATTTCCAAAGAAGTAAAACACATGTGCTTTGATCAGCCTTAAAACAAGCTATTCAAATGGTTCCATTGTAATTACAATTGTAGAATGACCCTCTGTTCCCAAATGTCATCTTTCATGTCCTACTATGGTGTCAGAAGCCATTATTAAAATCACTTTGGGAATTGAGGGGCTTTCAGAATATGTGTGTGTATACGTGAGTATGTGTGTGTAGGGAGCAGTGCAAGAAGGCATGACGCTCTGTGTTTATATATTTACATAAAATCAATAGTCGTCACAGGAAAATAAAACATTGCAGATTACCTGGAATACAAACATTATGATCTAGATGTGTTAGAAGGATACTCCCAGGAACATGAATATTTGGGAAAGAAACTGACAAATTTGGGAATAAATTGGATACAGAGTAGAAAAAAGAAAGGTCCCTAAAAAGCAAAAATAATATATTCTTTTCTCTCAATTTCGCTGCTGTTTAAATAGCTATTAGGAAGGTATTTGAGTATATATGCCCACAAAGTAAATATGCTTCCTGAAATAATTTCTTAAACATTGCAGAAAATCAAATTTATTATTTATTTTTCCTGATAGGAAAATAAACAAGTGAATTCATTCCATCAGAGTCCCTGAAAACACTCAGGAGTGAAGCCAGCACAAAATTATTTTAGACTTCAGGAATATGACGACACATAGATGTATGCATTTGGATGAAAAACAATGTGTTGAATGTTATGAAATTTCTTGAATAAACATCTTTTTATGAAAAATGTTTTATCCAACTTAAGAAAACTTAGGCTTAATTTTATTTGCTCATTTCTTTGTAAAAGTAAGTCCTGATGGCTGTAGGTGGGACATGGGATAGTATGTGAATAATGACCCTTTGGTATGATTGATCATTTCAGTTCACAAAAAGTGTTTATTTACAAGGTTAAGCAGTCAGAAATCTGGCGTGGTCCCCCCCCCACCCCCCCATCCCCGGCCCGGTTCTCTTTCTGTCAAGGGCCTTAGAGCCTCACTGGGAAAAGAAGCATTACGTACACCGAGAGAATTGCTAAAGGCTATGAAATGCTTCCAGCCTACCCCATCTTCCATAGAACAATTGATATATTAGACATAATAAACATTGCATAACCTTCAGGATTTTGGCAGCAGAAATTGAAAACTCTCACTTTTTTCATTATTAAATAATGTTTTTAACCCTGGAATCTCCAAATCCATTTAACTTGACAATGTATTTAAATCATGTCAATGAGAGAGAGGGTTCCACAGATTTTATAGGAACACATATGAAGTCTGATATGTGCTACGCAGAACTCTTATAAGAAAAATTAAGACAGCATTGTTTGCGAATGATAAGTATTGCAAGCTTTCACATTTTCTCCAAGTGCTCAAAGCATTTTTCCCCCCTCCAGAACAAGTTTCTGCTGCAGTGACTCCCTCTAGCAGTTTCCTGAACCGAGGAAAGAAAACGGAACACCGAACACATCCTTTCCAGTAAACAAATGGCAGGGAGAAAGAGGGAAGTTTGGCCAGGAAGATCAAAGGGACTTTTTTTTTTTTTTTTTTTTTCTGACCGGTTGCACGGATTCCTTCGGTCCCCTGATCCCCCGTCCTTCTCCACCGGCCCCTAGCCTGTCCTCTGCTCCACTGTCCCCTCCGCCCCGTCTCCTTCCGGAGCTGCTAGCTGAGGTCTCCGGAGTGCACAGGAGCGGCGGTCCCAGCGAAGGCAAAGCTCAAGCAGCGCCGAAAGCATTCGGTTTCTTCAGGGCTGGTTGTGATGGATCGTGAAGTCCAGTGATGCCCACGCCGATCCTCAGCCTGGATTCCGTCGCCTCCACTGCCTCAGCTGACCGCAGCAGAAGCCCAGTCCAGGGAGCGGCCCCGCACCTCCCGGGGAGCTGAGATGCAAAATCGTTACGTCAGATGGTGGGGCGGGGCGCTCCCGGGTTGACTGGCAGCAGCCCTCGCTCGGGGAGGAGGCGCGAGAATCAGCCTGGTTCAGTGACTGAGACAAACTGGAGGCGAGAAGAGCGGGTGCTGTCCACGGCGCTGCCGGTGCTGAACCTGGGGCGCGGGAAGACCCGCTGTCCCGCTCCTCCAGGCGACGCCCTCTCGCACCCTCTGTGCCCTGCGGGACCCTCTTCACCAGCTGGACCCTATCGACTTGACAAAGGAGTGTGGTATCGGACGTGGGAGAGAGTCCTGCGTTCGCCACCTGGACGCCCCTTCAGGCGTGACTTCGGGGATTTCTATAGTTTTAGACCAAACTATTTCCATCTTTTCCAGGCTAAGACCATCTTTTTAGCTTTTTAAAAAAAATTATTATTATTATCGTGATTTACATATACACGCCGTTTAAGAATCTTTCTGGGAGACTTTGTAACTGTTGAAATAAGGTAAGAAAAAGAACATTATTATAACATTTTTACAAATGGGGGAGCAATGCAGACTGTCATACAAAAATTTAAGACCAAGTTATTATTTTTATAATTTGAAACGGGACAGTTGGCAATGATTGCAACAATTATTTTACTAATTACTGTTATCATTACTATTACAAGAATAATGATTGGTGATTAGGCACTGAATTCTAGAGGGGAAGTTGAGGGCTCTGCTTTTTGTGTGTGTGTGAAGTTAATGTCATCATGTTACATTTTGCTTTATAAATATAAATTTTGTAGAGCAACACTTCTTGCATGGCTCAAGGAACAGGAACCATTCACTGCAAGTCCTCAAATATGTTAGTAAATTGCATTAAATAATCAACCAACAAGTTGTTTAAAATAAATGTAACCTTAAAAATATGTGAATGGACTAATATCTGATTAATCAATATTGCCTATGGTATCTAAAGCTTAGACTGCAAAGTGCAGAGCTCTCTTCACATTATTCTGGAGGGGAGGTGGTAGGGATAGGAGCATTTATACCATGCTGGGTTCATTTAGATGTGTTATACAGTAGATCCAAATAAAACTTGTGAAATTCGGTCTCTCAGAATTCTGCACCCCAAGGTCATGTGTATTTCCAAGTTGGGAGCTGTTTGTTCTGCTTGACTAGTGAATGTCATCCCCTCCCTGCCCCCTCAGGTCAGAGGTGGATGTAAATAGGAAGCTCTGATTTAATAATACAGTATTAGCTTGTATTATAGTTGCTACTGCCGTTGGTAATTGAATGGAACTGGGAAACATGGGCTGGGAAAATGTCTCCTTATTTCAGCAATGTTTAACCTCTTGTATGCTTAACAGAGAGCTTTTCTCTACTTGGGAGATTTTCCTTTGAAGCTACATTCCTTTTGTCAATTGGCAATGTGTTTTGAGTGTGTATGTATAAAGAATTCAGTGCAGAAAACCACTGAACAGTACTTCTCATAATGAAGAATTATGAAATGATAGAAGTTAGCTGGTGCTCTATGTATTTCTATTACTATTCATGACTTTTTTAGATAGGCATGATAGTTTGTCTGATAAAGGATATTATGTTCTTTCATTTTTGTCATTTAGTGACATTAGATTAAGTATAAACGACGGCCGGGGAAACATGGGGAGGAGGTTCTTTACATTCCAGGAAGAGAGTTCAGGTTGCAACTAGATGTCCTTTATTAACAGGAATGGGTGAAATATGAGCTATTTCAGACAATAAATACCATTCAACTGACTAGGGCTATGTTTTTCAGCAACTAAAAAGTACACTAAGTTTAAATATTTGTATATTTTTAATTATCATAAAAATGTATACTATAGTTGCATTATACATACAAAGATGAACTTTAGGTTTAGAGTTTATTGTTTAAAATAATCCCTCTGGGTAAAGATTTTGCATTTTATTAACAGCACAATCCTGCATGAGAGTGATTGTTAAAAGAAATGGATATTATTGCAAACAGTAGAGGTCAAATGTAAGCCTCTTTAGCTGTTCTCATGTTTTACCCTAAGCAGGTGTTCTTTGCAGGATTCTTGTAAGTCATGCTATCTTACCTTAAATAGTGATACAAATTTTTAAGAACTAAGCAGGTAGAAAAGCAAACTACAGTCTATGGAACACTGGGCCATGAGGCTTATACCAGCCTCTTTTAATTGTATAGAGGAGAATCATTCTTTTCTTCTGTATATTTTGAAACGTTCTCTTTAATCATATTGGTATAAATATTCAGACTGTGGAATTTTAAGCAGATTTATGGCTTTAAAATTTTAGTTTTATTTATTATATGGAAACATAAACATATATTTTAATTTTATAACTTACTCTAAAAGTGGTAACCTATATAAACACTATATTCACCCAAATGAGTGTCCCATTGACTTTTTTTTTTTCCATAAAGTTTTCCAAGGTGTATGTCTTTGTTTGGGTAGAAACAGTAAAGCTTGAACTACCAGCATCCAGAATTCTTTTAGATGAAGTTTAGAGTTGTCACAATGAAATGGTGAAACACTAAAATCAAAATGTGTTATTGGTAGTAATGAAACCAGTAAGGTAAGTTCAATGAGATTGCAAACTTAAAACACTAAAAGCATTTTCCCCTGATTTTTTTTTTTACATATTAAGCTTTTATATATTAGTTCTGAAGTAAGGTAAAATTAGGTGACCATAATAAGCCCAAAATTAGCACATAGGAGATACTATTTGATCAGAATGCAATTCTAACTGTAAACAAATAAAACTGCCAACTTTGAAGACTTCTAGTAAGGATATTCACACGTGCTGGTATTTCATTAATTCTTTGCTCCACAAAGAAATGACCATATTTAGAAGTTATAACTTGTTCATGTGAAATTCAAGGGACTAGTCAATACCATAGCAACAGATAACCTGCTCAGCCATTAATTCATTTCATTTCATAGGCACTGAAATTGTATAAAGTACTTTTTATTTCAAGATAATGAACTTTTAGAAAGTATATAGACAAATTATTGAAATAATTTAATGTCACATATGTTCAAATTGTTTTCTTTCTTGTTTCTCAAATTCTTAAAGCACACTGATCTAGATAATAATTTAAAAGATGATATTTCTTGATAGATGTCTTTTTTTCCCTTACAAATAATAATGACTATGTATGACTGGAGGAGTTTAAGATAAAGATGAACAATTTGGATTTTATCTTATCAAGACTATATATTGCTATCTTTTTAAAAATTAATTAACATGTACAGTAAAGAAATCAAGAAAGTAATGATAAAATCTGAAATATGCTGAAAAGTTTACTCTAATTGACTTTTTTAAAGTTAACTTTTAAATTATATCTAATAGTTTATTGAGAATTTTCTTTGAATGATGGCCGGTTCTCATGTTTAATACTCATTTATCCATGAAACCAAAGGACTTTGAATAATATGTTCCTATGAATCCTTTATATTTGCCCCAAAATGACATACAATCTCTAGTATTTTTATTACTTACTATATAATATTCTTACTATATAATATATAGTATATATACTATATAATATACTATATAATATAATTACTTACTAATATAATTTTTATTACTTACTATATAATATGATATACTTTATAAAATATACTTAATAGAATATGTAATATACTTTATAATAAGTTCAGAAGATGTTTGTGAACTAATAAGCTAGAAAAATACTTCCTGTTGTTAACATCATTGTAACAGCCATGCGACCAATTATTTTCTTCAGAACAAACTTAATCACCTCCTGCTTCAACACTTCCAATGTCCTTTGGGCTTAGTCTACTTAAGGTGAGCTGTAGATTCCCTTGTGGAAAATCCCAATTTCCTCATTAAATTGGTCAACACACAAGAAAACAACTGGTCCCTTTGTTCCTTAATCATCTTGGTATTGAAGAAGTTAATATTTTATGTTATGAGATGTATTAAGAGATGAGATAGTGCTTTTGATAAGTTCAGAATTCTGAGTCTTAATATGGATTTTCTAAAAGAATAAGAATTAAACAATAGTATAATGCTTACTCTGAGTGTGTGAATGTGTATGTATGAATGTACTATACATAAATATGTATATATATATATATATATATATATGCTATCTACCTATCTAATTAAATATATATATATATTTTTTGGTAAATTCTACTCTACCATAAACATGCAATGGGATGGGAATCATCTGGAACATGCAAGTTCAAGAAATGCTACTTAATATAAAAATAATTTACATATTAATCTATAATACAATATATAATTTGTAGTGGCAAAAGTGTTTTCTAATTATTGTTAGTTTTTATTTAGGCTAGTATGCTTCTGCACACATAAGGTTTGTTTTTGTTTCTTCTTGACATGAAAATGTCACTCAGAAGCTCTCATGTTGATTGGCAAGGGAAGGAAAAATTGGAAACAAAAACTGGCAGGAATAAGAAACAGAATGAATGTGTGAATAATGAAGAGATTACAGCACTACACTAGTTCTGCAAAAAGTATGGGAAGTGATAAATAATTTGAAAGTTATTGTCTCTAAAAGAGGCACATGAGGTTTACTTCTTATACACCTTCAGGTAATAAGCATTTACTTCTAAGGAACAGAGCCTGGATAGCCCTACACCTAAAATGCTTCTGCTGTTTGTATATCGATGTTTTCATACATAGATGTGGTGAAATGTGGGAAGAAGAGCAGCTCAACTCTGAACTTTCTTGCTTTAAAACCAAATTATTAATATTAATTTAATGTGATTTTGGTATCAAATTATGTAACTCTCTAAAGCAAAGTAGTTGCTTAGTGAATTCATTTGCATGTCAATGCAGAGACTATTATTCCAACTCATAACTGGTTCATAGCACTGCTAGCAACTCTAAAGCCCAATGCAGAAGATTTGAAAATCCTCTTTTCATTGAGTTTTATTTAAATATATTCATTATAATTGACAGTTAAGGGAAACTTACTTTAGTGATATATCTTCCCCTCAAAGGTAGCACCAATGTACCAATTAAAACATACATACAGTAGCAATTAAACCATACAAGTCTGAACTATGTTCCCCAAAGATGATGATGAAACGAAGATAATCTTCCCTTCCACTTCCACCAAACATATTAGATAGTGTTTTAATGACCACCAAGGTCTTATTTTTTCTAATTTCTAAAGCCTTCAAAGTAAGGTTCTTACACATATGAAATGACAAATATCCCCATGCCCTCTGTGGTTATGTGCACCTTTTTCTCAAAGACACAAGTGTTGTTGTGGCCCTGATGTCAACCAGACTCTGGACTACCTCATTTAGGAGTAAGGAAGTGGTCTCATTCATCTTTCCAAAGAAAGAGGGCCAGTGAGCTACTAGTAGTAAACACTTTTTCTGTCTCATGATAGATTACCTATTGACATCTGAGCATATGGTCTGTGAACCTAGATTTGCCTATACAGGAAGAGGGAGAATCTAGGAAAAAATGCTATTTTAAAGTATTCATATGTGTACATATATATTTTATTCATATTATCACTTTATCCATATTAAGACATTTTTCATTTACATAACCGTGTAGAAGTTTCTGTTATCTTCGTTTTAGATATGAGAAAGCAGACAGGTGAAAGCTTTCTACCTCTCCAGCCCATGGTCCCACCTCTAGGAATAGGTGGATTAGGCAGTCGAGCTTAGCTCATCCATCTTGCATCTACTCTCCAGTTTTAGCACCTCTGTTTAGGTCAAATATCCAAGTGGGTGTGTCTTATTTAAAGCTAGGATTTTTTTTTTATGATACTTTCTTTATTTAATGTGAATGCCATTTCCCCCTCTTGCCCCAAGTCTTTCCCTTAATTATTAAGTTATGTTGAAATGATTTTATGTCATATATTCTCTAGTATACAAACTTTAGAATGTACAATACCAAAGGTCTTAAGGAGTTTTTCCTCTGTATTTAATGTTAGAGGTGTTACATCATTCAATCTCATAGACTATAATACTAGCAACACAATATTTCCCTTTATATGTCAAAGACAATAAAAGGCAATATAATAGAGCTCTTCCCTAAGAGCTCACGTTTTTTGTTTGTTTCATTCTCTAAAAAGTCCTCCTGGATACAAAATTCAATTCCAAATACATCTTGAACTGAAGTTCAATCACCTACTTCAAGCAATCACCACTTGTGTTATAAAGTGCTACTCACATTTAAACTTTCAGACCAGTTAGCTGTTAATATTTCAAATAGTCTATGAGATGAAATAAAATAATCAAAATAAAATTAGTAGTTTTGAAGCACAATACAAAGAGAGGTGGTCTAAAGTGGGCTCTTGAACCCTCAGGAAACATTCAGTACTTCGTTCTATTGTTTCTTCTATTTGAGGTATACAAAGGGAAGTGCTGGCCAGTAACTGAAGCTCTTTGCTTTCACATGGCTTTTAGGATGACTGAGTAGAAGAGGTAAGTGCTGGTGGCCCTCCCAGGAGGGCCACACAGTTGCATCAGATCCCCTAGTGAATCCTCGTTATCTGAGTTTGGGTTGTCCTTATTAAGTGGATCCCAAAGGAGATAGAAAAGTTTGATTTGTGGAAAAAGTTTAACTTAAAAGTGGAAAGATTCATAGGGATTTTATTAAATATTTTACATGCTGATTAGTAATACCCAGTGTTTTACTTCTGAAATGAAACCTGGCATAAAAGGTTTTAATCTTGAAATTAATACACCATTCTGTATACTATTCACTGTTCCTCATTCTCTCGGGAGCCCTGCAGGAAGACTAGTCACTCCAAAAGCTACAATTATTCTCTCTTCACAAATATCTTCCAAACACATAGCTCTGGCCCACATTTGAGCTCCATGAATGTCAATATTTACAAAGGTCTGCTAGACTTTTTAACTCTGATTTCATGGTGACAGGACAAACTCCATGAACTCATCATCTCATCCCTAACATGGTCCCCCATCCTAATTTTTCTGCCTGTCAGTTAATGACATATTTTTTTCCATTTACCTAGGCCTGAAAATTCATACACATTTTAAACTTACATCATTCATATTCAATTCTATTCTATTCTATCCTATCCCATTATATGCAGTGAGTCTCCAAGTTTTGACATTCTTCCCTTTGTATTGTAACTTTACCTAATTCTCTATTTTCTGTTCTCTCCTCTTATCAATTTTACCTTGATAAGGTAACCCAGACTATCCCATGTCAACCAGAATTATTTTGACATTTTCTACATTGATCTTTCTAATTCTTGGTTCTTCCTGCAGTTATAATAATTAATGATTATAATGGTAAGTAAATTTTTTGATAATTCATAACATGCCATGAAAGGTGTTAAGTATTTATAAACATTATTTCATTTTATACGCACAACACCCTGTGAGGTAGACACTGAGAGACCAAAGCTTCAATAGTTAATGTTGCCCACGGAGCTGGGACTCAGACCAAACTGTCTGAAACAGCTGCGTGATCATAATCATTATGCTCTGTGGATACAGAACTCTTACCTCTCCTAGATTCCTCCTGATTAAAGTAAGCTTTCAAATGTCACTGTGTTCTGAAATCATCAGTGGATCTAATTTTTACTGTATTAAGTTGAAATTCTCTGCTTGTTTTTAAGATCCTTCTAATTGACTCTACACTCTGCAAGAAATCAATCTGATTTTCAGTTTTCTCATATGTGCAATGCACATTTGTAAAACAGGGATAGGTCAAAATATAAAGTATGATTCCTTCCCAGTATATAAGCACGATGTCTTTTCTGGACTGCTGTATTTTCAATAATCCCAACCTATAACCCACTCTTGTTTCCAGACAAGTTTTCTCACAGTATAAGAGCATATTGTGCTCATGTGTGCTTTTCAGTCTCTGTAGTTTTTGTTGCAACAAATGACATGTCACTGTCACCCTGGATATCACCAAGATGTCAAATTTTTCTGTATGTATTTATTTTAGATTGTTGCATAAAAATTACCATAATCTTATTGGCTTAAACTGTTATTATCTCACAGTTTTCATGGGTCACAAGTCTGGGTACAAGCTAGCTGGATCCTTTGCTCAGGATCTCACATCCAGGTTTCATCCAGGGCTGGGCTCTTATTTGAGGTTCTGATTCCTCCTCCAGGCTGTTGGTAGGATTTATTTCTTTGCAGCTCAGAACTCACGGGAGGTTGCTTCTTTGAGGCCTGAAAGCATCTCAATGACTTCTTTGGTCTGACCTCTAGAATTGCTTTTCTTTAAAAGAAACCTCATTGGATCAGGTCAAGAGAGAAAAATCTCCTTTTTGACATACATAAAATGAACTGATTTGAAACCTTAATTGCTTCTTAAGATCTATCCTCTTTGCCATAGAACATAACCAAAAGAGCAATATCACATCACCCTTGCCGTATTCCGTTGGTCAAAAGCATGTTAAAGGTTCTGCTTATACATAAGATGAGGTGGTTATACAAGAATGTGGGTCATTGGGATTCACGCTCGAATTCTGTCTACTGGGCTTAGTTCAAGTTCTATTGAACTTTCGAGTCTTTCCTCATTATTGTGGGGCCTCTGAGTCCTTCTTTCTCCTCCCTGGCATGTATGACCCGGATTATATGCAGTGGACAGTTTGGCATTGTTTGGGGATGTTAAAATCTGTCTTAGGCTGCTCTATCCAAGTAATCTTAATCTATTTTTAAAGGAAGAAGCTTAGGAGTTCCTACCATGTGTATAAAACTTTGTGGTTTACAATTATTTCAAATACACATTATTATTTAATCTTCACTGAAGTTAATTCTTTTTACATTTGCTTCTATTATGTAGTGTTTTTATACATGGAAGATTATAATAAATTTGTACTGTGTTTTGCACACCTGAGACTGTAACAGATTTACAGTCTGTTAATATTTCTAGATTTTAGATTTAGGTATTCTGCTCTGTTTTCATGTGTTTGTCCTTGATCTCTGGCTAATTGAAAAACCACACAAAGCGTTTTTTATTATTATCTTATTTCATGCAACACGGGATCTTTCCATGAAAATTCAGGAATTTATACTTAATATTATGCTTTACAGATGATATAGAACTTACATAAAAGGTGAAAATGTTTCCATTTGCTATTTAGGAAAAATGCAAGAAATTTATTTTATATTTACTTTGAAAGAAAAATTTCACAATTTAAAAGAATGTCACACATATGGTACCAATAATTTTGTTCTTGCTTATTTGGTCTGAAGATTGGTAAATAATCACACAATTTACAAACATTAATTAACAGAAAAATTTCATTGGACTTATACCTTTTATAGTTTGTATATCATTAAGGTAATTTTATTTTGACAAAAGCTAAAGGAAATTAGTGTATAAATTCAATTTTTAATTTTAATAAACAATAATTTTCTTAAAACAGTAAGATCATATTTATTATAAAATAAACTATTAATTCAGTAATATTAATTATATACCTACCATGTTTCAGATGCCCTTTCAGTTTCTGGGGGTTGAGCAGGAATGAGAGACAAAGTTCCTGCTCTACTCTTTCTGTGGAAAGATAGATGACAAGCAAACCAGTAAAGACAAAGGATAATATCAGGCATTGACCAGTGTTATGATAAAAAGGACAACAGGGAAAAGATTACTAAGGGCTGAGTGCCGCCTAAGATAAGGGTCAGCATAGGAGCCAACTCTGCTGTTCTAAAATAGTCATTAGGTAGTTTCTGATAAGTTAACATCACTTAAGTCTATTGTGAATAATTCTGCAATGAGCATGGGTGTGCACATATCTTTTTCAATTCTTTTGGATAAATACCCCGAAGTAGGAGTGACGGATTATACGGCAGTTTTATTTTACATTTTTTAAGGAGCCTCCATACTGTTTTTTAAAGTGGTTGCACCAGTTTCCATTTCTTTTAACAGTGCACAAGGATTAACCTTTTCTCCACATCTTCCCCAGAACTCGTAATTTGTTGTCTTTCTGATACTAACCATCCAGAAGGTGTGAGGTGATCTCTTTGCATCTTCCTGATGATTAATGATGTTAAGCATCTCGTTTATTTGTGTACCTTTTGATCCATTAAATGTCTTCTTTGGAATATCTCTCTTGTTCTTTTTTCTTTTTTTTAAATTGAAGTATAGTTGATTTACAATGTTGTGTTGGTTTCAGGTATACAGCAAAGTGATTCAGATATATATATATATATATATATATATATATATATAATACATATATATTCTTTCTCAGATTCTTTTCCTTAGAGTTTCAATACAAAGTATTGAATAATGTTCCCTGTGCTATACAGTAGGACCTGTTGTTTATCTATTTTATGTATAGTAATATGCATATGTTAAACCCTAACTCCTAATTTATCCCTCCTCCTCCTTTCACCTTTGTGTTTTCTATGTCTGTGGGTCTATTTCTGTTTTGTAAATAAGTTCTTTTGTATCGTTTTTTTTTTTTAGATTCCATATATGAGCGATATCATATGATATTTGTCTTTCTTGTCTGGCTTACTTCACTTAGTATGACAATCTCTAGGTCCATCTATGTTGCTACAAATGGAATGATTTCATTCTTTTTTTATGGCTGAGTAATATTCCATTGTATATATGTACCACATCTTCTTTCCATTCATCTGTCAATGGACATTTAGGTTGCTACCATGTCCTGGCTATCTGTAAACAGTGCTGCAATGAACATTGGAATGGATGCACGTATCTTCAAATTATAATCTTTTTCTGGATATAGGCCCAAGTGTGGGATTGCGGGATTATATGGTAACTCTGTTAGTTTTTTAAAGAACCACCATATGGTTCTTGATAGTGGCTGCACCATTTACATTCCCACCAACAGTGTAGGAGGGTTTCTCTCTCTCATTCTTAATATCCAATCATAGGTAAAAACTCAAAGGCTGTCACCATAAAAAAAAAAATTCTTCTTTTTATTTGTGATTTTCTCATTAATGAAAATTAGCTTCCTTCTTTGTTTGGTTCTACAATATATTTAAACTCTTATTTAGATCAATTTTTCTTTCCACTTTTAAACACACTATACAGAGCGTGTTGCATCTAAATCCTGGGACTTAAAGTGAATCTGAAAATTAGTTTGTACTCTTTGTGCATTGTACAGTTTATTTGTTCAGAACTTCATATTTTTTCATAGAAAACTTAAGTGCTCTAAAATCGGTGTTCCTTTGAATCAATGATCCAGTGGGCTAGTACTTCTATCAAATGATCCATTATCCCAGACACTATGGCATTATTAGGGAAAGAGAAATGCTTAGAATGTCTTTTGTGTTTGTGCACATGCTTGAAAAACCACAGTGTTTATTAATTATGTTCTTTTTACCAAAAAGTGTGACAGCATGGAACTATGTAAGGAAAAAGCAAAAGAAAATAAATGTGATAAAAATGCACACACAATTTAACAAAATAAACGTAACAATTAGATGCACAATAGCTCAAATCTTTGGCAGAGGCTCAAAAAATAACATGTTTACAAAAAAGTAAGCCTTGAAAGAACTTGCACAAATTGTGCCAGTGCTTTGCCTGACTTATTTCCTTTGGTGAGCTTTCTCATGAAGCCATAATTAATTGAGCTAAAAAAACAAAAAAGTGAAGAGAAAAATTTCTAGAAAATTCTTTGCATTTTAAGTCTATGTGTTTACAATTCATGATAACAAAGAATTCAAATAATTGTCTTCTACAACTGTTTATTTTCTTTTGGCAAGTGTCCTGTTTCCCAAGTTTCCTGAGGCCTGAGGAAGGGAAATAACATTCCGAGTTTGTTTCCCTGTCTGTGCCCAAAAAGTACAGCTTAACTGGTAATGTCTGGAGTAGAAGTGTGTGTCCACCTATGAAAACGGTTCCAGATGCTAGCACTCAGCCGGACGTCTTGTTAATTATGTATGTTTTGTTGAACATTTCAGTTAGGTTAACAACTGTCTGAAAGTCAGGAGAAGGAGCTCAAGAAGGCAGTGAGGATATTTTGATACTAGCTTCCTAATGTCATTATGCTTTTCCTCAAAAACCATCTTCTTCACGTATTACGGGAAATAAAGATTTCTTAAGTGCAAAGTAATCTTTTGGAAGTTGGGAAATTCACAATTATTTAAATAATTAACGAAGCTGCACTATTTCTCTTTAAGTTTCTTTGTGCTATTTATTACGGAAAGTAAATGGGATTGATTTGTAAAGTATTGGAAAACAATGAGGACCCTGATCTGATCTCCAGGCTTTTGCTGCACTAGGTTTTAGATCTTCGTACAGGGCTCTTGACACAGAAAAGAGAACATGAACACTAGAGGCCTAATTTTCAAGGGACTTTTATGAAACATCAGTAGTCTTAAATAAAATCTGTGATAGTCCTAAGAATATGGCAGGCCATATCCTAAAATTGTACTGGTTTGCCTAAATACACTGGAATTTTGTTCTAACCCAGCGCTTGTAGCATCATCCTCCCAAATGTGAAAACCTTAAACAGACTGTTTTCTCTCCCGTTGCGGAGCACAGGCTCCGGACGCGCAGGCTCAGCGGCCATGGCTCACGGGCCCAGCCGCTCCGCGGCATGTGGGATCTTCCCGGACCGGGGCACGAGCGCGTGTCCCTTGCATCTGTAGGCGGACTCTCAACCACTGCACCACCAGGGAAGCCCAAACAGACTGTTTTTAATTAGCAACTTCATACGAAGAGCCATGTCCCATATTTATAAAGTTTATAAATTTGGAAGCAGCAACTATTTGGGGTTATTTTTGAGAGGGACTTCCTCACATGATTTTTCAAAGTTCTGCTGCAAATATAAAATTTTCTAATTAAATTTTTTCAAAATTAAAATTTTATATTTTTCTATGGATCAGAGAGTATTAAATATATCTGAATATTTAAATTGAAAACCTAACCAAGATGTAAGAATGAGCTATGACATAACAGCATCCTTGTAAAGGAAATAAATATTATTACTAATAATTTCTTAACATGGTTTCACAGTGATCGTATTATTAGTCCTGATTTAATACTAAATTAATAGATTCTTTCCTTGCCTGAGGACATTTTAATAATTAATTGCTTTTATCTATAGGACATTTAAATTTAGTAGTAGCATATTTGAAATAGTAAACTTTCATTTTAGTAAAATTTATATTTATTTACTATTTGTAAATTTACTATTGACTATTGTTTGTCATGCAGTTAATTTTTTACTTATTTTTTATTCTTCTTTAAAATTTTTATTGGAGTACAGTTGATTTACAATGTTGTGTTAGTTTCAGGTGTACAGCAAAGTGAATCAGTTATACATATACATATATCCACCTTTTTTTTTTTAAGATTCTTTTCCCATATAAGCCATTACAGAGTATTGAGTAGAGTTCCTTGTGCTATATAGCAGGTTCTTATTAGTTACCTATTTTATATATAGTAGTGTGTATATGTCAGTCCCAATCTCCCAATTTATCGCTCCCCCCACTCCTTAACCCCTGGTAACCATAAGTTTGTTTTCTACATCTGTGACTACTTCTGTTTTGTAAATAAGTTCATTTGTACCCTTTTTTTTAAAGATTTCATATACAAGCGATATCATATGATATTTGTCTTCCTGTGTCTGCCTTACTTCACTCAGTATGAAAATATCTAGGTCCATCCATGTTGCTGTAAATTACATTATTTTGTTCTTTTTTTATGGCTGAGTCATATTCCATTGTATATGTGTACCAGATCTTCTTTATCCATTCTTCTGTTGATGGACGCTTAGGTTGCTTCCATGTCCTGGCTATTGTAAATAGTGCTGCAATGAACGTTGGTGGTGCATGTGTCTTTTTGAATTATGGTTTTCTCTGGGTATATGCCCAGGAGTGGTATTGCTGGGTCATATGATAGTTCTATTTTTAGTTTTATAAGGAAACTCCATACTGTTCTCCATAGTGGCTGTACCAATTTACATTTCCACCAAAAGTGTAGGAGGGATCCCTTCTCTCCACACCCTCTCCAGCATTTATTGTTTGTAGATTTTTTGATGATGGCCATTCTGACCGGTGTGAGGTGATGTCTCAGTGTTGTTTTGATTTGCATTTCTCTAATAATTAGTGATGTTGAACAGCTTTTCACGTGCTTTTTGGACATCTGTATGTATTCTTTGGAGAAATGTCTATTTAGGTCTTCCACCCATGTTTTGATTGGGTTATTTGTTTTTTTGATATTGAGCTGCATGCACTGTTTGTATACTTTGGAGATTACTCTCTTGTCTGTTGCTTCATTTGCAAATATTTTCTCTCATTTTGAGGGTTATCTTTTTGTTTTGTTTATGGTTTCCTTTGCTCAAAAGGTTTTAAGTTTAATTAGATCCCATTTGTTTATTTTTGTTTTTATTTTCATTACTCTAGGAGATGGATCAAAAAAGACCTTGCTGCGATTTATGTCAAAGTGTGTTCTGCCTATGTTTTCCTCTAAGAGTTTTATAGTATCCAGCCTTACACTTAGGTCTTTAATCCATATCAAATTACCAATGGCATTTTTCACAGAATTAGGACAAAAAATTTTACAATTTGTATGGAAGCACAAAAGACCCCAAACAGCCAAAGCAATCTTCAGAAAGAAAAATGGAGCTGGAGGAATCAGACTCCCTGACTTCAGACTCTACAAAGTTACAGTAATCCAAACAGTAGGGTATGGCACAAAAACAGAAATATAGATCAATGGAACAGGATAGAAAGCCCAGAGATAATCCTATGCACCTATGGTCACCTAATCTATGACAAATATATACAAGAATATACAATGGAGAAAAGCAGCCTCTTCAATAAGTGGTGCTGGGAAAACTGGACAACTACATGTAAAAGAATGAAATTAGAACACTTCCTAACAACATACACAAAAATAAACTCAAAATGGATTAAAGACCTAAATGTCATGCAGTTTTTATATGAACATTAAGCGATCTACAAACTCTTGAAATGTGTATTTGAAATCCATCCAAAGCTTTTATTGTTATAAAATTTCCCAGAGGTTAAATTACTTAGTAAAATCACTTGTCATTCTTAAGATTAGAGATACCTATGTCATATTATTTTCTAAAATGATAACATCAATGCATTTATGCTAGTAATGTTTGAGATATTTGACCATAGTGTTGTGATTTTCTTAAACTAATAATGAAAATTAAAATTTCTAGATCTTTTAAAATTCAAGATATATTTATTGTTGTCTTACTTCTGTTCATTTCTTTCATCTTCCTCCTTAAGTGTGAGCTTTTATTTACAATTCCTTATTAGTGAATGTGGTGTTTTAATAAACCTCTTAGAAATAATTCTTTTGTTGTAAATCTTCCTGTATGTTCTTTGACTGTTAATCTAAGAGAAACTTGATTTTACAGAATCAGTGAAAATTGGATTCTATGAAATAATAATAATAGTTTATTGAGCAAGTATTGGGTTTCAAGCACAATTTTAGATACCATATAAATTATTTTACTAAAGCTGTAAAGAGCTTTTAAGGTAGAACTGAGGCTGAGCCCAAGGCTTCTTCGGAGGTTAAAGGCCCAATGTCTGTATATGAAGAACACTGAAGTTTTAGTTCATATTTTCCAGGCAAGCTGATTTTTTTCAATGTCTAAAGTTTTCAATAAAAATGCACCACCATGTTCAGCATTTTTTCTAGAGAGCGCTTGGATTTCTCAAGTAAGTATTTCTACAGAGCAACTCATCTCTTGCATGTCTAAAATTCTTAACAAAGATATTTTATTCCAATGCAATCCTGATTATCTTTTTTTTTTTGCGGTACGCGGGCCTCTCACTGTTGTGACCTCTCCTGTTGCGGAGCACAGGCTCCGGACGCGCAGGCTCAGCGGCCATGGCTCACAGGCTCACGGCTCACGCTCCGCGGCATGTGGGATCTTCTCGGACCGGGCCACAAACCCGTGTCCCCCGCATCGGCAGGCGGACTCTCAACCACTGCGCCACCAGGGAAGCCCTATCCATTATTTTTGAATTGAGAAATTCTAAATTTCTCAATTTTACAAAAGGCAAAAGCACTATGAATTAAAACTTTCCCTAAATTACAGGGAAAATAAAATTAATTTTGTTAATACAATTTTATCTCTGTTTTTCATTCAAGTCGTATCAGTAAATGGTGGAATATCCAATTTTCTATTTCTGGCACACTCCAAATATTGTATCTTAAAAACAGATAACAGGACTTCCCTAGTGTTCCAGTGGACAAGACTCCATGCCAGGGGCCACAGGTTCAATCCTTGGTCAAGGAAGTTCCACATGCATGCTGCAAGGTGTGGCCAAAAAACAAACAAAAAAACAAATGACAAATTGAACATAATATTGAAACTGACTTACACATTAAGTAAAATCACAAGGTATCATTTTCACCAGGAACAAAAATATTTTTAAAATCATCTTATTTTTCCAATAAAATTAAATATGTGCATACATATACATATATAAATGTAGATTTAAATATATAGACTATTTGACTGAATCCACATTGAGTTTTCAGTGATGGAATCTTTATTTTCATCAGATTCAATAATAAGAAAAATAAGATTAAGCCATTTTATTTTAATTGTAATTGAACTCAACTACTTACGGGCCTCATTTCGTCACTCCACACTTCCATACTTTTGTGTATAATCCTTATATCCATTGAGAGATATTCAGCCTCTTAATTGGAGGGGATTGTTATTGTAATAAGGTTTGAATACTAGAGTTCCATTTATGAGCCTCATAGCTATGATCATATAAATGGTGAAGGATACAAACAAAAGGATTTGATTTGGACTTTGCAATATTTTTCCTTACAAACTTGGAAAAAGTAATGTCAAACATTGCTTTGTTTGATTGTTTTCCATTTTTACGTATATTTTCAGGCTGAGTACTAAATATGTTACTTCTCAAGAGTTTACCCCTTTGTAAGCATTATAGCACTTAAAATTCATTTCAAATTATATAAGGTGTATTCAGTTATAAAATAGTTTGTGGGATCATTCCTTTTGTAATGCAATTTAATAATGCCTGACTCAGAAAATAAAAGTATGGTAATAAATCACATAGACTTCAAGAAGTTTATATCATTTTTTGAGCTACATTGTATAATACTTTTTACATGTTTAAGATGAACACAATTATCTTTTTGAGAGTGAACTACACATATGATAATTTATTATTGACAATGAATACTCTAATCATGTTTAACTTGAAATACATAATATTTTATTTTTATACCATCTGATATATATATAGCCTCTAAAACTCTCATATCAGTTGGAATTTTTATGATTATTAATATGTAGATAACTACATTTTCGATAGAGTATTATGTTGACATGTTAAAAGTTGAAGTCCTATTAGAATCATGTATATACTAGATATAACGGTTGAAAATGCAGTAAAATACCAAATTCAAGACAGAACAGAATTTAGGGTGACACAATAATTAACACACTAAAAAATATCAATAATGCCTTTGATCTCACCTTAATTTGAATTACACTTGAGGATTTTTTTAATGATAAACTAGTTGTGGGTATCAGAGGGAAGAACCGATCACCCAGTAGGGAACAGTATAATTTGTTCACAAACTCATCTAATACGTGAAGGTTCAGACAGCTTCACTGTTTAAGTATTTATTTATTGGTTTTAGATATCAAACTTCACTGAATATTAACCAACAACCTGCCAGATTCTAGGTAACTCAGACTGTGATGTAGGCAATGAAGATGGATCAGTCATTTATGCCTGTCATTTACCTAAGCAAATAGGCAAACTAAAGAAATGACACACAAGCAATTAAAAAAATGCTTCTAGAAAGCTTCTTCAGAGAAAGAATAGTGAATTGATCTCCAGTAGAATTTTAACTTAAATGGTGTATAGAAATGTGAATCCAATTTGGATTTATCACTCTATTTTGTATTGGGTTGGCCAGAAATTTCATTCAGGTTTTTCCATAAGATCTTACAGAAAAACCTGAATGAAAATATTGACCAACCCAATACTTTCTCATGATAATAAAGTGAATGTATAATTCTGTAGAACAAAGAAATCTTACAGCTGTTTTATAAGACACACTTGGAAATGCCAAGCATCAAAGAATTGTTGTAGATTTAAAATCCAGTTTTTGCCTGTTGTGAAAACAGCTACTTGTGAAATGCTTCTCGAATTTGGACTTGATTGGCATTATTTGAAAAGCAACATTTCTGTGTTAAGCTAGGGAGAGTGACCTAAAAAGAAATAGATAAGTTTAGAAACTAATTCCCAGATAGAAACATTTACAGAGCTTCCCTGGTGGCGCAGTGGTTGAGAGTCCGCCTGCCGATGCAGGGGACACAGGATCGTGCCCCGGTCCGGGAAGATCCCACATGCCGCGAAGCGGCTGGGCCCGTGAGCCATGGCCGCTGAGCCTGCGCGTCCAGAGCCTGTGCTCCGCAACGGGAGAGGCCACAGCAGTGAGAGGCCCGCGTACCGCAAAATAAATATATATATATTTACAAAATTTTGAAAAAAATAAAAGACTAGAAGACTAGCAAGATCATAGTTAAGAGGAGCATACAGAAACAACATCACCAAATGTAATGTGAGGTCTTCAAAAAGATCTTGGGAAAGAAAAGGGACATTCGGTAGAACTAAAACTAAAAATATAGTACAGACTTTAGTTAATAATAATATTTTGGTGTTGGTAACGTATCATAGTAATAAGATGTTTACAGTGGAGATACTAGGTGTTAGGTATATAGTTATGACCTAGCACAGTATATATACTACCTTTCCACAGAAACTTTTCTGTGAATCTAAAACTTAAAAAAAACTATAAAAATCTTTAAAAATGAGCTGGAAACAAAGAAAATGTGATAAGAAACCTAGTTAATTTATAGATAACTTATTTATTAATAAGTGATTTATTTTTGGATAATCAGTATTTTTTTGCTATAAAGAAAATCATAGATTTGAACATATTTTAATACTCCCTTGTATAAGGAGTGCAGAAATTATGACAGAAAGTCATTAAGGAATTTATTCTAGAAAGGAAATTCTATATTTGATCCTTCATTAAAATAGATTCACCTCAAAGCTTCACAGGTATTTCAATTAAAGAAGAAGTATTCTTTATCTAGAGAGATAGATGATAGATTAATACATAAATCGATTGATACATAGATATATATAGGTGTTATTAAGTATGTAGACATCCCCATCCAAGGGTTAGAAAGAAAATAACATTGGGTGCTTAATGGGTTAAGGTCTGGGTTCCAGAACTTCATTATTATTTCCTTCCCTGTCAAGCTATATGAGTAAGAAATTATTATGATTAGTTATATTTTAGTAATAAAAGAACATCAAGATTTTAATTGCTAAAGTGCAATTGTGAAAAAATTTTTGTCTATTTATCTGTCACAGAGTTGAAATACAGCATTAACTACTATTTAAAGGTATGTTCATAGAAATTTAGTGCAAAAATATCCCACTTAAAAAAATAAGTCGCTTGTTCAAAGTTTAAGGAGGGCTTCCCTGGTGGCGCAGTGGTTGAGAGTCCGCCTGCCGATGCAGGGGACACGGGTTCGTGCCCCGGTCCGGGAGGATCCCACGTGCCGCGGAGCGGCTGGGCCCGTGAGCCATGGCCGCTGAGCCTGCGCGTCCGGAGCCTGTGCTCCGCAACGGGAGAGGCCACAACAGTGAAAGGCCCGCGTACCGCAAAAAAAAAAAAAAAAAGTTTAAGGAACTTCAATACAGCTTTGGAGAGTCATAATACACATTCAGGATAGTATAAGCTTTACAATATGAAAGGTCCTGTAGTGTGGTAGAAATTATTACTTCTCACCAATTCTTTATTCTCTTCACCGTCTGAGCACACAGAGATTACACGGTCTTATCCCCTTAAAGTGAGCTGTGGTCACGTGATTTGTGAGTAGATACACCAGGGTCACTCCTCTCTGGAAGCGTTGAAGAGCAGGTGCCCCATTCTTTCTGTTTTGTTCCCCTCTATGGCACGTCCTGATGCCCATGAGATAACAATGTCATAAGACTGGGGACTCTCCATCAGTTCCTTTTTCTAGTGACTCCAGGAAAAGACTTTTTTCCTGCCAACCATCAGTGAGCGCATACCACAGGTAAAAACATGCAATAAAAAAAATAGGTTCCTGAGATTTTCGAATTGTTTGTTATGTAACCTAGACAATCTTGACTCTAAACTGTACAAACCCTTTATAAACGTATTTTTATAGATATTTTGAAAAGAAAGTTTTATTTTTATCATACCTACTTGTAATATTGCATAGGCATTTTGCCCTATATGTTTCTAAATATGTGTTTTATTTTTATATCTTAAATTCCATTAAAGAAGTTGAGATGATTATAAGATTTCTGTTAATTGTAAAAAAAATAAATTTCATATTTTATAAGTTTATAATTCTCTCTACATGTAAGTGTGCATGCTTGTATGAATTTGCATTTGTGTGTGTGTGTGCATAATGGTATTGGATACACGTTTATTTAAAATGCTATTGTATTATATAGAAACTTATGTTTGTTTCATTTTTGAGGATTCTCACTTCTTAATTTACAACCTATAACAATAATTTTATGTGAATATCTACTGTATAGAACAAGGTTCACATTCCAAAATATACACCTTTATAAGCATTGTATAAGGAAATTTCAAAACAGAAAACAGGTTTTTAAAAATGTCCATTTAACATACCAGATCACAATAATATGTGTATATTGGATATTTCTTAATTCTTTTTGCTTTTCTGTACTGCCTCCTTGATGTAATATAAATTCACTTTTTTCTCACTGATCATTATATTTGTATAATGATAATATAATGATAATATAAATTTTGAAAATGACCATGATGTCCTTTATATTTACAACCTCATCATGAAGAAACACAACTTTGGATTTGGTGTCATTCTCCAGAGCTGACAAAGTTACTTAAAAATTTAAGTTGAGTTTGATTCCATACTAATCATATACTCTGAGTGATTGTATGCAACATAGCATACTCTGACATGTTTGATTATAATGAATGGAATACAGATCAAATAGCAACCTAGAAATAAATTTCCATTTGGAATAGCCTTGTGGGAGAAAAGTTCAAATTAAATCCTCTTAGTGCATTAAAATGCAAATATAAGAAGGCAATCCAATTGAGTTACATCGATAATAGAATATATAACACAAATGGAAATTCCCCCCAAATAATTAAGTTATAGCTATATAAATCACTGATGTGTGCATTTGAATTTTGTTCTTTCTGTGGATGCTTGAAAGTTCATTAACTTTGGATCACATTAGAATACGTTTTGTTTATCTCCCACAGACCAGTCACTAGACAAGTTTTTCCCCACTGAGGCCAATGAAGGCTCTTCACTGCTCTTCAATGCATTCAAATACTATCACTAAAGCTTTCAACTCTGCTGGCAGGTTTTGTTTCAGACATAATTATGGAAGCTCTGTAATTGGGGCACCACCATGGGAATGTCAATGTCTTGAATTTTCTCAGTAAATCATTTTGACTCTAAAATATGCAATATCTTGAGAACAGTAATGTTCACACTCCAGTTGTGTAATTTTGAAAGAAAACAAAAAGCTTTTGAAAATTCTGCTTAGAAACTGTAAAAGCATGCGTCTCCTTGTGTGTGTGTGTGTGTGTTAAAATTCAGATATAATGTCACTTTAGCTGTTGGAATTTTAAAGTGTGTGTGATGATCCAGATACTCAATAATGTGCAACTTATAATAATTGTGGAGGCCAGGGAGCATTTGCACTAAAAAGAGAAAAATGGAAAGAAAATAATACGCTTTAGACACTTAAATTAGTAATGATGGCAATTATATATCCAATTAGTAAGGAGCATTGACTATCATGCTGACCACTAAACACAGGCAAGATTGTCTTTGGTACAAATTCTGATCTTGAGAGATGATCATCTGCTCTCAGATTTAATTCTAAGGACACTTGTAAGTGACAATGTGAATTCATAATTACAACTTTAAAGTAAAAAAAATAAATTAAATTTGATTTAACTTAAATTTAGCAAGTATATGCAAATGCCTTAATACAGATCAAGCTATAGTTAATAACTTTTAAAAGTGATTTTTCGGACATTAGAGTTTAATACCTGTACTAGAAACAAAATGACCCAACTAAGTATAAACTGCAGATTGTTGCGTATTAAAAGAAGTGAAGCTGTTGTTTGAGATAACATTTCTAATGTTATCTATCATTGGATATCAGTGAGGATCTTTCTTAGCAGAATATATTCTATTTTAAGAGACCGCTAAACAGCTATAGACATTACATTTGAGACTTTAAATGATGATAACAATTAAAAATATTTCAAGGATGAAGGAATTGATTTTATCATTTAAAAATCAGATGTCATTATTTGAGAGCCTAAATGTTTTACTTGAAAATAAATTGTTAGGTGTTATACATATATTATCATGCTTAATTCACTCAACAGCCTCACAAGAAGGAATGATTGCACAGGTGAACGCTGAATTCAAGTGTAAATAAATTGTCTAAAGTTATTTTGCTAATAATTGACAAAAATCACAATAAAGTTCCTGCAGGTATACATGCATATGACAGAGCATGCTTGTTCTGTCATTTTCTACTTAAAAATAAACCAAGAAACAAACAAAAACTTTGGAATATATCAACTACTATATCATATCTTCTCTTAGCTACTCAAGGGCATTGGTCCAAGGGTTTTCTCCCCTCTTCCATCAATTGGTTTTGCTTTGCTGGTTTATTTTCATCAGCAGAAAAGAATGCTGTTGTTTTCCCATCTTTAAACCCAAGAAACAAGCACAACTCTTTTGACTGCAATAATCCTTCAGCCATTTCTCTCCTTTGTATGGTTCAAAATTCCTCAAAAAGTAATCTCTATGCACTCTCCCAAATTCCTCTCTTGAAATACATCCTCACCTGCACGGGCCTCACCAGTCCCTGAGATCTATGGTGATGTCAGTGACGTTCTGCGTTTACTGTATAACATTGCTCAACTTTTAGTCTCAGTTTGCTTGAACTGTTAGATGATTTGCTAGATTCTATCATGGCAAACATTTTCTTCATTCGCCAATTTCCCCACCTAGTTCTTCCTCTGGGATCTCTCATACATCTTGGTTCTTTTTTCTTTCATATGCAATTTAAAATCAACTTATCAGGTTCTATAAAGAACCCCGTTGGGATTTGGATTGGAATTGCACTGAGTTGATTGCCTAGTTTGGGGAACACTGATATATTTATGATAGAGAATTCTCTCCAAAATACAGTCAAGGTCACCATTTATTTTAAATTGTTTAATGTTTTCAGTAAAATAATTTATTCTATAAAGGGCTTTAATATATTTTTTATTGATGTCCTAAATGTTAATTAAAAAATATACATTTTCTAACCAAACGTTTTGGCCTAAAGAATTACGGTTGTGTGTCATATGTCAACTCCTTCTTTTGGTTGAGTCACCCTTATTTATTCTAATAACAAAACTGCACGTGGAACTTTCTATATAGACAATCACGCCATTAAAAACAAAGAGTTTTGCTCACCTTTCCAATCATAGATTTTATTTTTTTATTTTTTCGACTACACTGACTAGGACTCCACTACAATCCTAATAGAATTGAAAATAGCAAACTTTTAAAAAATTTCTGGTCTTATTAAGGATTATTTTAATAAGTATGTTGGTCTTAATAGTTTTTCTTTTAATTTTTTAAAATAAATGCCCTTTTTTTAGGTTAAGTCCCTTCTATTTTTTGTTTGCTAAGAGTTTTTAATCGTACATTATCTTAAATGTAATTAAGGGAATTATATCTGCATATACTAAGATGAATTCCGTATTAGTATCCCTGTCCTTTAATCTGTAAATTGGGTAAGTTACAATAAATACTAATCAAATTAATTACTTCAGTTAATTACTTAACTGAAGTTTCTGTAATTCTGAAGTGTTCTTTCCATCTCACTGCTTTCTCAAAAAAACTGTTTCATATTTGGATTAGAGCTGGTTGTTGAACTACAATCTCTTAGCATATTTAAGAGAGAGGTTTATACTTTATTTATATGTATATCTACTCCGTGTGTGTATATAGATTCGGTATTTGTGAACAATTAAATATGCATATCGAAATCTGAAGCACATATTATAATTTTTCATTATGTAGAAAATAACCATCAGCTTTTATTTATTTTTGCTGGGGCAACTATGATGATAACTATTGATTTATTGCCAACATAGAAAAATAGCTGAGAAAAAGTTAGAATATACTTTACACAGTTTTTTTTTCATTGTTTAGTATACTGCATTTTTTTTAAAAATAAATTTATTTATTTATTTTGGGCTGTGTTGGGTCTTCATTTCTGTGCGAGGGTTTTCTCTAGTTGTGGCGAGCAGGGGCCACGTCTTCATCGCCATGCGCGGGCCTCTCACTATCGCGGCCTTTCTTGTTGCGGAGCACAGGCTCCAGACGCGCAGGCTCAGTAGCTGTGGCATACGGGCTTAGTTGCTCCGTGGCATGTGGGATCTTCCCAGAGCAGGGCTCGAACCCGTGTCCCCTGCATTGGCAGACAGATTCTCAACCACTGCGCCACCAGGTGCTCAGTGTACTGCATTTTTAAAAATCTTGTTTTACTTAGTACCGTGGATATGCAGTTGGATTTCCTGAAACTATTTTCAGCAGTATGTTTCAAAGTTAATTCACAAGTCTCTTTATTCCTTAGTATATTCTTTTAAAAAATAGGAATTGCTCTTAAGTATATATATATATTTTAATTTTTATTTTTTATTGGAGTATAGTTAACAATGTTGTGTTAGTTTCAGGTGTACAACAAAGTGATTCAGTTATACATATACATGTATCTATTCTTTTTTAAATTCTTTTCCCATTTAGGTGATTACAGAATATTGAGCAGAGTTCCCTGTGCTATACAGTAGATCCTTGTTGGTTATCCATTTTAAATATAGTAGTGTATACTTGTCAATCCCAAACTCCCTAACTATCCCTCCCACACCCTTCCCCCCTGGTAACCATAAACTCATTCTCTATGTCTGTGAATCTGTTTAGTGCTGTTTACAATAGCTAAGACATGGAAACAACCTAAATGTCCATCGACAGGTGAATAGGTAAAGAAGATGTGGTACATATATACAATGGAAAATTGCTCAGCCATAAAAAAGAAAAAAGTAATGCCATTTGTAGCAACATGGATGGACCTGGAGATTATCATACTGAGTGAAGTAAGTCAGACAAAGACAAATATCATATGATATTGTTTATATGAGGATTCTAAAAATAAATGATACAAACAAATTTATTTACAATACAGAAGTGGACTCAGAGAATGAACTATGGCTGTTAAATGTATTCAGGAAACCCTGCACACTACAGCTTCCTCTTGGAGTTTCCAATACACATTATCATACTGAAGTCTCTGACAATTCTTTCATAAAATTATTTTTTATCCCAGCTTTCCTAAATTAATTTGACTATCTAAGTCCGTTCCCTTTCTGTATAAATCCAGCTAGTAAATCACTAGTGTTCTGCAGGATGCATTTTGGAAAATACAGTTTTAGTTAAGAAATACATAATTTTGCAATAAGACTTTCTTTTGGTGTATAAGTGGCTATATTCACAGGTTGGACTTTCTGGAACAGAGTTATAGCTATTTTCTAACTAGTTTGGTTTATTAATCCAGTCTACAGCTATGGAATTCTATCTAGGTTTCTTGGTTAATACCCTAACCAAGTCTCTCTCTGAATCCCAATCCATTTCACAGGAACCTTTATGTCCACACTTCCCCAAATCTTGAAATGTAAAACCTAAATTGACACACTCTTAATAAACAGTTTAGTTTGCTGATGCATTTATCTTAAAAGTAACCATCATGGGCACTTATTCCTCCAGATTGTCTTCAATTCCTCTCTTTTTTCACCTACAACTGGGGTCTCATCATTCCCCACAGTCAAGCCCATTTTTGTCAGATTATTCCTAAAGACCTCACAGAGAGATGAAGTTATTTTGGGGGAGGTGAGAGTATTTTTTTTTGGCTTAAGATGTTTCTGAGATGTGTGTGTCAAAGTGGAAAATGACAGTAGACAGTCACATTTATGAATCTGGAAAGAGAAGATCTATAATGGATTTTGATTTAGGAAAGATAGCTATCCAGATGACAATTGAAATAAAAGAGTGTGTGGAGAGTCAGGTAGATTGTGAAAGATGAAGGTATAGAGAAGAAAGTCACTAGCATTGAATGTAGCAAAGAACAAGAGAAAAATAAAAGGGATTTTGAGCACTCTTTCACACAAATAGTGGAAAGTAGACAATAGTATAAAATGGAGAGATTGTTTGAAGGTTAAGGACATCATCATTTATTCAACAAAATATCAAAGGAGCCATACCATGTGCCAGTTACTGTGCTAGTACTGCAAAGATAAATAAGATCTCAGAGATACTGAAATATATAATGATAATTATTTAGGGAAAGCCAAGGCAGATAAAAATGTATTTAGAGGTTTTTATTAAATTTAACAACAACGAAGATACAAAAGGCTCAGTGAGATAAATTTTCTGGAGTAGTGGGGGAAAAAGCCATATTGAAATGGGTTGAACTATACTGTAACATTTACTTTAGATTATATTCATAAGGAAAATACTGAAATGCACCAATGTATTGACTCTGGACAGTAGAGTTACAAGTAATTTGTATTGTATTTTTCTCATATGTATTTTATAAATGCCTACAATAAGACACATCCTTTTTTATAACAAAAAATATATTATTAAAAAAGAAAAAAATGAGCTACTCTGTTCTAATGAATTATTATTAATTACATTTTAAATATAAATGAAACGGAGGCATAACGTTTATCTGAATAATATGATAAACATGAAGAGTTTAATAAAATGATTCAAACAAATACTAACGAGAGCAAAACCTGAGTACATCTATTTTGAAGATTCATTATTTTGATTGGCCCCAAAATGATATAATTATGCAGATAATTGCCCAAACTCAACTTTTTCTATGCTGACAACACACATCCACCAAAATCCATCAAAACCAAAAGCTGCTTGAGCTGCTAGAAGTTTTTAAAAAGTGGAAAGCAGAGCATTAATTTATGTAGCTACTAAGTCGGCACGTGCTAAAGCTTTCAAAATGTAGAATGGCTTCAATTCCCACCAGTTTAGCAGCTGACATGATTAGGCACATGAATCCTCTAGGAAATTGAGGAAACAGTAATAACAAGCCCAGTTAACAAGAGAAGAAAAGGACTGCCTGGCTGGCTGTCTAAATTCCCTATGTTAACACTGATTATAAGTATCAGTGGTGGTAAACACAGCCATTCCACCAGATTGAGCTGTGAACATGTATGGGAAAATGAGATCAACAGCCATGATTCCATTCTATTAAAACAACTCCCCTGAGGCCTTTGTAAGCTAATACCTTTGTTGTTCTGCCTTCCCTCCAGCATGTGAGATCACAGTCTCTAGGAGCAAAATCAGAAGGGGTTAAATTGTTAGTTTCTTCCAACATTATTGCATTGTTTAAAAAGACACCTTCGATGGGCGTCCCTGGTGGCGCAGTGGTTAAGAGTCCGTCTGCCGATGCAGGGGACGTGGGTTGTGCCCCCGTGTGGGAAGATCCCACGTCCCGCGGAGTGGCTGGGCCCGTGAACCATGGTCGCTGAGCCTGCGCGTCTGGAGCCTGTGCTCTGCAACAGGGGAGGCCACAACAGTGAGAGGCCTGCGTACCTCTAAAAAAAAAAAAAATACACCTTGGAAACCAATGAGCTTCTAAATCCTTTTTTTTTTCTTTTCCCCTCTCAGATACCTTTCCAAACAAATTAAAACATTTCTGAAATATTCTCAGGTGGTCTCCCATGCTATTTAACAGAAAAGAGTGTGTAACTGCTAGCCTGAAGCCCATCAACCAATTACGGATTAAAATACACCTTGCAAGATGGGAAACTTCAGGGGCAGTGTAATCACATATTTTAAAATTGATTATTTTGCATTACTGAACACACTTCTAGGTCACCTGACTAAAATTATTCTCCCTCAGCACACTTCCATGAAGCCTCCATGGCCTGAGATACCACCGTGCTTAAAATTATTCTTATTTATCAACAGTTTACAATGCAATGGCCTAGAGGTAAATGTCAGATAAAATAAACTGTATGCAGAAAGAGGGAGAATAATGGAAGTTATGGATTAGAAATCAGAATTCTGAGGTTTAAGAAACCTTGAAGATCATTCATTCAAGCCCCCATGATTGACAAAAAAAAAAAAAAATATATATATATATATATATATATATATATTTAGTGATTTACCCAACATGAGACAAAGTTGGGTCCAGATGATAAGTTCTCTGCCTTTTAGTATTAGGTGTGCTTCCAATGCAAGCACCATGAGTCCAGTTCATTTAGAGAGAGGCAAAAGTCAGAGAGCCTCAGAGAACCTGGGATGGCAGTGCTGGCACTAGGTAAAAATGAGTCCTGACCGACAAGAAGTGGGTACATGCACATCACAGGATCCCTGCCCTTTGTATTTTAGAGCTGCTTACTTAATGTTCCTTAAAGGCTGAAACACAAGAAATGAAGCATCTCATTATGGTGCTAATTACCACAAATTTAGGAAGATTCATAATGTCAAGAGAACTACTTCTGATAGATCTTGACGTCTTCACTTTTCAAATATTTGTTAAGTCCACCATATACCCGGCACCAGCTGAAACACTGATCTGACCTGAGAGAAGGGCTTCATTTTAAAGTATCTGAATGCGGTCAGTATTTATATTAAAATAAGATGTTACATGGATGGCCAAAAAAAGGAAAAGATGAGGGTGAGAAGAAGGAAGAATAAGAAGGAAAATAAAAGCACAGGGACTTGAAGACAAAACGTTTCATCAGTGAACAGCACTGTAGTCTCCCTCTTGTGCTTTGTGTGCTGAAGAAACCATGAGTTGGAACCATAGAGCTAGATTCAGGGCGATCTTCTAACTTACTCTCTGTGTGACCTTTGGAAAGGTACTTACCTGCTCTGCCTCAGTTGCTTAATTGTGTACTGCAGACCAGACTTTCATTCCTTCCTTTGTTGCAGGGTTTTTGAGAACCACAAATATTGTTAAAAGTTCAAATGCATGTGAGAATACTTAGATTAACCTCAACTCTCTATGCTTCTGAACGACTATTAGAATTATATTACTACAACTTCTTTGCTATGTACTAAAACAGTTTTGATCTATTTCTCGTAATTATACAAAAGTCAGATTTTCAAATAATTAGTTGCTATAACTTAACAGCATACAAGAGTTCACAGGTTGACAATCTCTGGGGATCAAACAAGTTCCTCCCCTAGAAGATAAGATGGAATTAGTTCCTCCTGGAGAGAGCAGATAGCAAAATCCTCAAGAGAAATATAAATGCCTGCAATTTTCTTGATTGCAATTTTTCCAGGATTCCGAAGTTGATTTCATATCTCACACCAAGATGCCCTATTGTCAGGCTCTGAGGAACAACTTGCAGGGTAGGTATTTTTAATGCCTCTGACAAGTTCATTTCAGGGTGGAAAGATTAAATTTTTAAAATTCTAAAGTGCAATATATTGCCTCTGATGGAGCACCATATATTTTCTGGCCCTAATCTTGTAAATGGGGGTACTTACATAGGTGCAGTTCTGCCTCTATTAGAAAGAGCAAAACCGGCATTCAGCAACTGAAATCCCACACTCAGTTTCATCAAAGAAGCAAATAATTGTCTGCAAATATTTTGCTAGACCTTGGTATGCGAGTTGAATTCATGTGCTTTGAGGTGAATCTGTTTCCTAGGTGAGTATGGTATGTAGTGTAGAGCAGTGTCTCCCAAGTATGGGGCTTACTGTCCCAGTACTGGAGATGATCTCAGGTGGCCTCGGCCTGCAGCGGCTGGAAGCAGGATTTCTGTTCCTGGCCGGAGAGTGAAGTCAGGCCACGGCGGTGAGAGCGCCGAATCCTAACCACTATACCCCAGGGCCAGTGACCAGTGATAAGGCCCCGGCGCCAGCTTTGTAGAAATGAATTTCCACAGAGAGACGGAAAGTAGTGAAACAAGTAAAGTGTTTCTTAGGAGGAAAAAGAGGACGTGTGAATAGACTCCCACGGGCAGGCTCAGAGAGAGAGTCGTGCCCTCATTGTAGTTCAGTTCACTTATATGGGGCAGTTCTTGTGGGTTTCCTCGGCCAATCATCTTGCTTTGCCTGGTGCTGAGTCCGTATTTGATTTAACTCAGCGTCCTTTCCGGTGTGCCGGCATATCTCTTAGTCAAGATGGATTCTCGCGAAGAGGCCTGTGAGTAGGTTGACATCACCTACTACGGGGTGGCGCCCCTCCCTTTTTACCTCTGAGAAGCCTTTCTGCGCATGTGTACTCAGGAAGGTCTCGTCGACCGTGAGAACGAGAAACGTGGTCTCTTTGCCTTTTATCTGGGCAGGACTCAGCTCCTCCTATTATCTTCCTGCTATTGTCTTCATCTTGGAGTATCTGTCCACAGGGGACAGACCCCAACTGCTCAGCCTGGGGCCTGTCTGTCTCCTGTCTCAGAGGATGCCTGCTTAACGCGCAGATTCTTGGATCTCATCCGAAAACCCTGAAATCGGAATCTCTTTGGTTGGGCCTAGGAAGTTTTAACCAACGCTCTCTATTCAATGTTCTCTTGCTCACTAAAATCTGATAGCCATGGGAACAGTGTCAGGTCTGCTGGTCTCAGTGCAGAGCAAGCAAAGGCAGAGAAGAAGGAAAAGTCAGTGAGGCGATAAGGGCACAGAGCAGGGTTACCACTGGGCTCTCTCCTTCTGCGGAAGCTTTTGACTTTCATTCTGATGCAGCTCGTGTCCATCCAGCCCAGGGAATCTTCTCTCAGCGAGAAGCCACTGCTATAGCAGAAACTCTCCAGTTCCACGGAATAATTTTATATCATTGTGACATTTGATTACTATAATCTCCGTAAAGAGAGTTGAATGGCTTAGCCATGTCCTCCAGAGATCAGAGTGCATCATTTGGAACATGACTTCCATTTGAAATGAGACCAACAGATGGCCTTTTTGAGAGATCAATGAACTTGTCCCTAAGTGGCCAAAGGGTCCCCACATTGTAAAATTTAGTTGTTTTTGATATTAAACAGTTGTGACCTTGTTATAACCACAATCCATATTTTTTTTCACTGTGTAAATGCTAACAGATAGTTTGTTTGTTTAGTATAAAATGTTAATAGAGCTTTATTAACCCACAAATAATGAATAATATAAAATCTTTCCAATGAGAAATCATGGCCTATGATCACTCAAATCACCCAAATGATATCTGAGATTCTAATTCTATCTAATTTAAGGGGTGACTGTGGAGTAATGTGGTCCTGCTAGTTTAAGTATATTCTTAAGTCTGCTAATGGGGTTGTATTTTGATTAACTCAGCAGACAAAGATATGTAAACCCACTGGACCACCACGTTTGCAACGAGTATAATGCAAGTTGTATTCTAAATCAAATGATATGTTTACATGGACTCTAAGTCTTTGGGCTAGACTATGTGGGTCTAAAATAATAGAGGTTTCAAAGTAATTTTCTTTTCCATTTAATATTATTCACATACCTAATGAGCAATGTGGCTTAAAGGTACCGCCATTAAGATTGACATTTACATATTCACAAGGAATAATATATATGCCTAAGTGGATACATCATGTAAATAAGCATAGAAATATGTTCAAGTCATAATCATTGACCATATTTAATACTTCATACCACATCTACATTATGGAAATGTTGATAAGGTGAACTAATATTTTGCTATTGTTTGCTGTTGTTATTATATTGTTTTGACTCTGTAGGCCTTGACATATCTAGAAGGGCTTTATCTATAGTTCTCTTTGCACTAATGCAGCTTGTATAAGTACAAAAACCTAGGAAGAAAGAAAATCACATTCACTTGGAAATTTTCTTATTTAACGTAGTTATCAGTCATTTGAAAAGGTATGATTGTAAGGATAATAAGCTTCTGTTTACATAGGCCTTAGATATTTTGCTCATACCCTTTCTTAATCAGTTGCATAGAAAGTGCTTACAGTGTTCAGCCTTGATTGAGCTCATTTTAAAAGACTATAATTTTCAAATCCATGAACCTATTTATTGTGCACTTGATGAGGGGTGAATTTATAGTTGAGATGGAACATTTTATACAGGTAGTTCTGAACTCATGAATCTCGGAATACTCTTCCTTCCTAAGAGTGAACTCATATAGGCAGTGAAAACAGAAAACAAAGTGAGAGTTTTTCAAAGACCAGACACAGACGATTTTCCCTAAACTCTTTGTCAGGTGTTCAGGGATAGCAGAATAAAGCCATTTTTCCAAGACCTTCAGTTTGTTGTTTAAAATGGCAGGGTGATTTCAGAAAATGAAAAATGTTCGATACCTTTGTGGATTTTATGCCTCTAGGTCCTTAGAACGCTATTGCTTCATATTGGTAATCCCACTGTATTGTCTTTGTAAAATATATTTATAGTACTACCATGTTGCTGCTTAGAAAATGACACATTTTAAATCTTGTGATGAGTAAGCCTAAAAGAATTTGATGGTTTTGTTAGAATAGGTTCTTCCTCTCTTCCCTTCATTGCAGATGTATTTCTGAGTACTATCTCTAAAGGTATAAAATTTGGAAAAATGTGTTTTATTATTTATTTAAATTTAGAATTTGCCTAAGCTTTCATATAAAAATGGATTATTTACTTTGCATTACATTAATATTTGAGTCAAATATAACAGTGTTTTTGTTTTGTTTTGTTTTCATTTTATTTTGTTTTCAACATGGAGCTGAGATACACCTTCTTTATTAATATAGTACTTCCATGATACAGCTCAGTGCCAATTTTGAAAGTTTTCACAATTATAGAGCATTTTGTTCTTCTCAGGGGAAGAATGTAAATAATGTTATCTTGATATTTTTGATTATTAGGTTTTAATTAAGAATTATAATGTTATCTTGATATTTTTGATTATTAAGTGATTTTTGATTATTAGTTTTAATTAAGAATTCACTATATAACATCAACTTTACCATCAAAGTGGTTATTTTTTCACTTGTTATTTTTGTAAAGAATATGAAAACTTGCAGATTTTATCTGGAAATATTAAATTCCAGCTGTGTTCCCTGAAAGAAATTTTCTTAAAACTTAAAATACAAAAGATAATAATTTACACTACAATATTCAAAGCATTCTACTTCATATAAGATGTGGATTTTCACAAAACAAATCAATTAATTAAACATAAAAATAAAGTGTCGGGCTTCCCTGGTGGCGCAGTGGTTGAGCGTCCGCCTGCCGATGCAGGGGACGCGGGTTCGTTCCCCGGTCCGGGAAGATCCCACATGCCGTGGAGCGGCTGGGCCCGTGAGCCATGGCTGCTGAGCCTGCGCATCCGGAGCCTGTGCTCCACAACGGGAGAAGCCACAACAGTGAGAGGTCCACGTACCGCAAAAATAAATAAATAAAGTGTCAAGCAATGTGGTATCAAAGTTAAATTTAACCTGTGGATAACACACTGCCACAATGTGACAGATCTCTTGTACATAAAGTCATTTTCACAATGAGAAAAGTTGTCATTTACAAACACTGTTACAGAAGTATGCATGCTAAATAACCAAACACATTGTTAGAACAGGACCAAGAAAATACCGGTAGTTTTATCCTGTTACCTTACTCTAGACATCATTTTCCTACATATTTTATAATATTAGGATAATCATATGGATGTATTCAATTAAAAACTTCAATAAAAACTTAGAAAGAACTCTAGGTATTAGGAAATTTTGTGTCTAGACATATTCCTACATATATGTCTAGAAATATTCTAGATGTATTGCTAGAAGCTATTAGCTAAGTACCCTCAGATTTCAACTCATTATACTTATTTTTGTTCCTCGTCTGTGGAGAAATGACTTTGGACTACATAAATTCTAAGAGGTCTTTCAAATATAAAATTTTTGTTTTACCAAATTTTATAAAATTCATGTTTCATTGAATTTATGTTGACATTAAATTAAATTTAACATATTAATTACTTGCTCTGTAGTTTCTGAAAATCACTATGAAAAGATGGATGTATATTTTTTAATGTAAAAAAATATTCTCAGTACATCATTTGAAATATTTCCATGGTTGTAGATCCAATAAATTAATGACTTTCAAATATTATCAATTTTCTCCACCTAAGAGAAAGTTAGTTTATGAACTGAATAATAATATGTCTACTTTTGAGTAATATTAATAAAAGACCCCATGTTCAGGTTGACATTTTCTACTTTTCTCCAGATTTTTACAATGAAAGCCATGGGGTTAATGGGAAAGAGAAATTTCTGTAAAATTCATGGGAGGTACCAGAACGAAACTGAATCCAGGGACTGGAATAGTATTGATCTGAGATGGAGAAAAAAGGCTGGTCATTGCTGCAACTTAAATAAAGTATTATGTAGAGAGAGATGGTTACTTTAAAAAAAAAAAAGAAAATTCTTGTGATCAAGCAAGCTAGCCTCAAGCTTGACTCTGCATTGCTTTCAGCAGAGTAACATGGCAGAAGTCCAAAGCTGCCAGTATAAGACCAGGGAGGTAAGGTGAAACACAGACAAACACCCACCCGCCTTAAGCAATCCCCACACACAGCCACTGATGCTACAAATAAATAAGCAAATACATAATTGAAGATATGTTCCAGAAGAAATTGAAAATAATTTTAATTAATGTATTTAGGATCATCAAATAAGTAAAAGAAGGTATAATGTCCAAAAATAAGACCTTATGAAATGAAGTCAGAATAAATTAAATAAAAATAATTGGATATTTTTTAAAGACTAAACAATTTGAAATCTTGACAAAATACCTATAGACATTTAAATAAAAGTTAAATGGATAAACTACAAGGTCCTATTGTATAGCACATGGAACTATATTCAATATCCTATAATAAACCATAATGGAAAAGAATATGAAAAAGAATATATATATATATGCATATATTTATGTATAACTGAATCATTTTGCTGTACACCAGAAACTAACACAAAATTGGAAATCAACTACACTTCAATTAAAAAAAATTAAGTGGACATATCACACATTAGATTATACACAAAAAGAAAGAAATGACGAATTTTAAAATATTACTGAGAAATTCACCAAGAAGAAAGTGCTAGAAGAGAAAAGAAAAAAATAACAAGGAGAGTATTAAAAGCTACCAAGGAAGAACACATTACCTACAAAGGTGTAACAAATAGATTAACAGATGGCTTCTCATCAAAACAGTACATGCCACAGACATTTGAAAGTGTTGGAGAAGAAACTAGCAACCTAGAATTATTAACTTCTCTAAAATATGATTTAACAGTAAAAGCAAGACAAAGACAATTTAAGACACAAAAAACAACAGAATTTGCTTCCTATTGACTCACACTGAAAAACTATAGAAATGTTTACTTCAACATAAAAGTAAATCATTAGAAATGTATGATGTGTAAGAAAAAATGACAAAACAGAATTTAAATATAACTTTTTACTTTAAATATAATAATTGTCTTTTAAAGGTAAAACTATTATTCTTGTTAATTTCACATAAGATCTTATGTTTTCAAAACATGTTTAAATTTCAAAATTGTTTCCTTTTTTCTTTTGCGGTATGTGGGCCTCTCACTGTTGTGGCCTCTCCCGTTGTGGAGCACAGGCTCCGGACGTGCAGGCTTAGCAGCCATGGATCATGGGCCCAGCTGCTCCACGGCATGTGGGATCTTACTGATCTGGGGCACGAACCCATGTCCCCTGCATCAGCAGGCGGACTCTCAACCACTGCGCCACCAGGAAAGCCCTCAAAATTGTTTCTTGTTCAGAAGAAAGATCATCTATTCAATGTACTAGACAGTAAAACATATTTTCAGCTTCTACATGAGAAAAAAGAGAATGTATTGAAAATACATCAATCCAATAGAATGTAAGAAAGGAAACAAAAGAATCAAAGGTAGTAAATGGTGAAAAAACAGCAATACACATGAGAAAAAATAAAACTAATGCAGAAATATGTTAAAATATATCTGCAATCTTAATAAATGTAAAAAAGTTATATTAACCTATAAAAGACAGATTTTCATAATGGCTTAAATATTTCATATGCTGCTTATTTATTAAACACCTAAAGTAAATTGCACTGAAGGATTAAAAAGAAATGCAATTTAAATATGCACCACCACAAGCTCTGATAAAGAACTTTATGTGCTCATTCTAAAAAGGATATGGAAGAGAAAAAGACCAAGGGTTTTCCTTACTGAATATCAAGAATTATTATCAAACTCTAGTAATTACAATCTGTGATAACTGCCTAGGTATAGATAAGTGAATGGAAGCAAATAGCGAATTAAAAAACATAACCACATGTACAGGGAATCCCAACATTTAACCAAGATAGAATTATAAATCCAATAGGGACTTCCCTGGTGGTCCAGTGCTTAGGAGTGTCCCCTTCCACTGTAAGGGGCATGAGTTGTCTCAGGTCAGGGAACTAAGATCCCACATGCCCCATGGTGAGGCCAAAAAAAAAAGAAAAAACAAATCCAGTAAATTTCCTAAAAAACTGTAGTTAAATAGAATAAAAGTAGACTAAAAATAACATTAAAATGAAAGTAAAATAAAATAAAATCTTGTAACCATACCATGCCCCAAATTATTTCCAGAACAAATAAAAAACTAAAGAGAAAAAATTAGGTGCAAATATTTTTATTAAGGGAAGGTTTTTTTTAAAAAACATTCTCACAGTCCATTAAAGAATTCAGTGAATTAAATAAAAATATATACATTATAATTAAAAATTAAATAAAAATAGAATGTAATTAAAAATGGTTGTCAGGGTTATTGCGGATTTTGCAGAATTACGAGGTTCCTGAAGCAGGCCATCTGTGGGTTGTATGATGCTACTAAATTTTTGTTACCTGCCTTCAGATTAAGGCAGCATCCTGATGGAGTTGCAGTTTAGTTCCAATTCCATGTAGTTCAATACCATGTAGTATTTGCTCTTAAATCTAATGAGAAGGACTCATCCCAAAATACTTCAAATGTGAGATTCTCAGAGAGCATACTGGTACCTGTGCCTTGCCTTTATTTTCTCCTAGAAGCATTTGCTTCTAGATTGTATAATCTAGTAAATTGTTATGGATATATTGACTGGACTCACATATCTGGTCTATCTAAATTAGTGGATTTTGTGTTGATAGATTGTTATCAAAAATGTGAAAGCACATGGTATACTTGTGCCTGGACGAAATATCCAAAAAGTACTTTTTATTATTATATTATAAAGGATTAAATTACTGATTTTGTTTTTCATCTTTTTTCAGGCTTCTTTCTTTCCCAATCTGATAAAATGTGTTTTCAAAAAATTCAAGCTACTCACAGACATAGAGAACAGACTCGTGGTTGCCAAAGGGGAGGGCGGTAGGAGAGAGATGGACTGGGAGTTTGGGGTCAGCAGATGCAAACTATTACATATAGAATGGATAAACAACAAGGTCCTACTGTATAGCACAGGGAACCATAGTCAGTATGGTTAAAAACATGATAAAAATGTGATAAAACATAGTGAAAAGAATATTAAAAAATAATGTGTACATATGTAAAAAAATCCAAGCTTTTACAGATGTTTATTTTTGAATTTTGAAAAATACTGGTATAAAATAAAATGCAAGCTCTCTTATATCAGTTGTTGAAAACCAACTTGACTTTCGCTGTTTTTTTGCTAATGACTTTTGTTTTGATCACTGGTCACCACTGACCACATAACTAGCTACTACAGCTCTTGTTAATTCCTGTTAACAGTTTCTTGGAAAGTTTCCACTCCCCTTGTCTGCTTGGGTTCAGATCACTAGGAATGTGCCCATCTTCAGTTGACTCAGTTGCAGTTGGTCTATATGCCCAGCTTGCTCTCTGCTTTTCATATCTCTCATGAAAACATGGATGTTTTGATTCTGAGAAAATGCTCAGATCTCTCCTTCTGGAGAGGCATGAGGTCATCCTGGCAAATACCCTGGGTTCCAGTGAATTCTACAACTGATTCGGGGCTCTATCCTTGGACTCTCCCCATACTTCCCTGAATATGAACTGGGATACCTCTGAATCTCAGCTGACCTGAATGAATGGGCAAGTTTTCCCCATGGCATTTTAGCTTTAAATACAGAGGAAATTAAGTTGTTCCCTGTGCAGCACTTCATTGTTAAACTGACGGAATTTTTCCGTGTATACTAAGTGTAGTCCCAGATTTAAGGAACATAGGCCGCTAGAAAGCTTGGTATGGAATAGGTTGAATTTAAAATGTCTGACATTGACAAAATTGCAATGATTTCTTTTAATAGCAAATAAAATCTGTAACATAGTACCTTTGGGGTTTTAGGCATAGTCAATCCTAAGAGTTGTATTCTTCCTTAATTTACATTTTAAGTGCCTACAAGGTAGAAGGCAATGAATTCAGAAGACAGAGCCTATAATGATGTTCTCTTCTCTTGAACCAGGGCAATATCTTCAAGGTCATATAATATATTATTATTTTTAAACTTTTAAAGCATAATTTTTTCATATATCAGTCAAACTTATTACTGCTTAGATACAAAGTAGGAGAATAGGTCTTTCACACCAAACATATAGGCAATTACTAATCTTTAGGTAACATTTTGCAATGTGCAATAAGTTACATCCATTGTGTTTCAGAGAAAAAAGAGAAAAACCAAGATCATTGTGGTTGGTTAGTTTTAATTTGCATGATCCCTTCCAGCTGGTACTTGCTTTGAAAAGAATGAAAGTATTTTTTATAACTTTCAGTTTATATGTCCATGACATACAGATGTTGTTCCTTAATGTTTTGGATATATTATTGAAAATAAAAATAAAAAGGCAAAGTGAACTTTATTATTCTGATTAAATTTTTCTTTTATGAATCAGGTGAGTAGATCAGGTGAATAAAGAAAAGTGGGGAAAGAGACTGCAGAAGGATGGCTAGAAATGTGAAATGAAATCATGACAATATTGTGTGATGGAAGTGAAAGTGTCAATAAAGATCTCACTTCTGGAGGCAGTTTCAGTGGACTATTGGGGAGACACCCTGGGTTGAGAACTCTAAAGCAGTGTTAAAAAATGTTTATAAACACAGCCACAAATAGAATCCATCTCTTTCGACTTTTAGCCTCCTGTTATTTCCACTATAGTGTGCTGCTGCTCAGTATTGAAAGGACTTTTGTAAGGTTTGTAGAAATAAATACCTTCAGTTTATCATCCACCAGAAGAAAAAGCGCCTGTTTGATGTCAGACTTCTGGGAAAATGAACTAAAATTCAGAAATTTAACGTGTAATAAATTATATGAAAAATAGAGGAATGATATTGTAGTGGCTTCTTATTTTTGAACTAGTCACACATAAGACGGGTGGGCATAGAGTAGAGAAAAGCTAAGAGCAGATGAGCTGTGTCGCATCACCTTGGCCGTGTTAGAACAGGATTGTGACCTGTTATGTTTCACCATGTTATGGACCACAGCTGTCAGCAAGGTGACACTGGTGGTCCATTATGTGCACATACTAAGATACTTAATCCAGAATATTATGACCAAATTTTCTCTAAGTAACTGAGATTATTCATTGTGAAGAGGAAACTGACAGTCCATGATTTAATAAGCTGAACACAAAGAAGTGAATAAAGTTTATTTTTTTAAGTATTGTCTACCGAGGTCATCATAAAAATGGACATAGGGAATTAATTTAACTTCAGGCTACGCATAATACACTTTTTGACTAGTGAATCATAAATGTATTATAAAGTCTAGGGACTTCTTTTGGGAGACTGAAAATGAGTCACTGAAGGTTGTATTTTTTTTTTTCTGCCTCAATTTGAAGTGCTGGTATATGCAGTTGGAAGTCTAACCTACTGTAATGTTATACAATTTACAACATTTCCTGGGTTAAGTCAGCTAGATGCAAAGTTCATTCTTTATAAATATATGTATCCTGTATTATATATAGCCACCTATGTATACCTATGGACATCCAAATAGTTATATAACTACATAAACCACAACGTATGTATATATATATATATATATATATATATGTGTGTGTGTGTGTGTGTATATATATATATATATATGGTATATGTTGTGTATATGAAACTACTGTGTAATTGCAGTTATATGAGGACAGCTGTAACCATCTATGTATAACTTTAACCACAACTATGAAGATTATTGTGCAGAACAAAGGAACAAGAGAAGGGTTTTCCAAACATTCTATTCAAACAACACGATTCTCTTGAGATGGTGACTCTGGTGGCCTACCAGCTGGCTTCCAGAAACTCTAGCAAGTAGCAAATACAAGGATGCTGGGGTTCACAGAGATGCCGTTTCTAAACAAAACCTCATTGATACCTGTGTGTCCTTTTCTTCCGTAGTGAATGGATTCTACCGGGTGTGTTTTAGTATTAGAAAAAAATAATACCTGTGTACCTGGAATCAGGACAGATGTATTCCCGCCCACTTCTACTTTCCTCATAGGCAAACCTTATTCTAAGGTTTGCCTATGGTTCTCATATTCATCACATATGGTTCTCATATTCACTGGTTCTCATATTCATCACAAGTATAAAGAAGTGGTTACACTAGGTCTCTACTATATTTTTCAGTTCTGTTGTATGTTGTACTTGAATATCTTATTTAAAAAATGTTTTCTTTTTAATGCACAGAATAGTTAATATAACTGAGTATAAATAGTTTTGTAAAGCAAAGATGGTTTGGGAAAACAATATTTACCACCTAGCATGCTTTTCATAATGAGACTTTCATTTGCTTAAAGCAGAGTAACACACATTCTTTAATTAAACGGAATTCAGTGTGAATATTTTCTCCTAGTGCAAGCTTAAATTATTGTACATTTTAGACTGCAGTCCTAAAATGGCAAAGAATATATTTTATCTATATTTAGCTTCTTTCAGCTTCAAATTAAGTTGGCTATTGAAAGGTATAATTGATTAGAATCTCTACAGTTTTTGTTCATCTGAATTAATGACTCAGATGTCATTACAAGTTCCACCTTCCTTGAAAGAGTGAAATTAAATTAATGGTCAGAATTCTCATTATTTAACACTTATAATTCTATTCTTATCCCAGATGTTTAAAGAAAGTGTATTGCCCATGTTAGAATTTTTCAACATAGAGTATTACACTTAAAAGTTTTAGACACTTTCACAATATAAACCATAGGATTAAGAATAAAGTTCCATGTTTGCTAGTGTTTCCATATAGATTTGAACCACCCTTACCCATGCAGTCTGGACACAGAAGTCACATTGCTACTGCTCTCACATTATAGCTACATTTGTTTATCTTAAGTCTTCATTTACATTGATCTAAAGCAAATGGAAGTGAAGGATTCCCTCTGCCAGTAGTATGAAGTCTGAATAATTCGTTTGTTTTTTTTTTCTCTATGGCTACTTCTCGTATAGGCTACCCCGTTACATCTGTAACATTATGTGTGTCTTAAAAGTAGAATTATATAACAGAACCACGGGTCAAATTTGATCAGAGTCATTCTTGGACACTTTATCTTGAGAAGTTTCCCTTTATTTATATACTAATTCAATATGAGCAATAATACCTATCAGGGGCTTCCCTGGTGGCACGGTGGTTGAGAGTCCGCCTGCCGATGTAGGGGACATGGGTTCGTGCCCCGGTCCGGGAAGATCCCACGTGCCGCGGAGCGGCTGGGCCCCGTGAGCCATGGCCGCTGAGCCTGCGGGTCTGGAGCCTGTGCTCCTCAACACGAGAGGCCACAACATTGAGAGGCCCGTGTACCACACACAAAAAAAAACCCAAAAAACTGGGTTCTTTGGATAATATTTCCTTCTAAGAGAAATCTCAAATTAAAACTCAACCTCAGAGTTCACAGTGGTGGATGTCATGGTAAAGTGGGTCAAGAGATGAAAACAGTTGCTGCAACAGACAAGACTGAGGAATGTAGGAGAATCTGGCTGGCCGCTCCAATTTCATTTGAGCCAAAGAATGAAAAGGTTGTCTGTCTTTGACAAGAGCGGCTTTTTCAGAGGAACTTCCCATTGAAAGCCAAGCTCAAAGGTTTTGATCCAGGGGGAAAAGAAAAGCTTTTTGTGATACATGCAATTTGACTTCTAGATTAATTTCATAGTCAGTTTTAATGACTATTTTTGACCACATGAAGAATATTAAGAATCATTTTATGTACAGCTATAATTTCAAATTAATTACATATCACCATTAATTATTAATTAATCAATCAAAATTATTTATTAAGTTTATGCTGTGTGCCATGTACTGCTCTGATTCACACAAATGGTTAACAAAGTCCTGTCTTTATGAGACAACTTCTGGTTGGATACAGAGTACACAGAAGCAAACCGGTGAAAACACAGGCTGTCAGATAATAAGAGCTGTGGGTTCTAGTCCTTCCATTCCAATGAAAATGCCCATCTATCATTTTTCTAAAATTGCCAGTTTACTCTTTTCATTTCCTCCACCTCCTAGCAGCACTTAATCTTCTGTTTCAACTAAACTTGCCTGAGGGCTTAGTCTTTGGACTTTTTCTCCTCTCTAACTTCTTCCCATTTCCTACCTAGAGTAAAAGACATATAAATTTTCACAACCCCAAACAGGTATGTCCAGCCTATACCTCTTTGCCAAGCTCCAGGTTCAATATCCCAGTGCCTATTTAACACCTCCAATAGGACTACAAAAGGCATCACACAAAATCATAATTTTCTCTTGCAAACCTGCTCTTCTCTGTATCTTCTCCTGATCAACCCATCTACTCAGTAGGAATAATCTGGCACAGGTACTAAGCTCATACATTTCTTTTTACATATGGGGTCCAAGTAAGGCAATTGGTTTCGCTTAGGTTTTACAGCATGACACAAGGTAGTCTGGAAGTCCGTTTCTCCATCTCATTGAGTTGCAGGATACCAGAAAGGAAAAAAGGCACTAGTGATCGTATAGGCACCTCCCTCACCCAGAACAGAGCAAAGAGAGATCTGTGAAAGTTAAGAAATGTGTTAAATTGTGACAGAACCAGTTCAGTGTACTTCCTTCTATATCTATATGAGGATGATAGCCTTTCCTAAACTGATAACCACAGTGCAAGGTAAAATGTCTTCTAAGGGAGATACAAAAAAATTGCAGCAGAAAGCAGTCAAGTTCATGTGAGATTGGCAGGGAAGTTTTCACAAAGGAGGTGACTGGGGCTATTTCTTGAAAGACCTATGGTAGTTTTCTAGGGTGGAGTGAGATGCAGTGGGGATACTCCAGGTGAAACTCTTAGGATAATTGACTCCTTTAAAACATTTGTCAATGTTGGGGATTTGCTTTACCTTAACATTTGTTTCATTCATAGGCATGATACCAAAGTTTCCTTCCCCATATCAAATTCTGCATTTTGTTCCTAAGGCAATACTTTAACACTCTTATTATTTTTCCCCAAACGATTAGACATTAGATTACAGAGAATGCAGAAACAAATCAAAATCCCTCAAATTTGAATCTACTGAATAATGTTAAGTACTCTAAATCCTGCTGCCAAAAGCAGTTCTTTCATATGGTGAAAAAAAAATAGTTTGATTCAGAGAAAAATACTAATTTTTTGAAAAAGAGAAAAAACCTCTGTCCATCCCCCTTACCACTTTTTTTATTGTATTTTATTAATTTATTTTTTCAACACCTTTACTAGAGTATAATTGCTTTACAATGCTGTGTCAGTTTCTGCTTTATAATAACAAAGTGAATCAGTTATACATATACATATGTCCCCATATCTCTTCCCTCTTGCATCTCCCTCCCTCCACCCTCCCTATCCCACCCATCTAGGTGGTCATAAAGCACCGAGCTGATCTCCCTGTGCTATGCAGCTGCTTCCCACTAGCTATCTATTTTACGTTTGGTAGTGTATATATATATCCATGCCACTCTCTCATTTTGTTCCAGTTTACCCTTCCCCCTCCCCGTATCCTCAAGTCCATTCTCCATTAGGTCTGCATCTTTATTTCTGTCTTGCCCCTCGGTTCTTCTGACCTTTTTTTTTTTATTTATTCCATATATATGTGTCAGCATACGGTATTTGTTTTTCCCTTTCTGACTTACTTCACTCTGTATGACAGTCTCTAGGTCCACCCACCTCACTACAAATAACTCAGTTTCGTTCCTTTTTATGGTTGAGTAATATTCCATTGTATATATGTGCCACATCTTTATCCATTAATCTGTTGATGGACATTTAGGTTGCTGCCATGTCCTGGCTATTGTAAACAGTGCTGCAAAGAACATTGTGGTACATGACTTTTTTTGAATTATGGTTTCTCAGGGTATATGCCCAGCAGTGGGATTGCTGGGTCGTATGGTAGTTCTATTTTTAGTTTTTTAAGGAACCCCCATACTGTTCTCCATAGTGGCTGTATCAATTTACATTCCCACCAACAGTGCAAGAGAATTCCCTTTTCTCCACACCCTCTCAAGCATTTATTGTTTGTAGATATTTTGATGGTGGCCATTCTGACTGGTATGAGATGATATCTCATTGTAGTTTTGATTTGCATTTCTCTAACGATTAATGATGTCGAGCATTCTTTCATGTGTTTGTTGGCAATCTGTATATCTTCTTTGGAGAAATGTCTATTTAGGTCTTCTGCCCATTTTTGGATTGGGTTATTTGTCTTTTTGATATTGAGCTGCATGAATTGCTTGTATGTTTTGGAGATTAATCCTTTGTCAGTTGCTTCATTTGCAAATTTTTCCTCCATTCTGAGGGTTCCCTTTTCGTCTTGTTTATGGTTTCCTTTGCTGTGCAAAAGCTATTAAGTTTCATTAGGTCCCATTTATTTTTGTTTTTATTTCCATTTCTCTACGAGGTGGGTCAAAAAGGATCTTGCTGTGATTTATGTCACAGAGTGTTCTGCGTATGTTTTCCTCTAAGAGTTTGATGGTGTCTGGCCTTATATTTAGGTCTTTAATCCATTTTGAGTTTATTTTTGTGTATGGTGTTATGGAGAGTTCTAATTTTATTCTTTTACATGTAGCTGTCCAGTTTTCCCAGCACCACTTATTGAAGAGGCTGTCTTTTCTCCACTGTATATTCTTGCGTCCTTTATCAAAGATAAGGTGACCATATGTGTGTGGGTTTACCTCTGGGCTTTCTATCCTGTTCCTTGGATCTATATTTCTGTTTTTGTGCCAGTAACATACTGTCTTGATTACTGTAGATTTGTAGTATAGCCTGAAGTCAGGGAGCCTGATTCCTCCAGCTCCATTTTTCGTTCTCAAGATTGCTTTGGCTATTCAGGGTCTTTTGTGTTTCCATACAAACTGTGAAATTTTATGTTCTAGTTCTGTGAAAAATGCCAGTGTTAGTTTGATAGGTGTTGCATTGAATCAGTAGATTGCTTTGGGTAGTAGAGTCATTTTCACAATGTTGATTCTTCCATTAATGTTTGATAGAATTCGCCTGTGAAGCCATCTGGTCCTGGGCTTTTGTTTGTTGGAAGATTTTTAATCAGAGTTTCAATTTCAGAGCTTGTGATTGGTCTGTTCATATTTTCTATTTCTTCCTGGTTCAGTCTCGGAAGGCTGTGCATTTCTAAGAATTTTTGTCCGTTTCTTCCAGATTGTCCATTTTATTGGCATATAGTTGCTTGTAGTAATCTCTCATGATCCTTTGTATTTCGGCAGTGTCAGTTGTTACTTGTTTTTCATTTCTAATTCTATTGATTTGAGTCTTCTCCCTTTTTTTCTTGATAAGTCTGGCTACTGGTTTATCAATTTTGTTTATCTTCTCAAAGAACCAGCTTTTAGTTTTATTGATCTTTGCTATCATTTCCTTCATTTCTTTTTCATTTATTTCTGATCTGTTCTTTATGATTTCTTTCCTTCTGCTAACTTTGGGGTTTTCTTGTTCTTGTTTCTCTAATTCCTTTAGGTGTAAGGTTAGGTTGTTTATTTGAGATGTTTCTTGTTTCCTAAGATAGGCTTGTACAGCTATAAACTTCCCTCTTAGGACTGCTTTTGCTGTATCCCATAGGTTTTGGGTCACTGTGTTTTCATTGTCATTTGTTTCTAGGTATTTTTTGATTTCCTCTTTGATTACTTCAGTGATCTTTTGGTTATTAAGTAGTGTGTTGTTTAGCCTCCATGTGTTGGGATTTCTTACAGATTTTTTTCCTGTAATTGATATCTAGTCTCATAGCGTTGTGGTCAGAAGAGATACTTGATACGATTTCAATTTTCTTAAATTTACCAAGGCTTGATTTGTGACCCAAGATATGATCTATCCTGGAGAATGTTCCATGAGCACTTGAGAAGAATGTGTATTCTCTTGTTTTTGGCTGGAATGTCCTATAAATATCAATTAAGTCCATCTTGTTTAATGTATCATTTAAAGCTTGTGTTTCCTTATTTATTTTCATTCTGGATGATCTGTCCATTGGTGAAAGTGGGGTGTTAAAGTCCCCTACTATGATTGTGATACTGTCGATTTCCCCATTTATGGCTGTTAGTATTTGCCTTATGTATTGAGGTGCTCCTATGTTGGATGCATAAATATTTACAATTGTTATATCTTCTTCTTGGATTGATCCCTTGATCATTATGTAGTATCCTTCTCTGTCTCTTGTAGTAGTCTTTGTTTTAAAGTCTATTTTGTCTGATATGAGAATTGCTACTCCAGCTTTCTTTTGATTTCCATTTGTATGGAATATCTTTTTCCATCCCCTCACTTTCAGTCTGTATGTGTCCCTAGGTCTGAAGTGGGTCTCTTGTAGACAGCATATATGGGGGTCTTGTTTTTGTATCCGTTCAGCCAGTGAATGTCTTTTGGTTGGAGCATTTAATCCATTTACATTTAAGGTAATTATCAGTTTGTATGTTCCTATTACCATTTTCTTAATTGTTTTTGGTTTATTATGTAGGTCTTTTCCTTTTCTTGTGTTTCCTGCCTAGAGAAGTTCCTTTAGCATTTGTTGTAAAGCTGGTTTGGTGGTGCTGAATTCTCTTAGCTTTTGCTTGTCTATAAAGCTTTTATTTTCTCTGTCAAATCTGAATGAGACCCTTGCTGGGTAGAGTAATCTTGGTTGTAGATTTTTCTCTTTCATCACTTTAAATATGTCCTGCCACTCCCTTCTGGCTTGCAGAGTTTCTGCTGAAAGATCAGCTGTTAACCTTATGGGGATTCCCTTATGTGTTACTTGTTGTTTTTCCCTTGCTGCTTTTAATATTTCTTCTTTGTATTTAATTTTTGATAGTGTGATTAATATGTGTCTTGGCATGTTTCTCCTTGGATTTATCCTGTATGGGACTTTTTGTGCTTCCTGGACTTGATTAACTATTTCCTTTCCCATATTAGGGAAGTTTTCAACTGTAATCTCTTCAAATATTTTCTCAGTCCCTTGCTTTTTCTCTTCTTCTTCTGGGACCCCTACAATTCGAATGTTGGTGCATTTAATGTTGTCCCAGAGGTCTCTGAGACTGTCCTCAATTCTTTTCATTCTTTTTTCTTTATTCTGCTCTGCAGTATTTATTTCCACCATTTTATCTTCCAGGTCACTTATCCGTTCTTCTGCCTCAGTTATTCTGCTATTGATCCCTTCTAGAGAATTTTTAATTTCATTTATTGTGTTGTTCATCTCTGTTTGTTTGCTCTGTAGTTCTTCTAGGTCCTTGTTAAACATTTCTTGTATTTTCTCCATTCTATTTCCAAGATTTTGGATCATCTTTACTGTCATTATTCTGAATTCTTTTTCAGGTTGACTGCCTATTTCCTCTTCATTTGTTAGGTCTGGTGGGTTTTTGCCTTGCTCCTTCATCTGCTGTGTGTTTCTCTGTCTTCTCATTTTGCTTAACTTACTGTGTTTGGGGTCTCCTTTTTGCAGGCTGCAGGTCTGTAGTTCCCATTGTTTTTTGTGTCTGTCCCCAGTGGCTAAAGTTGGTTCAGTGGGTTGTGTAGGCTTCCTGGTGGAGGGAACTAGTGCCTGTGTTCTGGTGGATGAGGCTGGATCTTGTTTTTCTGGTGGGCAGGTCCACGTCCGGTGGTGTGTTTTGGGGTGTCGGTGGCCTTATTATGATTTTAGGCAACCTCTCTGCTAATGGGTGGGGTTGTGTTCTTGTCTTGCTAGTTGTTTGGCATAGGGTGTCCAGCACTGTAGCTTGCTGGTCATTGAGTGAAGCTGGGTCTTGGCGTTGAGATGGAGATCTCTGGGAGATTTTCGCCGTTTGATATTACGTGGAGCTGAGAGGTCTCTTGTGGACCAGTGTCCTGAACTTGGCTCTCCCACCTCAGAGGCACAGCCCTGAAGCCTGGTTGGAGCACCAAGAGCCTTTCATCCACACAGCTCAGAATAAAAGGGAGAAAAAAAGAAAGAAAGAAAGAAGAAGATAAAATAAAATAAAATAAAGTAGAATAAAATAGTTATTAAAATAAAAAAATAATTATTAAGAACAAAAATTTTAATTGAAAAAAAAAAAAAACGGACAGACAGAACCCTAGGACAAATGGTGAAAGCAAAGCTATACAGACAAAATTACACACAGAAGCATATACATACACACTCACAAAAAGAGAACAAGGGGACAAAAAATATATATCTTTGCTCCCAAAGTCCACCTCCTCAATTTGGGATGATTCATTGTCTATTCAGGTATTCCATAGATGCACGGTACATCACTTTGATTGTGGAGATTTAATCTGCTGCTCCTGAGTCTTCTGGGAGAGATTTCCCTTTCTCTTCTTTGTTCGTAAAGCTCCCGGGGCTCAGCTTTGGATTTGGACCCGCCTCTGTGGGTAGGTCGCCGGAGGGCGTCTGTTCTTCGCTCAGACAGGACGGGGTTAAAGGAGCAGCTGCTGCCCCCGCTCGGCTCCCTCAGGCCGGGTGGGGGTGGGGCGGAGTGAGAGGCACAGAGGCGGGGCGAGCCTACGGCGTCAGAGGCGGCGTGACGTTGCACCGGCGTGAGGCGCGCCGTGCGTTCTCCCGGGGAAGTTGTTCTTGGATCACGGGCCGTGGCAGTGGCGGGCTGCACAGGCTCCCGGAAGGGGGGTGGACAGTGACCTGTGCTCGCACACAGGCTTCTTGGTGGCGGCAGCAGCAGCAGCCTTAGCGTCTCATGCCCGTCTCTGGGGTCCGCGCTTTTAGCCGCGGCTCGCGCCCGTCTCTGGAGCTCCTTTAAGCAGCGCTCTGAATCCCCTCTCCTCGCGCACCAGGAAACAAAGAGGCAAGAAAAAGTCTTGCCTCTTCGGCAGGTCCAGACTTTTCCCTGGACTCCCTCCCGGCTAGCTGTGGTGCACTAGCCCCCTGCAGGCTGTGTTCACGCCGCCAACCACAGTCCTCTCCCGGCGCTCCGACCGAAGCCTGAGCCTCAGCTCCCAGCCCCGCCCGCCCCGGCGGGTGAGCAGACAAGCCCCTCGGGCTGGTGAGTGCCGGTCGGCCCGATCCTCTGTGTCCTCCGCACCCGTTGTTGTGCTCTCTTCCGCGGCTCCGAAGCTTCCCCCCTCCCTCCGGCGTCTCCACCAGTGAAGGGCCTCCTAGTGTGTGGAAACCCTTCCTCCTTCACGGCTCCCTCCCACTGGTGCAGGCCCCGTCCCTATCCTTTTGTCTCTGTTTTTTCTCTTTTCTTTTGCCCTACCCAGGAACGTGGGGAGTTTCTTGCCTTTTGGGAGGTCTGAGGTCTTCTGCCAGCATTCAGTAGGTGTTCTGTAGGAGTTGTTCTACGTGTAGATGTATTTCTGGTGTATCTGTGGAGAGGAAGGTGATCTCCGCGTCTCACTCTTCCGCCATCTTGAAGCTCCTCCCAAAACAAGCTTTCCCCGTTACCATTTTTAAGTCCAACTTTGTTACCTATGATACTAGGCAGATACCTTTTAGGTAACATGCATTTTGTTTTCTCTAAGTTAATAGGTTGTTTTCTGATGCTTCCATATAAATGTTGAGGTTAGAAGGAAATGTCATAGGATCATTATCACACCATCTGCTCCAGCTGGTTTGTTTTTGTCCCATGCTTTTCAGTGTTCTTACCGAGCTGTCAACAAACTGCCAATTAATTATGAAAACCTAACAGGTTGTCAGAGCTTACTATACCGAGAAAGTGAGCTCATGAGTCAGTATATCAGGGGATCAATTATTGCTGATTTAAAATTTCCAGAACAGCTTCTGTGGACAAGTGAACTTTTAAAAATGCAATAATAACGCCTTTGGATTCTATAGATGAAGAGAAGTAAGAAGCTAATAATTATTTTCTAAGTATCCTTTGAGAAGAGCCTTCTTTCTTTATGTTTAGGTTGCCATTTGATTACTATATAATTGAATTCAAGTATTTTCCTTAGTGATATTTCAATGGAGAAAATTTTATGAGGTACCATTCACAGAAGATAAACACGGAAACTAGTCTTTGTCTAACTCTCTACTGCTGAGCTCAAATGTCTATCTGCAATAGAAATCAGAGATCTCCTAAAAAAATGTTATCTGACTTTTAATATTAAATCTTTTTTACTTTATCCGTAATACCAAGTAAACCACTCCAGATGTATGACAGCTTTTGATAAGATAAAACATTCTTATTTTTGTATAACTTGGTATTTTTAAGAAATTTTAGACTTGAAAATCATAAGACTACCACTGAAGAAAAAAATGAATCACAGTTAAGAGTATCAGAAAAGTAGATTAAAATAGTATAAATAGGTTGCATATATCAATACTACATCAAAGGTTTACACACTGACTTATTTTTCTCAACTAATGAAATTTCATAAAGTAGATATTCCTATCCTGTTGCCTTTTGGCAGAAAATATATTTCAGCAGATTGTTGATCTAATTATCAATGTGTAGAAGTTCACTCACCCAAAATTTATGAGATTTTTATTCACCTAATTAACTGTTCATTTGTTCTGTATTTTATAGTAGATGAACTCTTTTCCGTGTGGGATATATATATGTATCTTTTTTTGTATATGTGTGTGTGTGTGTGTGTGTATATATATATATACACACACACACAAAAGAGAATTAGAGGGAGGTTAGGCAGGGAAAAGAAGGAGGGTAGAGAAAGACAAGCCCTTAAGTGAGCACTTTTAGGAAATTTATGACCTCACCTTCACCCAGAATCATAATGCTACAGGATTGTTGCCATGCCTCTTTCCTCCTTCTCCTGCTTCACAACAGAAGGAACATAGTATTCAGAGCTCTGAAAAAATATGCCTTCACCTGAACTGTTCGCTTTATTCTCGGTCTCTATCTTGAATTTGAAATATTCCATCCAGTTGTCTTATAAACAAATATTTACCTCTGGAAGAAGGATTAGATTATATGTCAAAATGACAACAGAAGGAAGGATTGAAAATGAAAATATTTAGTTTTCTCAGGTTAGTTTTCAGATGTTTTGTGACAGTAGTGGAAATGGGAATTGCATTCAGAATTGTCAGAATGCAGGAAAACATGCTCTTTCTTGTTTCCCTTGCATGCAAGATGACATTCATTTATGCATTCATTCACTGTATGTCCAGTAGGTGAAAGGCAATTTGGTAGGTCCAGATGATATAATGGTGGGGAAACAAAACAAAACAAAACAGATTCCAGCAACCACGAAGTTTGAAGGAGACAGATATATAGTCTTGTGAGTACATTTTAAAGTAATTATATTAATGTTGTATAATTACAAAGAGATGCTCTGAAATGAAAGAATACTGATCTATGAGCAGAGTAACTAAGAAATGTAACTCAGGCTTCGTATTATGGGGAAGGATTCTAAGGGACATTTTTGATGTGTGATGGTCTTTGGGTGATAAATGGGAAAATAATTGTATTTCAATTGGAGAAAATAGTACACAAAAGCCTCATAGTAGGAATGGACAAAACAAGTTCAAATAACAGCACGAAATTAGTCAGGCTGGAGAACAGTTATTTAAAGAAGAGTAAGACATGCAGAGCCTAGATGCTGTAGGAACTTGTAAGAACCAGTGGTTTTGTTTTTTATCTTAAGGATAAATGTATATATCCCAAAGTTACTAGCAAAGGCAATAACATCATGATGTTTAGATTCAACGTGATTGATCAGGCTGTTGTGTGGAGAAGGGATTGAAGGTGCATAAATGTGGAAGGCGAGGAAGGATGGGATTGGAGCATTTGAAGGGAGAGGTGGTACCTACAGCTTGAACTAGGGTTGTGGCTGTAGATTTGGAAAGGAACTGATGTTTGAGATATATATATATATGAAGGTAGAACTAATAGAACTTAGAGATGGGTTTAATATGGAGAGTAAGGGAGACTAAGATGTCAAAAAATGTCTCCTTTGTTTCTGGCTTGAGTAAAGGGATGAATGAAAGTCTGCAAAAGCATGGCTTTATGTAGGGATGTGTATACTATGAGGAGTTACTTTTGAAACATGAAGGCAGAGCTGTTCAGCAGGCTAATCATACCGATCTGGAGATTGAATGCGACTACATATAATTAAAACCATAGACTGTCGAATGTCTGGCTGAGCGAATGGAGTAGCATCCATGGCTAATGGGATTAAGTCATATATAATGGCAAAATAAAGGAGTAGAATGACTTGCAAGAGGACTGAGAAGACGATTTTACAAACTCTGTAGACACAGAAGAGATGGATGTTATAGACATCAAGTAAAGTGACCATTTTTTGAAAAAAAGAAATGTTATTTTGATAGAGTGATGAGGATAGAATCATGATTGGTCAGAAAATGGATAGAATGAGATATACAATTCCTTCCAAAAATTCAGAAGTAGAGGAGAAGAGAAATTATCTTAAAATAAGGGTGATTTGAACACATTTAAAGATGGAAGAAAATCATTTAGAGACAGAGTTTAAATACCCTAAATAGCAGGGTTAATCAGTTGGCTAAATTTCTCAAGCCAGATGACCAGATTGGATTAGACAGGAGGAGAAAAAGCTCCTGCTATAGTCACAGTAGTGACAAAAATGTGAAAGTGGTAAAGTGGAATATAGTTGAGGTCAAAGCATAGATTTGTTTGTTTGGAAGAGGGCTTAGAGAGTTTATATGGTGATAAATTTATGCAATTTTACAATTTCTCTGCTATAGCCAAGAATATAGAGCTGTGGAAAGAGCCATAGGACTTTTAGTTTAAAGCACTTAAAAAGCAATTTTCTAGGAAACATCCTCTTAGGTGCTACTGGTAAAATGCATTCATAACTCGATATAACCTATCTGTATAATTTCTGTTGTACCTCAGTTTATTAAGTACTTACCATAGAAGACTATCTTACCAACCTCTCACCAATATTTACCAGTAAATTATAATAGCTATAGTTTTATTAAGCATTATTCATCAAATACACTCCAAGAGGAGTTTGAAATTTAAAAATATGTTGATAATTGTATTCTGTATGGATGCTTAGAAAATTTATCATTGTTTAATGTTTACTCTCTTTTTAAAAATTTTTCTTTCAACATGTGTTTATTAATTGTTCCTCAGTACATTTTTATTGGCCCCTAAATTTCTACTTATTCAATGTTGTGTAAAGCTGTATGAGTAAAACAAACAATATTTGTTATGATCAAGAAGATAATAATCTTTATTCAGAGATGCTTACCTATTATGGATTCAGTTGGCGACTGCTGCCGGGTTTTGATTAGATCTATTAAGATTTCTATTTGCTATTGAATATTTCTTGATACATTTATTCAATATAGAATGTATTTTCTGATTATTTGCAATGTTAATTTTCACAGGTGAAAAGCAATAAGGATGTTTAAGTGCTGGTCAGCTGTTTTGATTCTTGGATTCATTTTTCTGGAGTCAGAAGGAAGGCCAACCAAAGAAGCAGGATATGGCCTTAAATCTCATCGGCCTCTAATAAGATTGCGACACAAGGTACAGTACCCATCTGGACTTGCTCCTAGTGTCTAGCGGTTATGAACTAAACTATTGGCTGTCTGGTTTACTACTCACTTAGGAGCACTTATTTCAGAATATGCTTTCAGAATATAATTTACACAAAAATCACATTTTAAAACATGAAGTGGTAGTACTTTTGGAAGCTTACAACTTTGGGAATTAAATACTTTTTCACAAATTATAGAGATGGGCTAGTTTAAAAATATGTCATTAAAAGTTCACGTGAAGTAATAGTAAAGGATTTATAAAGATCAGTAAATATGTTAAGACCTAATCACCCAGATGCTTTCTATTATTTTGATATTAATTTTAAGTTTAGAACTTTTCAAAATAAAACAATACTGTTATGTTCTTGAATTTCTCATAAAGATAAAGAGAAAAGGATGTCTGCCATCTAGAGATATATAGTTTGGCAAAGTTTTTGTTTTTATAAAAATCATTAGACATTTTAAGTTCATCAAAAATCATAATTTTGTGTTGTCTAATGTTGAGAAAATACTTCATTTATTTATGTTAAATATTTTCAAGAAAAAAATAAGTTGACATTTAGGAATTCTATAAATTATATAGGTTATATACTTATAGTAAATTAAGCTAGTGCTTTTATTTTAATAACAGATCATGATACTGCAAATAAGATACTAAAGCAACATTTTATTCAATCGAATAAGTTTACAATACATTTTGGTTTTCCTAGAGAACTGAAAAAAGACAAAAATGCTGATTTTGAAAAGAACGTATGTAATTTTAAATTTCTTACACTACTTGTCTTTTAAAAAAACACTTGAAATAAACATAACTATATTGATTTCCTCCGTTACATTCAATACATGCTAGTGGCATTTATTTTTGCTGAAATTCTTTCATCACATTATTGTATTTTGATAAAATTGCTAAACTTTACTGGGATTTTTATGTGCCAGACACTAGGCTAAGCTGTTAAATTTATTATTTTATTTAATCTTCAAAACAAACTGATAAAGACATATCTATTTTCATTCTATAGATGAGAAATAAAAATTCTTAGAATGTTAAAGGATTTTTCTGAATGCATATATTTATTAAATATATCAGTAGGCTAGGGTATAACATGCAGGATAGATTTGATAGGAATAAAAGAGAAAATAAGTAAAATATAAAATATACTTCAATGTCAAAAATCATTGTAGAAATTTAGTCTCATGTAAAAGTAAATAAGTTATTAAAGTGTTCAGTCTGGATAAATACAATTGGAGAATTGGCCTCGTTCCACTATCTTTCAAATATCATTTGTTTCCCCTACTTCATGGACTAACAATAAGTTTTATCACTGCCCCAAACTTAGAAATAATAACTCCTTTATGAATGCTCTCAAAACACATTATTAATTCAACGTTTGACTCATACTGTTACAGACCCAGTGAATATTTATTCCATGCTTTGTGTCTGCCCTATGTTATGTGTCTTTAGGTCAGAAACTGTGCCTTTCTAATCTTTTCATTCCTGGTGCCATGAATATAGTAGATACTGTTTAATTGAATCGATGGCAGAAAAATGACAGGTAGAATGCATGACTAGGAGTTTTGACTGTTCCCCTGCTAAATATAAACCACAGATTTTTATGTATTATTTATAAATAATTTTGAATTAAATTTGGACGTTGAAGATAAATTTCTTATCCTGCACTGCTGTGTGACTTAAGAAACCTTTAAGGAAATGAAACAACACAATGAGTTAAACCTGTTTTAGAAAGACTGATACCCACCCAAAATGATCAGTCACCTCCCAATCTTTTCCATCTCTGTGTCTTTAGCCCAAAATAATTAGAGACAATACATGATTGCTAGTATGTAGAAGCGGAGAGCAGAGAATGCTATGTAATACCTAACTTTCAAATGATGTGAGACAGAGGTGACATGAAGCTATAGAGGCATTCTGTGACTTTGTGTGTGTGTGTGTGTGTGTGTAAACCTGTGTATTTGACAGGAATAAAAAAGCACCCTGAGCTGTGCAAGTTCCTGCAAAGCCCCACAAGATACTTTCCACACACTATAAACCCCTGACCCAGCCACTGGGATCTACTTTTCCTTCCCCAAGACCTTGAAGACTAATCACATTATACTATTTATTTTTGTTTATATCAGTCACTGTTTGAATCCCAGGGATACCTGGTCATCCTTTTTCCACTGCTTTCATTCCAGTTAGGTTCACATGCTACTTTGTTAGGCTTTCCCAAACCATAATTGAAAATGGGACAAACATAGACATTCCCTAGATCCCCTGTTTGATTTCTTTTCTTTCTTTTTTCTTTTATTTCTTTTTGCTGGGAAATAAGCTTTTATTAATTAGTCCCAGAGGTTCTAAACTTTTTATGTCCATTTTTTTTTTTTTTGGTCTTAAATAGGAAGGACCTTTTCTAGTCTTCTTACTGATATTCTAAATAGTTTTGTAAAACGTTTTCTTCTGTACTCTTCTCTCATATTTATTTATTTGTTTATTTTAAAATTTTTATTGGAGTATAGTTTATAATGTGTTAGTTTCTACACTACAACAAAGTGAATCAGCTATACATACACACATATCTCCTCTTTTTTGGATTTGCTTCCCATTTAGGTCATCACAGTACATTGAGTAGTGTTCCCTGTGCTATACAGTAGGTTCTCATCAGTTATCTATTTTATACATAGTATCAGTAGTGTATATATGTCAATCCCTAACTCCTAGTTCATCCCACCTCCCCTTCCCCCCTTGGTATCCATACGTTTGTTCTCTACGTCTGTGTCTCCATTTCTTATTTCCACTCATAGAATACATCACTATTTGCAAGATATCTATTTTAATTATTTATTAGTTTGTTGGATGTTTCTTTCCATTATGATATAAGCTACTATTCATGTTGCTATAACACAGCACCTAGAACAGTATGTGGCACATGGTAAACAAGAAACAAATACATGTAGAATGAATGATTCCATCTGTTGGCTAGAATAAGGCTTAAATCAAGATGATATACATATATAATTATATTATTATAATTAATAAATCAGAAATAATTTCTTTTTCTACCATTTTACCAGAGTAAAATCAATAGAGCTATACTTAATAAATTTTTTAAATACGTTATTTTAATAGCATTACATAAATTGATTTTCTCTTATTTGTTATTTTTTAACCTATATAGTTTTATTTGAATTGCAAAGAATAGTAACCTCTCTAAACCTTTGGATAGGTGTCACTAGTATTAAATATTAGTTATTAACTACAAAACTATAAAATAATAGATATGATAGATACTGAGTTCTGATTAACCAATCCACATTTTCCCCAGAGAGGTGTCTGTACCTTGAATCTGGACAAATGTATATACAGAATTCATTTTTATCAAATATTTGTGTGTTAACTGTATAATGAATCCCCTTTTGGGAGCAAAAACTGAAATGTGAGAATTATTTGTCATATTAGATAGAAATAGTGTAGATATAATTATAAACATATGTACATAGTTATATCATTTACAACTCTATATACACACAAATGTGATTACAAATATATTTGTCTGTCCCAAGATAAAAATGAGTAACATAAATCCATCATGCTAATTATAGAATCTTAATTATAGTCCATAATATATATCTAAGGGAGCTGATCCTGTGTTTCACCCAATGTGTTTACCCAACAAGTATTTATTGAACTTAAGAGTAGGAATTCATTAGCACTGTAAAATTGAAAAATACAGTTACAAAATGCAAATCCAAATAGTGGCTCTTCATTATTATTTTAAAATAACCATTGCATACTTATATTGCACTGTGTACTTTCATATACATTAATGGTTGTAATTTAATTCTACAGTAATCCTGGGATGCAGGGAATATTATTCCTGTTTATCCAAATGATATTATTAAAATCAGAGAGGAAAAGTTACTTTCCCAAGGAGAAGAGAGGGGAACAGACAGAATGAATGAAATTAGTAAGAGGTAGATAAAAGCATAGGTAGACCACAGATGGGGAAGAAGGGCGAGAAAAGCATAAAGCTGATGATGGTAGTAAAGCAATGTGACGTTAACTTCAATGAGAAACATCTCTTGTTCGTTCAGGTTGTTCCTCTTGCCCTTCCATAAGCACAACCACAGTGTTCCCACCTCCATTTTCTTGGCCAGATTGAATGCCTTCTTCTGAAGGTTGCTGTAGCTCTGGTTTAGCCAGTCTCCCAATGAAGTCTCACTAGGAAGCAATAGTCACCACCCTAACTGCTGGTCTGTTGCTAGGAGTCTGGGTGTTGAGCATAGTAGTAACTATCGGCTGCCGTGTGCATTCGTGAGAAAATTCCCTGTAGTCTCCCAAATTTTAAGCCATCTCCAGAATTTGTATACTCAGAGCAGCCCATACAGAACATAGTCTCACAGGGCATTGACTGTATACCAGGTACTCTGTTAGCTTTATTCTATACATTGGTTTAATTATATGAAGATTTTCACGTCATAAGTGGTTTTATTACCATTTGATAAATAAGAAAATTGGGCTTAAAAATGTTTAGTAATTGTTTAATTCAACACCCTTATAATGTTAGGAAGCAGGATTTAGGATTTAATGCAGAGTCTATATATATTAATGCCCATTCCGCAGTGAGTAATTTTTGTAGTAATTTGATCTGTGTGCTGTGTATTTCCTGTTCTCTCTGCATTCCGATCACATAGTAGTGAGGCACGATATTATGTCTTGGTCCCTTTGTGGTTGATGTGACTATGTGTCTGCTTCTGGCTAATGAATTGTAAGAAGTGACATGAAATGCATCTGGGCTGAACATTTGATCCCAATTGTAAAATCTTCCTGAATTCCCTTTTTCTTCTAGCATGACAAACAGCATCTGATCAAGGTGGTGTCTGCTTAAATCATCCTAAGTGTCTGAATCAACTAGGATGAGTGAAACACACTGGCAGTTAGTGAACATCGCATACTTATATTGCACTACGTACTTTCATATACATTGTTGTAATTTAATTCTGCGATAATCCTGCGATGCATGGAGTATTATTTCTGTTTATCCAAATGATATTATTAAAATTGAAATGTGAAATTAGGGGAAAATCTTCTGTTTTAAACCACTGAGACTTGGGAGTTGTTTGCTATCTCAGCATAACCAGTCTGTTCTCACCAATAAAGAGAGAACTAGAATGTAAACTCCTATCATCTAACCACAAATTCTGGGCTCCTTTTCCTCTACTGTCTTGGTATTTTTTTTCCATTTCCATTCCTATACTTTTCTTCCTCTCTTTCATCCAGTATTTCTTTCTTCTCTCTGTTTCCTGCTGAGTCATAATTTCCTATCACAATTAAAACTCCTGTTGTAGTCACAAACCTGTAATATGCATGTACTAATATTTCAGCATATTACCCTAGTCAGTTCACTGTAAATCCTGTCAGGGTCGGTGCCTTATCTTAAATCCTTTTTCTTACCTACAGCACTGATCACACCTGCTGCATTGTTTGCTGATACTGGTAATCAAAGCCAAGCTAGAGGGAAGATCTTATGAGGACAGTAAGGAGTTCTCTTTGAGTATACCTATTGGGACCACTGAAATATCTTAAATAGCTTACATGTTTATGTGGCCAGAGAATGTGATGCCCAGCTTTATAGTGCAGAGCAAACCAAAATTGCATTACTATCCCTTTACTTCCTAAATCAAAATGTTAGTCTATGAAAGTAGTTACCGTGCAAATGGAGCAAAGAGTTTGCATAATTTAATAAGTCCAGAGAGTGTTGCTATGCATGGCAGTGCACTATAATTCTAAGAAGTTGTTTGTGGGAGGTGATCTTTTACTTTTGGTATTAAAAGATTGATAGATGTGGATTGGTGAAGAGTGGCAGGAGAGAACTCTAGGGAAGGAGAAAAACATTAAACAACACATCAAAACCGTGACTGCTCAGAGGATAGAAACCTTCGGGCAAACCCAGGAGCATTATTTCCTGACTGACTAAAAATTGTGCTATTCCATCTGAAATATCTTACTGCTTCCAGCATGTTCAAGGGAAGGCCCTTTAAAATGTGAATCTATTTTGCAGAGGTCAAGAATCAATTTGGACCATTATGTAAGAGCAAAAATGGTCGTGATGAGGGAAGTAAAGACATCATGGTGGAATGATTAATTAAGTAAATGTTAAGGAATTAATTAATATATATATTTATTCCATATATATCTTAGTGGTTTATTATTATTAATAAATCTATGACTTTTTATGTTTTTTTATTGAAGTATAGTTGATTTATAATTTTATGTTAGTTTCAGGTACACAGCAAAGTGATTCAGTTATACATATACATATATATCTATTTTTTTCAGATTGTTTTCCCTTATAGGTTATTACAAAATATTGAGTATAGTTCCCTGCACTATACAGTAGGTCCTTGTTTATCTGGTTTATATATAATAGTGTATATCTGTTAATCCCAAACTCCACATTTATCTTTCCCCACCTTTCCGCATTAGTGACCATAAGTGTTTACTATGTCTGTGAGTCTATTTCTATTTTGTATATAAGTTTGTTTGTATCATTTTTTTTTAGATTCCACATATAAAAGATATCATATGATATTCGTCCTTCTCTGTCTGGCTTACTTCACTTAGTATGATAATCTGTAGGCCCATCCATGTTGCTGCATATGGCGTTATTTCATTCTTTTTATGGCTGAGTAATATTTCATTGTATAAATATACCACATCTTCTTTATTCATTCATCTGGCAATGTACATTTAGGTTGTTCCATGTCTTGGCTGTTATAAATAGTGCTGCTGTGAACATTGGAGTGCATGTATATTTTTCTCCAGATATATGGCCGGGAGTGGAATTGCAGGATCATATGGTAGCTCTATTTTTAGTTTTTTAAGGAACTTTCATACTGTTCTCCATACTGGCTGTACAAATTTACATTCCCACCAACAGTGTAGGAGGGTTCCTTTTTCTCCACACCCTCCCTAGCACTTATTAGTTATTACAAGTTGTAGACTTTTTGATGATGGACATTCTGACAGGTGTGAGGTGATACCTCATTGTAGTTTTGATTTGCATTTCTTGGCTTTTTTCACATAACTAGAACAAAATTTTTTTTAATTTGTATGGAAACACAAAAGACCCCTAATAGGCAAAGCAATCTTGAGAAAGAAGAATGGAGCGGGAGGAATCACTATCCCTGACTTCAGAGTATACTGCAAAGCTACAGTAGTCAAAACAGTATGGTGCCAGCACAAAAACAGAAATATAGATCAATGGAACAGGATAGAAAGCCCAGAAATAAACCCATGCACCTATGATCAATTAATCTACAAAAAAGGAGGCAAGAATATACAGTGGAGAAAAGACACTCTCTTCAATAAGTGGTGCTGGGAAAACTGGACAGCTATATGTAAAAGAATGAAATTAGAACATTCTGTAACACCATACACAATGATAAACTGAAAATGGATTAAAGACCTAAATGTAAGACCAGATGCTATAAAACTCCTCTAGAAAAATGTAGGCAGAACACTCTTTGACATCCATTGCAGCAATATCTTTTGGGATTCGTCTCCTAGAGTAATGGAAATAAAAACAAAAATGAACAAATGGGACCTAATTAAACTTAAAAGCTTTTGCACAGCAAAAGAAACCAGAAACAAAATGAAAAGGCACCCTATAAAATGGGAGAAAATATTTGCAAATGATGCAACTGACAAGTGATTAATATCCAAAATATAGAAACTGCTCATACAGCTCTCTTTCTCTCTCTCTCTCTCTATATATATTTACATATATATATTTACATATATATATATATATAAACAATCCAATCCAAATGGGCAGAAAATCTAAATAGACTTTTCTCCAAAGAAGACATACAGATGGCCAAAAAGCTCATAAAAAGATGCTCAGCATTGCTAGTTATTAGAGAAATGCAAATCAGATTTTTTAATCTAAAAATTATGTTTGAAAAAGGAGGACATTTATTTTTTTCTGATAAATGAAGTTCTGCTATTAATTGAGCTAGTGCCTGGAACCTAGTTTCCACAGAGCTATGCAAAGAGGGCTAGGTTACAGCAGCATACACCATAGGATATAGAAGATCTGTGCATTGAAGGACACCATGTGGACTGTTCTTTGCACCAGAAGAAGACATATCTTTAGGATACTGGACAGTAGGTAGTCTTGTCCTTTGCAATTAGAGATACAATCTCTGTCTTCTAAGGCTGTATATACACTTGCCTTTGCTCCGGAAGGGGACATTATCTCTGTGTTTCAAAGCTGCTTGCTGTACAAATATCCTTGAATAGATTCCAGAGCAAATGACAGTCAGTGTCTCTGCTCAGGAGATGTGAAAAAACATGAGGGGGATTGTCTCCCAAGACACAAGGGGAGTACCACCTGTATCAGGAGGTCAGAGTCACCATCAAGTGTATCTAAGGCCTAAGCTAATGATGTGTATTTCAAAGTTGATTTGCAAACCAAGTGCATAGGTATAACTTCATCCTACCTTTTACTGCTTAATTTTGTCCTTTTTAGAACTTTAAGGAAAAAAATGTTTTGACAACCTTCGAATGTGTTGCTTTCATGTTTATTCCTTTACACCAGGACATATTTGCTAATCTGGGGAAAATTGGCATGTGGTTGACTAAATCACTTCCCTTACCAAAAATAAGTCAATAAAGGGATATATCTAACTTTTAAAATCTTCAAGATACGAACCTACTTGTCATTTGATCCTTTTGAGAACGAATTCTCAAAGCAGTACTATTATTACAGATGTGTAGGGTGATATGCATAAAGTCTGTTCCTTTATACCTCTATGACCCTACATTAAAATATTTTTTGTAAAAATTTAAAAGTAGTAGTTATAACTGCTTTCGTTTGAAGATTTGAAGTTTTGAAATGTTAAAAATGGGATGCATTAGCATTTTACTTACATCTATTCAATAAAATATAACAAAGTAATCAAATAAATCAAATTCATATAGTATATTAGAACCAAGCTTGTCAGGATTCCAGAAAACTCTGTTTATGCATTAGTCTTGGGCACTTATGATGTTTTTTACCACTCTGGGATGAATTTCAAGTGACCTGAACCACAATGCTTTCTCTATACCCAACTCAATAATTTAAAAAATTTATATAGATAGATAGATAGATAGCTGAAAAACAGTGGCTTTATCCGTGTTTCCCTGAACAGTTATTGATTCTTTTACTGATCAAGAAGCACCAGAATATTAGGATCTAGATGTGGTTAAACAGGTTTGTCATTACTGTTCATTTTGATTGACTTCCAAAGCCGCCTTCTCTTTAGGTATAGTTGTATTTTTCTCCTCATTTCTGTGGAAAGAATGTGCTAGTACACATCAGTTTGCTAAAGAAAACAAACTACTCATATACCTAGATCTACCACTAATTAAGCACATTATACTACCTCCTGTTCAAAAAAATATATATAGGTGTCATAGTTTATAACAGGGTTCAGTGTGGTTACTCTAAACATGTACATGTAGAAAAAAGGCTTATGAGTTGAGAACAGGCAAATGACGTAAATTAACATTAATATACCACAACCTGGGCTTCCCTGGTGGCGCAGTGGTTGAGAGTCCGCCTGCTGATGCAGGGGACACGGGTTCGTGCCCCGGTCTGGGAAGATCCCACATGCCACGGAGCGGCTGGGCCCGTGAGCCATGGCTGCTGAGCCTGCGCATCCGGAGCCTGTGCTCCGCAGTGGGAGAGGCCGCAGAAGTGAGAGGCCCGCGTACCAAAAAAAAAAAAAAAAAAAAAATATATATATATATATATATATGCACCACAACCTAATATTTGTATTCACTGCTTCAACGTGTAATCTAATTATAAGTTGTTTTGTTCATCTTCCATTATTAAAATTCTATTGTGAATTCAATTAGCAAAGCTCTGTATTATAAATGAAAAGAAATATCCTGATTTATGAGCTTGACATTCAACATGTTTAAGGCATAAAAACCCTATGGTGTACAGATCACAGTTGAAAAGAATAGGATTAGTTTTAACTAATATTGCTTACTGCTTATTTCTGGCATCAGGTTCCCTGTATATGAGCTGAGAGATAGTGGTTTTAGAGCTATAAAATAGTAGAAAATATTCAGTCCATCTTTAAAAGCATATAATATAGATGGGAAAAGTGAGTGCCTGAGAGGCAAAGGTCTTTACTGAAGATCACACAGTTTGAACTAGCCACCAGGCTGTCTGAAAGTCATTGGGAGTTTATCAGTTGTGTGTGTTAAACAAATGGCCCATTCAAAGATTGGGCTGTCAGTGATTATACTACCAATTGGCAGAACCATCCAACAAAAAATGTCTATTTTCAACATCCTGTCAGAAGGATACTTACATATGCTATCAGCAATGGTGGCAGTGTGGTTTTATTTTCTCCTAAGGGGCTTATTTTCTCTTTCCCAATTTTTAAATAGACTATTTTCTTATAGCACTTTTAGGTTCACAGCACAATCGAGTAGAGAGTCTAGAGAGTGCCCATATACTTCCTGGAACCACATCTGTAAACTTCCTCCACTATCATCATCCTGCACCACATGGTACTTTTGTTACAATTCATGAACCTACAGTGACAAATCATTATTACCTGAAGTCCGTGGTTTGCCTTAGCATTCACTCTTGGTGTTCTACACTTTATGGATTTCGACACATGCATAATAACCTGTATCCACCATTGTAGTAGCATACAGGATAATTTCGTCCTCCTAAAAATACTCTGTGCTCTGCCTATTTATCTCTCTTTCTCCCATAACTCCCTATAAACTCTAATCATTTTATTGTCTCCCTAGTTTTGCCTCTTCCAAAATGTCAAAATATAGCCCTTACAGATTGTCTTCCTTCACTTAATAGTATGCACTAAAGATTTCTCCATATCTTTTCATGTCTTGATAGCTCATTTCTTTTTAGTACTGAATAATAGTTCATTGTCTGGATGTACCACAATTTATCTACTTACTGAAGGACATGTTGGTTGCTTGATTTTGATAATTAAAGATAAAATTGTTATAAACATCTGTGTGCAGGTTTTTGTGTGGACATAAGTTTTCGACTCATCTGGGGAAATTCCAACGAGTGTGATTATTGAATCGTATGGAAGGGTATGATTAGTTTTATAAGAAAGTGTTACACTGTCTTCCAAAGTAGCTGCATCATTTTGCATTCTCACCAGCAATGAATGCGAGTGGTTCCACATTCTTGTCAGCATTTGGTGTTGCCAACTTTTTGGATTTTAGCCATTCTAATATCCGTTAGAATACATATACATATAGTGGTATCTCACTGTGGTTTTAATTTGCCATTCACTAAAGACATATGACATTTAACATATTTCTATATGTTTATTTGCCATCTGTATATTCTCTTGGTAGAGGTGTCTACTCAGGTCTTTTGCCCATTTTTTAAATTGGGTTATTAGTTTTCTCATCATTGAGTTTGAGTCCATTGTATATTTTGAATAATAGTCCTTTATCAGATGTGCTATTGTCAGATATTTTCTTCCTGACTGTGGCTTGTCTTCTCATTTCTTGACATTGTCTTTTGCAGAGAAGACATTTTTTAACTTTAATGAAGTTCAGCTTAATAATTATTTCTTTCCTGAATCATGTCTTTGTTGTAGTATTTTAAAAGTCATTGCCCTGCTCAAGATCATGTACATTTTCTCATATGTTATTACCGTCTGGGGGGTTTATAGTTTTCCATTTCACATTTAGGCCTAAGATTCATTTTGGGTGATTCTTGTGAAGGGTTTCAAGTCTGTGTCTAGATTCATTTTTTCTTTTTTTACATGTAGGTGTCCAGTTGTTCCAGCATCATTTGTTGAAAAAGCTGTCTTTGCTCCATTGTACTGCCATTGCTCTTTCATCAAAGATCAGTTGATTATATTACTGTGGGTCTGATCTGGACTCTACTCTGTTCCATTGAGCTCTTTGTCAATTCTTCCACCAATGCCACACTCTCTTGATTACTGTAGCTTTATAATAGGTCCTAAGTGCATTCGTGTCAGTCCCCCCACCTCCTTCTTTCTCAATATTGTATAGCCTTTTCTGGGTCTTTTTCCTCTCAAACTTTAGGATCAGTTGTCATTATCCATAAAATAAGTGGTTGAGATTTTGACTGGGGTTGCACTGAACATGTAGATCAACTTGGGAGGAATTGTAATCATGACAATATTGAGGCTTTATATCCATGAACATGGAATATCTCTCCATTTATTTAGTTCTTTGATTTTGTGCATCGGAGTGCTGTAGTTGTCTTTATATAGATCTTGTACATGTTGTGTTAGGTTTATATCTAAGTATTTAATATTTCTGGGTGCTAATGAAAGTGGTATTGTCTTTTCAATTTCAAATTCCACATGTTCATTGTTAGTATGTAGGAAAATGATTCACTATTTCTAAAGTTTGAGTAATGATTTTTTTCCATTGTACTGCCGTTGTTCTTTTGTCAAAGATCAGTTGACTGGATATATGTGTGTCTGGTCTGGACTTGCCAGTCAAAATCTGACAAAATACCTCCTGGAACTAATAAGTGATTGTAGAAATTTCATAGGATACAAGGTTAATATACAAAAGTCAATCACTTCCCTTTTTACCAGCAATGAATAAATGGAATTTGAAATTTAAAACACAATACCATTTACATTAGCACTCGCAAAAATGAAATACTCGGTATAAATCTAACAAAATATGTACAAGATCTATATGATGAAAACTACAAAATAAACAAAATCAAAAAATAACTAAATAAATTGGGAGATATCCTATGTCTATAGATAAGAAGACTCAATATTGTCAAGATAACATTTCTTCCCAACTTGATCTATAGATTCAACACAATCTAAATAAAACTCTCAGCAAGTTATTTTGTGAATATTTACCTCATCTACTGAAAAATTCCTGTGGTAATGAAGGTCAGTCATTGAAATGTCCACATGATACAGTATTTCAAAAGAATATATTTCTATTATTTGCCGGTTTATACGTCCTCAGGAAATTTTGCCAACTAAGTTTCTATAGAGACCTAACAAAAACAAGTGTTCTGACATTACCAAAACAAACAAATGAATAAAAATACAACAATTTATATTTTAAAAATATATGCTTTGAAGTAATATAAACATATGTCTTAATTGTATGAAGATTTAGGAAATTATTGAAGGGAATTATGTATCCCTTATATTTTATTTTTCCCAAATTTTAGAATGAAATTTTAAGCATTCAGGCAAATTTGAAAGAATTTTACAGTGTGCGCCCATGTAACCAAGACATTAATGAATATTTTGCTATGTTTGGTTTTCATATATTTATGTGTGTGTTTGTGTGCCTCTCCATCCCTCTTTCCATTTATTAATTTATCTTACTGTTGTATTACTTTCAAATTATAGACAGTAATCTCTTCTTTCTTAACTAGATTTAACTATATCATTAACGAGTTAATATTTATTTAGAATTTTTTTTATTATTTTAAAATACTTTATCCATACAGTGGAAAACCCAAAACTTATGTCTTCATTCTCTGAGTTTTGACAAATGTATACATTTGTGAAACAGGCATCTAGGTACAGGTGTATCAAGATTGGAATGTCATCATTCCCCAAGGAAATTCCCTCACACTGCTTCCCAAGCAGTCTCTGACCTCATTCCCTCTGAGGCAATCAAAGTTCTGATATTTTTTACCATAATATAGTTTGTCCATCCTGAAATTTCGTGTAAAAGGGATCATGCCACATGTGCAGATTTGTGTAATACTTATCTTACTCATTATAATGTTATTGAGATTCATCTATGTTATTGAGCTTCTCCATAATATATTTAATTTTATTGCTGAATAATATTCCAGAATATGAATATACCACAGTGCTTTTTTTTAAATCCATTTCCTATTGATGAAAACCTGGTTGGAATTCTTATAAATAAAGCTTCTAAGAACATTCCTGTACAAATCCTTCGTGGTTGTATATTTTCATTTCCCTTGGGTCAATAGATAGCAGTGAATTGCTTTTTTGTAAGGTTGGTAGTTTTCCTTGAATAAGAAACTACCAAAACTTTTCCTAAAGTAGATGTACAATTTTACATTCTCAAGATTAATGCATACAATTTCAGTTACTGCACATTTTGGCAATATTTGCTGTTTTCTGTGTTTTTAATTTTAGCTATTCTGAGGAGTCTTATTCATTATAGTTTTGAGTTTTCTTGATGACTAGTGACATTGAGCATCTTTTCATTTGTGTACTGGCCATTCAAGAATTTTATTTTGTGAAATCTGTTCAAATCTCTTTGCCCGTTGTTTGTATATATTTTTAATATTTGGTTTTTAAAGTTCTGTACATTTCATAAGTACTTCAAAGTATATAAATTATTTTATGGAAGTATTTATATTACTGTAAAATTTCAAGGTCAGTAAAGCAACTGTTAACTTCGTCAGTGTGATTTCATAGAAAACAATGTGAAGACAATAAAAAGGGTCTCCATTTGGGCAGAAGTTTTAAATGTTTAAGTAAACAATAATTGAAAGCTATAACTATTAGCACAAATTAGATATGACTAAAATAATGCTATATTTTATTACTGTGAACCTAAAGATATATCTGTATATATTTATGTATGCATGTGTAATTATATATGTTTGTATATTTATAATTATATAGTAATATATTTTATAATATATAATTACATATTTACTATGAATATAAACATTCATGTAATTCTAAAACATAGATTGTTCATTGTTAAAAAATTTAGGAATTCATCCATTGCAGTTAGTTTGTGAGCCACTAAAATTAATCGGTCACACCCAATTTAAGATCTAAAATAGTATTTCCCTAGTATATTATCTCTATAACTCACTTCTCTGAGAAGATGAATGATACGCAAACCAGAAATAGCATTTAAAAGAAGGAATTAAAACTCCACTTAGGAAAATAAAGAGTAAGAGAACATGTAACTATTGTGACGAGAAAATATCTCTTGCTTTATCACATCATACTAGATTTTTAACAAGTCTTAAAAATGAACTACTATTTTATCTTTGAAGAATATGAAAGTAAAAGATACTTAACCTTACTGTGTTTACATTCCTGTCAGTACCATAGGCATGTGGCCAAGTGTTAATACAGCTTCAATATTACGTCACTCGTTGTATCAATTCCATTTCATCAATTGAATACTGTTCACTTTCACTTTTTGTGTTTATCATTTAAGTTTATTTTAACAATATAGATATTTAAGATATGTGAATAAATTTTATAATTTATATATATAATATATATTGAGGACAATTCTAAAAGCTTTTTTCCAAGAGAAAAAAATTAAAATTTTGACACCTAATTGCATTTATTTATACATAAGTTACAAAAACTTCACTAAAACTTGAAGTGTATCTGATCTGTCTACAAGTCTAATACCTTCATTTGGCTAATGAAAAATTCAGGTCCTAATTGCTAAATGCCCAAGTTGCTAAAATCAATTAGTGATAGATTTGCAAATAAAATTCTGATCTTCTAAGAGTAGATAGGGACTCTACACATTAGTAACATCTTTTTTGATAAATTTGTTTAAAATGCTCCGTCAAAGTACTTACATGCATGCAGACTATGTGTGTATTGTGTGTAAAAATACTTCCATCACAACAATATTTTTACCAATTCTACTAGATTTTCAGTTCCTATATAAAAACTCTTCAAATTCATACTATCTTCTGTAGGTAATTACTATTCCATGTTTTTCACCATTAATCTGTTTTGCTTTTGAACTTCATATAAATGGAATCCTACTGTAAGAAGTCTTTTATATATGGATTTTTTTCTTTTTTGCTAAACACTATGTCTGATATTTGTCCGCATTTTTGAATGTAGAGGAAGCATACTGTTCTTATTACTCTAAAGTTTTGTCACACAGAATTCACAGTTTTTATGCATTCTAATGAAGGATATTTGAATTGTTCCCAGTTTGGGGCTATTAAGAAGTTCTCATGTATGGCTTTTGTTGGGTGTATGCACTTATTTCTCTTGGAGTGTAATTGTAAGGTGGGCATATATTTAGCTTTAATAGACAATTCCAAAGAGTTTTCAAAGTGTTTGTACCAGCGTATTTATTTTTGTAAAATATTTTAGCATGACTCTTAGGAATTATTTTAATTCTAGATCTTTCGTTTGTCTACCTAATTGGAAAAAATGAGATGTGAGCAGATGTAATGTTATTGCTGCTGCTGATAAATGTTGAATAAAACAATTACAGGATGATTAAGTGACTGAATAGTCATCCTCCAAAAGAAAAAAAATACTAAAACTGAAGCTCCAAAATTTCTTGCTAAGTCCCTTTTTGAAAGCTTAGTATGATGTGAATTAGTATGCAATATCTGACTCAGAAAAAGTCATTCTTCGATTATGAATTTACCTTAACGACAAATCACAGAACTTTGTAAATTTTTCTTAAAGGTATTTATCTCTTTTGATATGTTAGGAAACTTAATGATTAACAACTTAAACTTCTTAGAGCTTTTGTACATAACATAAACATAAAAGTTTTTGATATTATTTAATTATTTCATATAAAATACTCTCCAGGTATGGAATTTCATATTTACATTCTTTAAAATAAGGCATTTGAAGCAGCTTCCACCTCTCCTCAATCCTTACTGTGGTTGACCACAACATTTTATTTTTTTAATATTTGCTGATAATTACAAAAACAGATTTTACGGTAGAAAACTGTATTCTTCTGAAAGAGTGCTTACTACTGAAAAGCATAATTTTTGTATTCATTTTGTGACTATCTTATTTTTCTAATAGTCTTACTACTATTAATAATAGAGATTTGCTGAGACTAGGATCTTACTGAAGTTACCTAAGTTTATAGGATTTAAGATGTTACACCAGTAGAAGACATAAACTCAGCTATTTTTTGAATTATGTGCCAACTGGTAGAATTACTGAGCTTGTAAATGAAGCTACTGTGGCTTATTTCTTTTTTACTGATTGAATTGTAGAAAAATGATTGTCTTAATCAGTTCAGGCTGCTATATTAAAAATACCATAGACTGGGTGGCTTAAAAGACATTTATTTATCACAATTCTGCAGACTTGAAAGTGAAACATCAAGGTGACAGCAGATCTGTTGTCTGGTGAGAGCTCTCTTAATGATTCAGAGATAGCAGTCTTCTGATTATGTCATCACATGGCAGAGAGAGAGTGAGAGAGAGGGAGAAAACCAGCTCTCTCACATTTCTTCTTGTAAGGGCACTAATCCCACTTATGAGGGTTCCATCTTCATGACCTAATCACGTCCCATAGTCTGTATCTCCCAATACCATCACATTGGAGATTAGGCACCAAAATATTAATCTGGGGGAAATGTAAACATTCAGCCCATAGCAGTGATCTCAAAATTATTTACTTCCATTTGTGCTGTTATCAGGAATGTAAGAAAAGTGAATTGATTTCTGGCAACATAATGATCATCTGCTGGGAGTTTTACCTGTTACCAGTTATAAATGGTAACAAATATTACTGACTCTCAACAGAAAACTTTTATAGCATCATCATGGTGAAACATTACATAAAGCTGCAGCAAAACGTTTTATATTTCTGTCAAGTTTGTTCCTTTTGAACAATTTAAGAATATTTTGAGATTTACAGGTGTAAACTGATGCTAGGGTCTCTAAAGCAGTGGGTATAAATCTTCACTGCATATTAGGATCATCTGTGATCATATAAAAATACAGATGTCTGGTCCATTCCTTTAGAAGATTGAATCAGAGCTTCTGGGATTGGGTGCTAGACATGGATATTTACAAAAGTTCCTGGATGATTCCAAAGTGCAGTCAGCATAGACAACTGTTCTACTAATGGCTAGAATTCCATATCAAAGAGTTGAATATAAAAAGCCATAAGAATATTGATTTTTATTTAAAAAGCAATATTAAGCATTTTTAAATTTAGAAATTATACATATCATATAAGAATATATGGAGAATACACAGAATAAATTCAAAATATATATAATATAGTCTATAATATATAATTAGAAAAAATATATATTCTAGAAAAAATATATTATAGAAAAGATATATATTCTAGAAGGAATTTTCAATATTTTTAAATTAAAAATATATACTTTCATGTATAAATATATATATGTGTGTGTGTATATATATATACACAATTTGAATAAAACTAATAAAGAAAAATGTTTCCATATAAAAAGAAACCCACATTGGTGCAAACTTTGTACAGGTGGGAGAAATTGTATTTGCTGCTGCAGTTGTAAGAACAAAGAAAATAATGATGAAATGACATTAAGCAGAGAGGATATGAATGTGTGATGCCTGGAGTGGGTGGCTGACTATCGTATGTAATGATATCAGAACAGGAAAATCTAACCTTTAATCTTTCAAGCCACAATCAAGGCCTGGGAGAGTGAACTCCAAACAAATAACAAAAACAGAACTTCCAGAGGGTCTGTTTGGATCATCTCTTTAATTAGAATCCTTTAATTTCTGAGTTGGCTGGGGAAAGATGCTTGGAAACCTTTAATGACAATTCACGGTGAAAGAAATCCCAAAAGGAGCCAACACCTTTGTTCAGGCCAGGGTGATTCTGTTCATAATGAAGAAAATGTCTTTGGTTTAAGCCACAACTGACAGCAGTTGAAAATCATGAAGCAAGATGCGTATGTAAAGCTTAGATATTTAAAATCTTCCAATATTAACATACTTTTATTTAAGTATGTATTAGTGCAGAGATTTCAGCAGTATTTAGTACTTATACATTCAGGGAGATAATTTATCAAGCAAAAACTTGAGTTAACTGCAGGGCACAGTTGATATGCATAAGATAGACGTTCAAGCTGTTTTTTTGGGTGGTTGGGTAAGTGAAGAAACAACAGAGCTGATACTTGAAAAAGAACGTTGGTGTTAGGTAGCAAAAAGAAGGGGTAAAATGTTCTAAGCAGGAGGAAAGACATAACTATTCAGAAACCCTGAGAATTATTTCAGTATTTTCAAGGATTGAAAGTATTCACCCTACAGGGAAATAGAGGCAGTAACTCAGTTTAAAGAGCTAAGGAGCAGACAGGTAGTGGAAGATACCATAAATAAGAGTAAAACTTTTGGATCTTCATCTGGTATTGACAAGAGGCCGATGGAAAAGATATAAGATGAAAAAATAATATAAAGTTAGTAACTTTATATACCTTAAAATTTAAAAAAATATTTTGCTAATTTTTAATCTAACATAATTTTGTGTAGGAGCTAATTTTTATCATGCTTCATTTAATCATATTTTAAAAAGGTTGGCCTTTCTGCATAATAACCTGGAGATCAGATTGCACTGTTGTCTAGGTGCCATTTGCCTGCTTGAAAGTCAGCAATAACACAACAAACCCACTTCCTTAAGGCATGGAATTAGAAAGTGTGGTCCCAGAATCAACTCTACCAGCATCATCAGGAACTCGTTAGAAATGTAAATTCTCAGATACCACCCAGATCTACCAAATCAACTTTCCCGGTAATTCTGACTCAGTATAAAATTTGAGAACGACTGGGAAAAATGGAAGGCAAAATGTTCCAGTTTTCTTTTTTTCTTTAGTTTTTCTAGTATAGATTTTAGCACTTGTTATCATTGGTGGATCTGTTTATTGGTTTGGTTGCTCTCTTCTTTCTTTCTTTTATGACTTTTTAATTTTTTTATTTTTAATAATATTGTTCCAGTTTTCTTAACATAAGAAAATAACTCCCCTCGTCCCCCAAAATCAAATAAAAATTTCTAATAAGTGTATAAGAATTTAAATCATAAGTATTCCTTTTCTAACATAAGACAGTTCATTTACTGTATGCTACATATTTTGGATGTGTTAAAAATCATCATTTATCAATGATTATTCTTTTTTGATTGAATAATCTCAAAAATGCCTGTTAAATAGTCATTCAGCTTATAGTCAGTTACTTTAAATAACTTGCAGCCGCTTGTAAATGGATGAAACTCCTCACTGTTACTTGAAAACATGCTAATTTATTTTGAACTAAAATCTGTCTCCTTGTAGCTTTCAATTATTAGTGCTAATTCAGCTCTGTCACTTTTTTTCATAAAATATCTAATATTCTTTCCACAGAGCAGCCCTGGAAATATTTCTCAAGCTAAAATTTTTTAATTTTATTAACTATTATTCGTATGACTTGTCTTCTTACTTTGCTGAATGCACTCCATTTTATCCCTTCCCTGTGAAGTGAGGTGCTTGGAATAAAACCCAGTTCTCTAGGTGTGGTTTTCCCCCAACTAAACTCAAACTTCCTTCTGGATATGACATTTGTATCAAAGTACTTAAGTTATTAATAATGAATTAGTTGTTTCTTTTCCTTTTCTTCCCCCATCTTATTAAAGATGATGCACATTAGTTACTCTAAAATCTACAATCTGGAATCTAATTTTGTGCTTTTTTTTTTGTGGGAGAGATGTTTTTTTCTATCATGCTGCTAAGTCAGGCTATTTTATTGTGAATTGGGGGAACTCTCTGTATTGAGAATTAAACCAGTATCTTATCTTTATTTTTGTTAAAGATCAAAAATCCCTGTTTTATTCATTTTTTCCACTTACATTCATGTTATTCCCAAATCAATATGTTATTTTGTATATATCTATCTAAGACAATGCTTGCAACTTAGACAATGTTGATATAGCTGTTGGCATAGAAAATGTGAACAATTATTCAAATAGATGCAAGGTTGGTTTTCCCAGAATCAACCTATGTAATTCAGCATCCCATAATGATACTACAAAATGTATTCAATACTTTGCTGAAGTGAAGATCTACTCTATCTCCACTTGTGATAACCTTCAAAAGGGAAAATAAAAAATTTAGTATTTGATGACTTTTACTTAATCATCAGACTCACAGCTTCTAGGTGTACAAAGCATGTTGTTCAGTAAATGCTTCTGGAAAATTGTTTGAAATTAAAATTCTTCTGTCTGTGATTTGATGAATCTGTTTTTGATATTTTGTTTCTTTTTTAATTGGGGGGGAGTGAAGAGAATGGGATTCATTTAGACCATGAAATTTGAATTTGATTGAAACAGGAATATTTAGTATTTATAATCCCTTTAGTTTTCCTGGGCTTTTACCTTTTACCAATGTTTTTCTAAGGTTTTATTCTCTTGATTGAACTCAAAATGAAGCAGAAGCAAATTGAAGATTTTTCCTTCGTGCATGGCAATCGTAACAAAACAACAGACCTGTTATTTGCTTGATTTTCCTTAAATACAAGTAAAATTATAAGCCAATAAATAGCCACACAGATTTTTGTTCAATTTAACTTTCATTAATTGGAGTAGTTTTATATAAGCTACTCTGTAAGAAATTATCATTACAATGTTAATTTGGAATTCATTTGTTACTTTTTCTCATTCTCTTATTCAAAGAGAATAAAAGTTTGGTTTATTTCCTCTGAGCAGAGATAAGTTAGTTATGATGATGAAGAACACAGGAAATCTGGAGAGAGTTCTCAGACCTCTGAATTGCTGTGTTTTATATACACTCACAGTACTGCATATCCTCATAGATTTCCTCAGATTTGGTGCATCAGTAAATTGTCTTTATAGATACAAATAAAATGAATTTTCTATCAGAAACAAGTTATCACTTTAAAATATCCAAATAATAGTTATCTTGAGAGACAGGATAATCTGTAACATGAATGCATTATTACACACTTGGATCTAACCAAATACTCAGATATACTTTATTCTATTTTTAAAACTTATAGAACATTGTTGAAATGTTAACTTCATCTTTCAAGCTCTAAAATTATGTTACTATTTTCTTAAATGGAAGTGTCGACTGAGAACATAGGACTTGAGTTTTGAACTCTTTGAAAAAAGATGAAATCTATAGCTCTCAGATCAATAACAATTTTGAAATACATAGGGAAACCAAAAGGGGAAAAATAACCCCTCCCAGGCAAAATACATTTGGAATAAACCACAAAAATTGCCACAATTCACCATTAAAAGAGTAATAAAAAGGGAATTAAATTTTAGATGGTGTCAATTTTCAAAAGCATCCTACAGAGATACAAGCCATAATGTCTTAAAAATAGTAATAATAGCAAGCCACATATTCATTATGCCAGAACTGAAAGTTTTATAAATACCCAGATATTGTTAATGTTAACAGTGGAATACCAGGTCAGGACATAATTGAGTAAACAACATCCATTATCGAAATTGAAGTTTGAGGAAGAATAGCAAAAATAAGGTGGGGGGGCCAGGTCAACAAGAGGGAGGGGAGTAAGGAGAAAGAGGCTATAAAAGCAAAGGTGATAATATGTGCAGTGGAAATGATGGAAAGGAAAGAAAAAGAAATGAGTATATTTTCCCTAATCTATGTTACAGAAGTTTGGGAATCAGCATGGTGCATTATGAAATTAGGTACCTAAAGCATGTATTTTGATAATGGTTGAGTTAAGAACACTTTAAATCCATTAAATATTAAAGGAGAGAGCAAAAAGAATATTAAATATTGCATCTGGTGCCTACACTGAAAACACCCTGAGGCTAATAACAGATTCAATTTCAGAGACCACCTTCTAAATGCTGTATTTTTGTTTAAATGCTGATTACACTATTTTTCTTATTTTTCTTTTTTTTAACCTTGCTTCAGGAGCCCCACTTAATTTAACTATGACAGTTTGTGATGTAAATTAACTTTGCGAAATGTTGTAGAACAAAAATCACGTTAACATATGAGTTGGGTATCTCGAAGGTATCAAATCCAAAGCCCTGTATTTTAGTGTTCAGGAGACTGAATTATTTGGAGGTAGAGTGAACGAACCATCACCCAAGTGAAAGAACTGTTCAATGGTAGGCCACCAAGACCAGGCAGGAATACTGGGTGCGTCCCTCTACACTACACAAGCACTTTATCTGTCTTTTCTACACCAACCCTGATAACGTTTCCTGTTCATGAACCTGTTGCTTTAGTGCCTGGCTAGTGATTATTTGTGGATTTGTTGGATGCATACTGGATTCTGGATATATAGAGTATATTGTATCTGGCTGATATAATTGTAAAAAACTAAGAAATATGTTGATTTGACTTTTCTCCAAAATCATTAAAATCAGTATGTTTTTCAAATTTCCTTATATTGAAGCAGAAAATAATCTCCTTGTTATTAGTACTATTATTTATTTTAAGTAATATTAAAAGTGTTATGTTCATTGGATACGTGACTTTGCTCATTTTCACTATAGGTATTTTAACTTTTATTAGTATATTAGAATACTTGATATGTTAAAGACATTAACACTTTGGTCCTACTTACTACAGATTTTTTCCCAGTTTTAAGTAGCTTCAAAGGTTTTTAGTGAATAGTATTTTCAGTGCTGAAAATTTTAAATACTTATTGGTCACACTGAATTTCTTTATGCTTTTCAATTTTTTTTTAATTTTTAGGTATTTATTCATTATTTTTGGCTGTGTTGGGTCTTCGTTGCTGCACACGGGCTTTTTCTAATTGAGGCGAGCGGGGGCTACTCTTCGTTGTGGTGCGCGGGCTTCTCATTGCCTTGGCTTCTCTTGTTGCAGAGCATGGACTCTAGGCATATAGGCTTCAGAAGTTATGGCAATGTTTTGTTCTATTTTATAGTAGATGTGGCTCATGGGCTCTAGAGCACAGGCTCAGTAGTTGTGGCGCACGAGCTTGGTTACTCCACGGCATGTGGGATCTTCCTGGACAAGGGCTCGAACCTGTGTCCCCTGCATTGGCAGGCGGATTCTTAACCAATGTTTTGTTCTATTTTATATAGGAATAACGCCCAATGTTGTAGTCATCAAGCCAAGTTATTTGAGTTATTTTTTTTCTATGCTGGAATTGTACTACAGGCAAACCATTAATCTAAAATACTTATCCTAGAATGAATATAATTACGTTTTAAATTTATATTTAAAAGTGTAAGTATACATTCCAAAGTGTTTTATATATATATATATATATATATATATATATATATATTTTTTTTTTTTTTTTTTTTTTTTTTTGGCGGTACGCGGGCCTCTCTCTGTCGTGGCCTTTCCCATTGCGGAGCACAGGCTCCGGACAGGCAGGCTCAGCGGCCATGGCTCACGGGCCAAGCCGCTCTGCGGCATGTGGGATCTTCCCGGACCGGGGCACGAACCCGTGTCCCCTGCATTGGCAGGCGGAGTGTCAACCACTGCGCCACCAGGGAAGCCCCTTAAAATATATTTTGTTATTATTTTTATGTTGACTTTGGGTTCCGAAATCTTTAATTTTTTCCTCCAAATTGTTAACTAGCTTTTCACATATAATTCTTGTGATTAGTATTTTCTAACCTCTTTAAATGCTATTTAGTCATAAATTAAGTTGCTAAATAAACACAAATCCGGAAGATGATATTCGAAATATTTAACAGTAAGCATGGTTATGGGCATTGACCCATCAGAAAGACTGTTGTATGTATTTATCAGCTAACAATCTGTCCTGCAAAACTCTGTGTCTGTAATTTATAATTTATGCCATTAATGTATCTGTTCACTCTCACATAAGTGCAACAGTTTTATTTTAGTATAGCTTTATGATATTCTTTAATCCTGAGTGGGCATGCATCATCCTTGTTATAATTCATTTTTCAGAATTTTTTCTATTTACTGGCACTTTCTTCTATGAACACTTTGGAGTAATGGTAGTTAAGTTACAGACTTATTTATTAATGTATTGCATTAAAATTATTAATTAACTTGTTCCTATATCAAATACTGTATTTGTTGACAGTCATGTCACTGAATTTTACCTTGAGAAGAACCATCACATTATAGTAATGAATTTAACTTTTTCCGTGAAGAAACAAATGTCTCTCAACTAACTTTCCCTTGACATCTTTTTCTAATGTTTCCTAGTTCTCCTGATAATGGTGCTATACATTTTAAATTGATTTCTAAGAGTTTTACATGTTTTGCTATTGTAAACTGGTCTGTTTTGGTAATATTTTAAATATTCAAGTGATATGACTTAAAATTATTCCTTGCAACTGTATAAAAATGATCTAGATTTTTGTAATTAATTTTGTTTTTGGATAACTCTATTGGTTCTCACATATTTTGTGTTGAAGATCTTTTGTTCTTCAGAAAGAAAATCTTTTTTAGAAAGATGCCATTTTTCTTCATTAACTCGTTAATTCCTTTCAATAAAGCTCTGTTATCTTGCACAAGCTATTTGAATGAAAACATGTTTATTTGACATCAAACTGTACTCTTAAAGGGAGGCAATACTTTATAATATAAAGCTGAACTATCTCAGTTTTTATCGTACTTTGAGTGAAGTGGTGTATGTAACATTCATCACTGTGGATATTAGAGCACACCATGTGGTAATTATTGCTCACTGTGAATTCAACATTTTGAAGACTTTCATTACACTTGCTTAGCCATTAAATACAAGACAGTCATCAAGTAAATGTTAATAGCCATATGTTCTGTACATGTTTCCAGTAGAACTATGTGAAATCAATATTGTAAAAGCTCCTTTCCACCCATTTTTTCCAAAGTGTAAAAAGTGATAAAATAGTTAATTATCTCTGACATGCATATTCTTATGATAAGCTCTTTTCCAAACAAACAGCTCACAAAATGCTTGCCATTGAGTAAGCACTAAATACGGGCAGCAGCTTTTACTGATATCACCCATTTACTAAGCTTATAAAACTATCACTATGAGGTACCTTCGACATTACCATTATTTTTGTATTTGATATTGATTTACTTGTAGTATGTACTGAAGCATTTCTTCAGTGGTTAGTTTCTGAGTGTGTTTGGAAGCCACATGAAGTTAAACAGATGGGACTGTATTTCCTCTTGTCTCAAAAAACAAAAAAAGAGAAAAAATGTTTTGTGACCCAGGTTTGAGTAGATATAGATTAAGTTTAATGTGATTTTGACAACAGAAGATGTAAATTTATATATTTATTATGCTGAGTTGCCATAAGTTGACGTGTTGATGTTCAAGAGTTGTGAATTCAAATGATTCTGGGAACTAAATAAGTGACATAAGTGAACAGACTGGGCTTGGTGGAAACTGTAAGAAACTAGAGGAAAAGATATAGCCTTAAATACCTTCTTTAGTACAGATTTTGAAAAAGTAAAGAACTTAATTTTTCATCCTAAAATTGGACCAAGAATAAATGAAGTAAAATCAGGAGTACGGAATTTATGAAGTAAAAGCAGAAATTAATACGCTAGACAATAAAACTTAGTGGAACAGGTAAATATATCTGAAAGCTGTTTCTTTCATTTACTAAAAAAATACATAATCCTCTCTTAAACCTGACTGATTAAATACATGAACAATAATAGGAAATGCCAGGAAAGATGAAAAAACCGTCTTACAGCAGTTCTTACAGCAATTCAATTGCAGAAATTTGAAATTTAGACAAAATTAATGATTTTGTAGAAAAATGAATATTTTCAAAATCAGCTTGTGGAAAACATTCTCCAACTACTATAAGAGATTGGAAAAGAAATTAGAGGTCAACATTGATGAAGCACTAGAGCCAGAGGCTCCACAGCTGAGCCATCTCTGTAAGTCACTGTCCAACTTCTAAACTATCTAACTTTAAGAAACCAGATAATTCCAGTGGTACTAAAATAATTCCACTCTTTTTCTTGAGAAATAACTCAATATTTACATGTTGAAATTCATTCAAATTTTATAAAATATTCTGAAATCAAGATAACTTTCCAGAATATACTGTTACATTGTTTGAAATGTCCTGTCACTAGTACTGAGGGCTACTTATTCGTTACTGAACTCAGTTTAGAAATCTTTGAAGTGTATTTTCTTGTATGTTTGTCTGCCTAAGAAAATGTGTGTGTGTGTGTGAGAGAGAGAGAGAGAGAGAGAGAGAGAGAGAGAGAGAGAGAAAAGAGAGGGAGAGGAGAGAGATGAGTGATTTTATTCCTGTTTCTGTTTTCATATCATTTACCTTTTTTCTAGTTGAAGGTAGCTATGGACAGGATGCCATACTATAAATGAACCCTTGTTTACCAAATTGTTCTATTGACCCTCTGGTGTTGTTAAGTAATAAATGGGGTATGTCTTCAGTGGCCTCCTTAGAAATAAAAGAAGAATCTAACTCCCCTAAGACAAGCCTGAGCTTTGCTTCCCACCTGTATGTGTTTTGCCTTTAGACAGGCAAGAGAAAAGATTGGGTTTCATTTTCCATATCTTGTTTGATTTATCTGCATTCTGTTCGCCCATGAAGAGAATCACTTTACAAATTGGCCTTTGTCTAAACCAATGCCAGGTCAGCAATAAATGAGTTAAATCGTTTTGACTGGACATCTGCCTCTGATCTGCTTCATTACAGAGGGCTCTCCCCCAGGGTCCCTTTGAACCCTGGCTTCACTGTGATCCATTATATCCTGTCCCTTGTGACCTATGGTGATGCAGACTTGCCTTTTCAGTGTATTTTTTTGCCACTGACCCAGGAAAACTCTCATTTTCTATAAACTCCAGCACTGCTAGACCTTGAGATGCTGGCATTACCTGATGAGCGATTACACATTCAGTTTTTAAAAATTAGACTGCTTCCTACAGTGAGGATTATTTAGAGGGCAGGCACAAAAATATCTGCTAAGATTACCTTCCTAGCTTAATCAATCTAATAATATATTTCAATCTTGGAATTTCAATTTTTATTTTGGAAAAAAAATCCCATGGACATAATCTGTACAGAATTAAATTGTCTAAAACAGTGAGGCTTATTTATGCTTAGTTCACAGCAATGCTTTTAAATTTAGGCAATTTAAAACCCTAGGGCGCTTTTAGTCAATTTATTTAGGACTTGAGAGTTAAATTGTGTTTAGAAGTCCTTATATTTAATCTACTGCACAGAGTTTGTCAAATTTACATTGTAAACTTTCATAACAAAAAAATTCACAAATTTAGAAGCATGGGGAATTTTGTTCAGAATCAATTTCAAATTATTGATACTCAAATTAAAAAGTAATGATTTGGAGACAAGATAATGCAATGAACCGTATCATACAAGAAAATTAGTAAAACTTTGAAAATGGATTGTTTTATGATTAATTTAAAGGAAAATGCTAATCTGTGGTACATTTAAAAAGAGTATACTTTGCAACACTTTACAAAAATGTCTAGAATGAAGGTCTCCTGTAGAATTTTCCAGATTAGTGCCTTACTTCAGTACCAGGGATGCAGTAATGAAAAGGAGACTCTCCCCCACGCCCCTCTCTCTTCTAATTTGTCTTTACAGTATTCTGCACAGAGGGAAAATTCTTCCTTAAAACCCTCTAGCAATCAGTTTATGCCCTGCAGCATGAGATTAAATTATTCATGTCAGTTTTAAGACACACGTTAAATACATTAACTCAGAAAAAATGCTTACAAAGTTTGTCATAGAAAAATAAATATAATAAAAATGTGAGTAAAATTACCCTTCAAGATGATTGAAATAAATCCTATCTGAAGTGACATGGGGAACTCAACACAAATAATCTCAATACTATATTGTTTCAAGAGATGTTTCTCAGCTAGTGATAAACAAGACAGAATATTTAAAGGTTCATGTGAAGCAGCACAAAATGCATCATTCTAGGGACAAGGGTATAGTTTTCCCGACCGCAATTTCTGTCATTTTACTTTTGGAAAAATTGTGGTACCTTCAGAAAGATACGCATTCTCTTTTCCATTAACTAATATCGTTTTGGTTCGGCTACAATCCCTTAATTATTTTCCTGAAGTGTGTACTGTACTATTTATCTCTTCAACAAATCTAATGTTCTCCTAAAACTGACAGTAGTTTCTTGATCTTCATACCACGCACTAGCATCACATCAAATCCAAAGTACAATTTACTATCTTAAAATTTATTCTCAATTTGATTGTTTGCATGTTCTTCTTCGGTAATTTTTTCTTCTATTCTTATATTTCCTTTAAATGAATCAAACCTTCCTAATTCCTGTTCCAATTCTCATTTATATAATTGTCTGTTTGAACATTATAATGCTTTGAAGTTGCCCTGCTCCTGTCCTGAAGAATTTTCTAATTAAAGGGTAATTGTCACCATATCCAAATATTTACACATGCAAGTTAAGGGACAAATAAACATAAATGCAATATTATTATATTTTTATTTAATTTTTAAAGCTTTTAAACACATAAAATATTTCAGAAAAATAGGACAAGGGAAACTCACATCTTATGACCATATAAAGAGATATTAATATTCTTCCAGGTTGGTTTCCTATTTTTTTATGTAAAAAAATAGAAAAAAAAAACCAACTCAGATATACCTAAAGACCTTCTCTCCATTCCTCCCCACTTCTTGTTTCCATCTCCAGAAGTCATTTTCCCTGTAGTGTACTGGAACCACCTGTCTCAAACCCCAATCCATATGCCCAGAAGAAGACATATTGAGTTCCATTTGTCGTGGAATACAAATTGGGATGATATTCTTTGCACTAATTCAATCATAATCTCAACTTGATATGCTCTACCCTGAAAGCTAAATTAGAAATTTAACAACCACCTACATACCATATGTAAATCCACAGGAGAAAGGTAGGTTAATAGAGAATAGATAAAGGCAGAAAACACTGGTGTTTTCTATAGTCTGTGATTCTTAACTGATCAAAAATTATAGTTGGTGTTTATAACATCCTCCACCAACTGTTTCATGTTTTCTCGATCCCTAGACAATATCTCAACCATTAGTTCTTTCCCTGATAGGGTGGGCTCAAAGTTCTTTCCTGAAGGTCCTGAGATTTTAGGATTTTGTTTTTCTGTATTAGGTTGCTGTAACCTCTTACCATTATTTACCAATGCATGTGAAAATATTATGCATTAGTCCAGAGGATCTTCTGAGTTCCAAACTCGTGCTTTGAACCTGCAACCCTGTTCCCTTGATAATCATAATCAGGATCCCTGTTTTCTTATTTCAACTGCATGAAAATATGCAGTTGTCAGGTGGCATTTTAGACAACCAGTTCAGTGGAAGAATTTTTTGTGCTTTAGTGGGAACATACCTCTCTGGAATACTAAAGTAGCAGAACTTGAAGTTGGAGAATGTGTGAACAAAATATTGAGTATAAGCTATTAAGTGTAATAGTAAGAAATACTCCTAATGGTATCCCTTTGTTCCTTGGTCTCCTAGGATATGGAAGAACATTATGATTACCCATTTATACTATCCATCTCATCTTGTACCACTAATTTACAAGCAATTGTTTCCTCATAGCTGGGAACATAACTAAGTACCCAATAAAATAAACCATTACACTTATCTGTAAAGCCAGCTGCTTCTGGGTATTGGGATTCATGGTAAGATCAGTGGATTTCATAATCCACTGTTGGAAGTAATTCTGTTGATTGCTTCTCTTACATGAAAATAGCTATTTGGTCCAGAAGCAATATTGTGTGGAGTATATAGAAGTAAATAAGGCATTTAATGAGTCTAAAGAAGGTGACCGCTTCAGAAATATTGGTGCTAAAAAAGGTAAATCCATATCCAGAAGACTGTCTATTCTAATATGGAAAATATCTACGCCATGATGCAATGTGACCAAGGTAATCAACCTGCTTAGGTAAATGGCTGGTCCCTCAGTGCGATATGGAACATTGTACAGGTGCTGCGTCAAGGATTTAGAGGTGACTTCTGCTGTGGCATAACCATAGTACTCCTCAGGTGTGGCGGTGATCAACTCACCTCTGCCTCTATAAAGATTTCACACTATGATATTTTAGGGGATATTAAAGAGCCTGAATATGTAGTTTAAGATGTGTACTTTAACTTTACTATCACCTTGAGTGTTTTATTTAATCTTTTGAACTGTAGCAAAAAAGTTTAGGACTCTCAGCAGTATTTAATATAGGTCACTGATGAGTACACTAGCTTTGGTCAATAAATCAAGCAAAAGAATCAAGTGTCATATTCTGATTCCATCCTAGTAAATGCAGAATACTCGTAATTGCACCCATATTGATAAATATGGCCTAATAGTTATTTTATTTCCTATATAGTTCATCACTCTTAGAGTTCACCTCCACACGTATTATCCACATTTTTGCCTGTATAAATTATCAACATCTTGCAATTATTTTTATTTGTTAGTTACTTCCTCCTCAGTCAGATTTTATTCTTGTTTCCCCTGGGACACCTGGATCTGACAGTCAGGGATAGAAAGGGGCAGAAAAATATTGGCATGTCATTGTAAGGTAACTATTTCAAGTGAGGTTATTATAATGTCTTTATATTATAATGACAGAAGTAGTTTGATTAGACTTAGAGTTCATTGTGCCAGCAGTGGAGGTTCTGTAGGGTATATCAGAAACAGTCCATTCTATTTATCAGAGTCTTGTGTTCTCCCAATTGGTACATTAATGCTTATATGAGACATGGAGGGGTTAAAAATTCAATTTATGTTGTAACTCAACAATCCATAAGATTCGATTCTGTAGCACATCAATCCTCTGTCTACAAAACAAGATATGATTTTAGGACAGTTATAAAACCCTTTGGTCCTCTCATCTGAGCATAGGAAGTGCTTAGCTTATAAGTTTCACTGTTTATTCCAGGCCAGCCAGAAGCAGCCAGTGCTCCAACGCCACCTTTGTTTTTCTTTCCCATTACAATGTTCCAACAACCAGTTCATTCACAGAAGATTTGCTTTCAACTGGCACCTTATTCCATACGATCTCAGGGGATTATTTAAGTAATCCTTTGTCACTGAAATCTTGTGAGTTTGTCTCAAAGCTGAGGAACCCAGAGCTTCTGCATGTTTTATAATGGGCTGCAGCAAACCTATTAAAGCTTAGCCTAAAGATAACAAGCACTATTGTTGTTATAGTGGAAAGAAAATAATTCTGCCGTTTATGCTGGATGGAAATGGTATCTCTGAATTCCAAAACTATGCACTATCCAAACGTTCTTGACAATACAGTTTGGAAAAAGAAGATAGACGTCGCCTTGCTAACAAGATGTGCAGAAACATCAGAGACCAAGGGAGAACTCCGTCCCAGGACATTGAGATTTTAGCTACAGCAGCCTGTTCCTGCACTTAATCATCCACTTGTAGCTTCAGACTCTTACTCCTCCAGACCTCCCAATTATTGTGTAAGCATCTAATACCTATATTCGATATTTGTGCTATAAATACCAAGAATAGTTTCTGCTTCCTTCCTGCTACAGTATATGTCTTAAGTTCATTTCCTGGAAACAGAAGCTGGGATAGAGATTTGGGTGCAGATGTACTGTTGTGGAATACTCTGAGGAAACCACCTTTAAGTAATGAAGGATTGGACAGAGGAATAAATTAAACTACTATGATGTTGCAAAAGAGACCCCAGCCAATCCCACAGGGAGCTCAGGAGCTGGGGTGGTCTTTCAGGGATGGCCCAATTTGAGACAAGGGGGGCTGCCTTTGTAACCCTGTTATTAACCAGTCTCCACATGGGGTTGCACCTAAGGAGGGTGTGCAGCAGGCACATGGGTGTCTCCTCATTGCCCTAGTTGGATCTGAACAGGAAGAAGATTCAGCATGAAGTAGCTCATGCTTTCTGCTGTGCCATTAGTAATAAAGTCATTTGCTTATGACGCGCTGGTGTCTTCTGGCTGCATCTATAAAACTGGGGCGGATGGACTTGTTACTTGAAAGCCGTGTGAATTCTCAGATCCTTCATAGTTCTTGACATTAAGAAGCTACTGGTGCTGCCGCTACAGCTGACTCTCATGCCCATGAACCTGCTGACCAGATGCTGGAATGTGGCATCTGTCTGTTGCCCCTGACTCAGATCCGCATGGAGATGACAACTGGATACTGGCCACCTCAGCTGTGTCTAATACTCAGTGTCACCTCATTGCTTTCTAGCAGCAACAGCGTCAGGAAGATGACCTCTGCCTCAAGAATTGTGTGCCAAATCTCATGCAGGTGCATCTAACTAGGAAGACCCAACTTACATCCAAACCCTCAGGGAAAAGGATATTTGGGAAATATAAATTTTACATTTTCTGTCTATCCAACCAACAGTATGGAAACAAGATTGAAAGATCGAGAGGTTGAGAGATAAATCCTGTGGGGTATATCCTAGTTTGTGTCTCTCTGGAAAGCTTTTTCTTTTGATTCTACTTAGCAATATATCCAGCCAGGGTCAAATTTCATGTTAATAACTTTCCCGACGTTTTCCTATAGCACAGACATTGCTATGCTATAGGAAAACCTACCCTGGTGGGCTCGTGGTTATTATTATGTGTTCTCAGAGATTTCCCCAATTCCCCAGAAATAAATCAAAGGTAGTTGCTTTCTTTTCTTTCTCCAGTGGGTATATATTTTTACTTTTTACCGAATTCAAACTTTCATTAAGGGTACGGCCCACAGAAGGTGCAGATTTTTTGCAGTCATCACAGATAACAGGCCAATTTTTAGAAGACCGAGTCTTCATCTCCTTCATGTTCAAGGAAACTACCTTGGTATTGTGTATTAAATGTTTAGCTAAGGCTATAATCTCAAGTATAATGTTTGTTATACATATACTTCTCAAAATTTGTCACCACTAAATGATACTGCATCAAAAGTGACTATATATACACTACCAAATGTAAAATAGATAGCTAGTGGGAAGCAGCTGCATAGCACAGGGAGATCAGCTAGATGGTTTGTGACCACCTAGAGGGGTGGGTTAGGGAGGGTGGGAGGGAGGGAGACGCAAGAGGGAAGAGATATGGGAACATATGTATATGTATAACTGATTCACTTTGTTATAAAGCAGAAACTAACACACCATTGTAAAGCGATTATACTCCAATAAAGATGTTTAAAAAAAGTGACTATAAAACTAATTGAAGAAATGTTTATGTATATTTTTAGTATACAAAAAATTCAACCTGATGAAACACCTTTTCTTTTCAAACATTATTTTCTATGTTTCAATACAAATGGAATCTTTACCTCTGCGTTTTAATGAGCCTTGCCATAATTACTATAGAGTGGCTTTTCAAAGGTATTTGTTGCACTAAAAACAGTGGTAGTAAACTCAGTGAACATGATGTGTGGAAGAGCATAATTAGCTGATCAATATTTTTGTCCAAAATACATAAAAGAGTAATAAGAACATACCTTTTAAGCATGATAATTACTACAGTTTTTTCATCTCTGGAGGGCAGTGCTTATATTGTCATGTGAACATGGATTTTGGTACATGAAGTGGTAGTTTTGTTTTAATGCTTTATGTCAGAAATATAAGAATAATAATGAAAAGATGGAACATAGTTTAATAGAGTGCAGAGAGAACATTTCAGTATATGGAAAACCATGGGTAAAACAAGCATTGGAGTACAATCTTTAGAAATGAGACAAATATTTCAGCCAAGAATCTGTGCAAAGAATTTTGTAGACCATCTTGTTTTAGTCATTTATTATTGATGTTGTTCAAACGGGTAAATATATAGGAAAAAAATAGAATAAACTTGGAAATTTGAGATTTAACAAGAAAAAGTCTGAATTATAGAACCAATCACTAACACTTGCTGACGGATATTGACAAACCATCCCCCTTTTGCTCCTAAATGTATGTACGTGTTTCAAGATTTTTGTTTTTCCAATTAAAAATGGAAACATCAAAAAAAATGTTCATATTTCATGTGGGCAATATATTTCAAGCCTCAGAATTACTGTTTCAGCACTTTATGGAATGTGCAGTATTCCTTTTGACTCTTGCAACTTGATTTTTCACTTTCCTATTTGTTTCTAGTACCTTTGTCTCCTTCTTTCTTGAAAGCTCAGGTATGCATTTAACTGAAAATATGTTATACTTTTTCCAGAATTTCTAGGTGCTCTTGGAGGGAGTGTGTGTATGTGTGTGTGTGTTTCTAACAGATTTCTGAAGCTAGTAGCCAAATTACCTATACTGTAATCATTTTACACCATTAAACATTGATATATTTCTTTTTTCTTATTTATTTATAGACACTCTTTTTTTTGTCTAATGAGAAATTGGTAGTTTTCCCCCTAGCTCTCTCCTTTAAAAAGTTTTATTACTATTTTTGGATGTCACTCTCTAGGGAAAAAAGTCTCTTGATCAGCTTTAGACCATTTTCACATAGATGTGGGCCAAATCAAGGGAAGGCAGTGATTAAGCTCTAAAAATCTTACTTGGAACATGAATTCCTTGGAAATGTTCCATTGAGATAATTTCCCATATACCTAAAGATGAAAATAATCACTTCTTTTGATTAAATTAATGTGAATGTTTGTCTTTGATGCTGGTCTTTTTTTCCATGAGTAAAAAATAAAAGGAAAAATATATAGGACTTGTTTATATGAAATTCATATAATGGTAAGATAGATACTAATTCCAAAGATTATACAAAGGGGTGCATAGTAGGAAGACCAATTCAGTCTGTCATATTTTATGTATATTAACAATTAAGGTAATATATGTATTAAATATCAATTCAACAGATATTCATTAAACCCATAGTACATATTGCCCTTGGTATTCCATACTGAAATTTTCAGTCTTACAGAAAAAAATCCTTTGGTCACAGTTATAGTATCCATATGGGTAAATTTAGAAAGTAACAAAACATTCAAATTAAAAGTAAAGAAAACTTAGCAAGCATTAAGAATACCATCTGTTAAACAGTAATAAATATTCAAAGGAAACTGCGCAATCATGAATTTAAAAATAATAAATGTAGTTGGCAGGAAAAAAGATTTGTAAATCTCCTTAGGAAGAGGGAAATAATAAATCTGTAAATTACTAAGTGGTGAGCAAATACTCACCACTTAAAGTCACCAAAGGCAACAATTTAGAATCACCTAAAATTGGAAAGTAGCTGTGCATAATCCATCTGACTTTGTGAAGGGCTAATTGTGCTGAACTACTTTCCTTTTTTGGTAGAATAAGGGTTTTCATAAGTATGGAACTACCTGAGAAATGTAGAAATGCAAGTGAAAAAGGTATATTTTAGCTTATAAGACTCACCATTTACAAGGTAACAAATATAACATACATTGTTCAATTTATTTTTAAAATTCATTGGCTCAAGAATCTCAAAATTCTCTAAAAATAGTGTCTGTATTGCTTTGGCAAAAGTTGCAAACCCTGAAAACATTGCCTGATCTATCCTAACTTATTTCTATAAAAGAGGAGTACAGCAGGAATATTCAATTTTACATAAAAGGGTACTAGAATAAGTATAGTTTTTATTTATAACCATTAATTTCCCTATAATTTTGCCCACTATATATTTTCCCAACAAAAATTAATTCATCAAAGCAAACTATAATACAACAAATATTAATGTTTTACATTTGCTATTGCAGTCAAATATCATCTAAATACTTCTTAATCAGAAGCATATTTTCAAAGTATAGCTGTTTGTTTTGCTGCTTCTTGAGATATTTCTCGATGTAGAAATTTTCTATTTTTGCAAAGGTTAAAGGCATAGCATAAATAAATATATCAATTTGCCTTCATATAAACAGTTTTACTGTGACATTTGCAATTTAATCAATCAGATTAGTTTACTAAAAGAAACAGAAAAGAAAGACAAATGTTTCTGCAAATGGTCAATGTAAAATAAGTTACCCTTTTTATAATCAAAAATATATCATTATATTGAGTTTATGTCATAAAACACACACACAGACACATAGTGGTATAGTGATTAACAGCAATTCGTTAATGACAAACATTTGTACATTCTGTATTAGGCCTCTCCAGAGAAATAGAAGCAATAGGATGTACATATATATTGTTTTGTTTTTTCTTCATTGTATATGTTTATTGTATTGTTTTTTAAATTTCTATTTTATATTAGAGTATGGTTGATTAACAATGTTTTGTTGGTTTCAAGTGTACAGCACAGTAATTCAATTATACATATACATGTATCTATTTTTCAAATTCTTTTCACATTTAGGTTATTACAGAGTACTGAGCAGAGTTCCCTGTGCTATACTGTACGCCCTTTTTGGTTATCCATTTTACATGTAGCAGTGTGTACATGTCAATTCCAAACTCCCAATCTATGTACATGTATTTTGAAAGAGATTTCTTACAAGGAATTGATGTACATGCTTATGGGGACAGATAATAACGGAGCTCTGCAGGGTGGGTCAGCAAACAGGAGACTCAGGAGAACTGATGGTGTGGTTCTGGCATGGAGGTGGGCTGTCTTGAGAACCAGGAAGAGCCGAAGTTTCAGTTCAAATCCAAAGGCAGGAAAAAACGAATGTCCCAGATCCAAGGGACTCAAGCAGGAGGAATTCTTTCTTCCTTGAAGAGAGTCAACATTTTGTTCTATTCAGTACTTCAGCTGATTGGATGAGGCCCACCTACATTAGAGAGGGCAATCTACTTTACTGGCTCTACCTATTGAAGTGTTTGTTATCCCCAAAAAGCATCTTCACAGAAACACCCATAATAATGTTGGACCAAATATCTGGACACACCTTGGCCCAGTCAAATTGACACATAAATTTAACCATCCCACATACTAAATTTAAAAATGTCAACTATGTTGTAATTGAATATATCTTAGACTTCAGCTGTATTACATTACACACAGCAAGTGTTTGCTGTTGTATCAGAATGCAATTACACTGTTAAAATTGTTTTCACTATATTTGTCCTACAACTATTAAACTTGACTCTGTTTTAAGAACTAATTTCATACCTAGAAACAAAGTCATGTATTGTATTTATTCATTGAATTAGTAGTAAATAGGTGAAAAATTACTTTTGAATTCATTTGTTAATGTAAGAGCTTATCCCTTTTTGATTCCTTACAGATTTCAGAACAAGGTTATCCTCTTTTTAAATTAATTATATATTTTATGTCAACATTTTAAATATACTTTATCTCTATATTTTGGAAGATTAACAATAATTGGAATTATCTTGGTAAGATTTTATCCTTATACCCTGTATGTCGGTGGTGGGGAAAAAAGGATATACTTTAATAAATAAGCACTTACTCTTTGACTTTTTAGATGTGAAGTAATATTGTGAGCTCTGATTAGATGTCCTTTATTAACTATGCCTTGTTTAATCTGTTGAACTAATGTCAACTAAACTAACATTATTGAGAAAAATAATTACAAATACAAGCTATTTTACTTAAGACTACCGCATATTCCCTCCATCTATTAAGATTCTTTGCATCAAAAATTCCTTGATCACTTGTTATAGATATTGATGTTATACCAACAGCATATATAATATCTAAGTATCCATGCCAATTCATCATAACTGAGGCCAATACTCACCTAATTTTTTGTGGATGATTATACCATCCTATCCTATGGGGAAATAGCTGAACTCTTAAGACAGAAAGAAAATATAGAAAACGTAATTTTGGTAAATACTGGGCAAGAGAAAGGGAAGAAAATGTATTTCTTAGTCTATTTTTCATTGAATCTACAGAATGAAAGGTGGCTTTACAAAGTTTATACAAGTTTCTGGGAAGAAGAACACAGGGCAGAAAAATCACTTTAAAGTTTAAGCTCAATTTTTAAGAATTCACTTCATAAGTAAGTGAATAAGTAATAGGAATAACTTCCTAGAAAAGGCTCATGAAATGTGAACCTTGGTTAATTCCAGAGAGATGAATTGAAGCACGGTTGTCCAAATTCAAATCTTTCAAAGTAAGGCATTTATCATTTTAGAATAGGACAGAAACTGATTTTTTTTTAAGAGATGGCAGTTGGTTTGATCAAACAATAACAAATCAACAAGATTTTAGAAAAAAAAGAAAAGAAATTCAATGGCAACTGTCCAGGCCAAATTTAGGTAGCTAATTCTCATATATAATGATACATATTGTTTTTCTTTTAGAAATTAGCATCTAAGTTCAGCATTTTTACTGTGCAGTATAAGATTCAGAAGGGTGATTTTACTGTGTTCTTTCATTTCATTACAGAGTTTTAGTTGATACAGCACATTGATCAATACAGGGTATCAGTAAAACTCAGGAAACCATTAAAGCAGGATTTTTGAAATTTAAATGCAATCGTTTTGTATGTGGAAAGCAGGAATATGAAAATTCTCTTATATAAAAGAAGTTTATAACAACTGCATTGGAAAGAGGCTATGTTATTTAAAACTAAGTATATTTAAGGATAAATACAGAAAACCAGTACTTCAAAAATAGTTCATAATTTACAGATGAGAAAAAGGAGAATGGAGGTAAAATAATGGAGCAAAATAACAAAAGCAAATAATCATAATAATCACAGAGTAGTTAAAAGAATAATCTCAGAAGAGTTAAGGACACATGGGAGATAAAATAATGTTGAGATGTAACAATGCAATTGGAGGACTCAATAGGATCACGAGAGAGGGCATGCCGGGTATATTTGAATAGAAAAAGGAAAAAACACAGTTTAAAATAGCATATAGTACACATAATAAATAGATATGCAAATTTAAGACAGGATATTATCATTATCATGTATAAAAAACGGGAGAGAGTTCAATAGGGCAATGTTTTGTTTAGGGAGAATTTGGTTTGTGGACCATTTGCAAATTTATAAGAAGAGAATTGTATGACTTATATTATCACTGTTATTGTTCTTGTTTTGGAAAACATGAAAAATTTGAAAATGTAGTTCAGTGTAGGCAGAACAGCTCAGATATCCAACTAAGCTGTGTGAGTAAAAATATATTTTTTAAACATTCTTGAAGTAAACTTTATTGTAACCTACCTTCTAATTGCAAAGGGGAACATGAGGAAGACAAAATATTATTTAATATTTAATTATAACCATAAATAATCAATCCCAAATTGATTTCTTATTTAGAAGTTGTATCCATATGAAATGAGGATAGGAAATGTCAAGTGTATGAATGTGTATAAATTGTTCCAAGAAGAAACATAGAAGAGAAAAAAATGTAGTATATGTATTATCTGCACTGTCTCAGGAAGGTAAAGCAGGTGCTGAGAAGAGAAGTTATCAATTTATTTTAGGAAATTGTAATAGGAATTGAACTAAACAAAAAGCAACATAAATATCCTGAATCTGTGAACAAGCAGGAGTGTTAAGAATTCTTCATTTTATTTGTAAGACTACCTGGCTAGTATATATTCACACTTCAAATTAGACTACTCAACTGTTATTTAGAAATCCATGTCAAGGAGAATAGTAAATTCATGATGAGATAAAATTTAGACTATATGCTTGATCTATAATGAAAATATCACAAACTTTGTATTAATGTTGCTAATCAGAAATAGTATGTGCCATGTATAAATGAGGAAGATATTTTGACTTCATGCAGCTAATTCTAAGAGAATTTAGAAAACACTTCTTGATCATTTTAATTAAAAAAATGTAGAAAGTAAACTCTCAAACTAGTAAGCCATTTGTTTGTTTAGTACTTCGAAATATATTGCTGAGTCAGATACTCTTAGCATATTCACCGTTTTAATTTTTAAAGCAGTTAAAAAGCAGAAAATTAAAATTTTAAGATTTCAAATAGCTATCATACTTAGTAAATGGAGGAATTGTAGGAAATTGGTATACGTGCTTAACCATATCCCATTATGTTAATAATACTGTCTCGTATCAGTTGCTACCCTATCTGCCTCTGCATGAATCACACCCAGGTAGGGCAGGTTTTATTGGCATGTGACCTAGGCAATTGAGCGAGACCCCATGCTTGGTAGGGCTGCATGTTTGCGTTTATGCTGCCACTATCTTGAAATTCTTCATAATTTTTGAATAAGGGGCCTTGTATTTTCATGTTGAACTAAGCCCTGCAAATTCCGAAGCTGATCCTATCTCAGGGCCACAGATATTTCCTTCATTTATTTCAGGGAGTCCTAGGGTGGCAGAGCCTCTGGTGTGCATTCTCTGCAGCTTTTGCCTTTCCCAGAGCGCACATGTGGCAGGAAGAAGGATATAATTGAAGCTCCTCCCCACATGACTTTGTAGCACTCTGGGTGCCTTGAGGATTCTTGCCCATTGACCTGGAAGGGAGAGAATGACTCCTTGCACCGGTCATCTGTGCTCCAAAGCAGAGCCTCAGAAAATCACTCCTCAAAGCGGCGCCTTTGGGTTCATCATTTCTTTTGTTTCTCCCTGGGAGCTGGGCAGCCACCAGGCCTCGGTCACATTTCCTTCATCACCTCAGCCACTACTTTATTCTTTTATTGTCCTCTTCGTGTGTTTCTTTATTTTTTTTTCCTTGTTTTTTGTCAGCATTTTTCTTATCTTTTATTATTTTCATTTTTATACTATTTTTAAAGGTTACTTTCCATTTACGGTGGTTACAAAATATTAGCTATAGTCCCTGTGTTTCATAATACATCCGTGAGCCCATCTTACACCCAATAGTTTGTACCTCCCACTCCCCCACCGCTCTGTTGCCCTTACCCCCAATGGTAACCACTAGTTTTTTCTCAATATCTGTGAGTCTGCTTCTTCTATGTTATATTCATTAGTTTGTTGTATTTTTTACCTTCCACATATAAGCGATATCATACAGTATTTATCATTTTCAGTCAGATTTATTTCACTTAGCATAGTGTTCTCCAAGTCCATCCATGTTGCTGCAAATGGCAAAATTCCATTCTTTTTAATGACTAATACTCCATTATATATATACATGCATATACATATATATATGTATATATATATATTCCATCATCTTTATCCAGTCAGTTGTTGATGGAGACTTAGGTTGCTTCCATATCTTGGCTATTGTAAATAGTGCCACTATGAACATTATGTTATATGTATCTTTTCAAATTAGTGTTTTTTGTTTTTTTGTCGGATATATACCCAGGAATGGAATTGCTGGGTCAGCAGAGAAATGCAAATCAAAACCAGAGTGAGATATTACCTCACCCCTGTCAGAATGGCCATCATCAAAACGTCTACAAATAGCAAATGTTGGCGAGGGTGTGGAGAAAAGGGAACCCTTGTGCACTGTTAGTGGGAATGTAAATTGGTGCAACCACTGTGGAAAATAGTACGGAGGTTTCTCAAAAAACTATTGATATTAGAACTTGCCTTTTATCTTGAACCAGAACCCTTCATTTTACTTCTTGGAAATAAAAAAGCAAACAAAATAACAACTCAAACCCACCAAAGCATATAAACTCAGGTGCAATACATATTCAGAAGTGGAGGAACATTGTGCCAATCTTCAAAAATACTCAAGACCCAATTCAGTCACTGAAAAGTTATTTTGTTACAGAGCCATACATTGAATTTTAAATGTTTCCCTAGATAAATATAAACCAGTAGTTAGCTTATGAGTAATTAAAGGGGGAATGTGTCAACTCTCAGTAATATTTATGCCAGAAATTGTTAGTTTTTTTTTCTGTGACAGTATATTGGTACTGCACAATAGATATGACTCAAATAAACACATGTTCCACTTGATAAAAATGACCATATGCTATGTGAGTACACTAGGACCACCGTAACAAAATACCACAAACTGGGTGGCTTAGAACAACAGTAATGTATAATCTAGCAGTTCTGCAGGCTAGAGTTCTAAGATCAAGGTGTCTGCAGGGTTGGTTTCTTCTGAGAGCCGTGAAGGAAGATCTGTTCCAGGCCTTTCTCCTTTCTCCGGAGGTTTGCTGGCAATCTTTTGCATTCCTTGTAGATGGCATTCTCTCTGTACCTTCATATCATATTTCCTCTGTACATGTCTGTCTGTATCCAAATTTCCCCTTTTTACAAGGACACCAGTCGTATTGCATTAGGGCCCATGATGACCCCATTTTAACTTCATTACCTCTGTCAAGACTCTATTTCCAATTAAAGGTCACATTCTGAGGTACTGGGGGTTGAGACTTCAACATATATCGTTTTTGGGGGACACACTCCAATCTATTACACATGCCAACATAAATAGAGAGGAGAGAAAGGAACACAGGAAGAAAAAAGTGGAAAAGACTTTTTATTATGATGTGAACTTGTCCTTATTTTAAAATAGATCACCAATAGAAAAAATCATAGGTTTACAGATATGAAGTGAAATATTTTATTCTTTCTAGCATCTGATGCAAAAGTTATTTATTTACTTTTAGTTGATTTACAATGTTGTGTTAGTTTCAGGTATACAGCAAAGTGAATCAGTTATACATATACATATATCCACTCTTTTTTAGATTATTTTAACATATAGGCCATTACAGAGTACTGAGTAGAGAGATTCTGAGAAATTTGTTATGGCTTTCTTGAGGCAAGACTATCTCTTTCAGAAATTTATTACATTTAGATAATTTTAATTTTATCAATAAAAGCACTTATCTTTCATAATGTTAAAGTGTGGTCAGATATGTTGAAAAATGTTCTTAAATAAATCTTTTCAAAATATGTCAAAGGTTTTAAACAAGATACATGACATATCTCTTGATGAAGCATCTTATAAATGGAGAAAACAGGCAATAATACATTTTAAAAAAGGAAAACTGATAAAAATCCAATCCCAATCCAGAGGATTTCAACAATGAAATAGGAGGAAGGTCTGTAGACCGTACAAAAACAAAAGTAGCACCCAGAGTTCTCATAGCCTGAGAAGAAAAGCTAGGGCCGGAAACTGGTTTAAGAAATAAAATAAGAGCATTAGAGTGTCAGCTGAGAAACTCCAAGATCAGGAAGAAATTCTTTTCAAAAGCGAAATTAGTCAAGACGGGATAGGGTAGCAGGAAGAAAAATCATAACTAATTATCACATTTTCCAATATTGATGCTGTAAAAGGAGTATTTCAATCCTGCATATTTTAGAAAAAGTAGCCAGAGGGGTATTTCCATTCCATTGTAGGAATTTTTCGAGTTTAGTGTCTCAATGTGGCCGAATATGGGATCCTAGCCAGTTGGAAACGTGTTTTATGATTGAAGACTCCCTATGACATCTGTAGAATTTCTTTTAGTCATTTTTTGACATAGGAAGTCACAGTGTTAGGTAGCTCTGCTAAATAGCCCATACTATCCTGTCTTTATGACGGGAGGACAGCTTGGAAAAACAATGCTATTGAAACCTGACATGACGTCAGATATAACTCAAATATGAAAAAGACAAATATCACAGTATAAAAACTGAAGGGGGTTATCTAAAAAAAGGGGTTATCTAAAAAAGGGTTTAATAATGATTTTAGAAGACATGTACATAATAAAGCTAGCTGCTTCTGAAATTATATTAGAAAAATCCAGTCACCGTTCTAAAACTCAAAGAAGATACTGAGTCCAGAGAGTCTGCTGCAATATGATGTTTTCAGTTTCAGCCATTGATCCACCGATTCAAGTATCAATCTAGTATGAGACCACTGTTCAAAAATTTTACAACAAAATTTTTCAAATACAATTTTTAAGAAAGTTATGGAATGAAAAATATTTAGGGGCAAGAAACAAATAATAGAACTGAATATAAGGAATTACTTGAATGCCCCAATAAACACAAGCCAACTGAGTATAACCTTCAATTCTGATGTGTTTTTATTCCACATTTCCAGTATCATTTTGAGAGAAATTATAAGAAAAGGCTCCAATGAGGAATTTATTTTAAAGATATTTTAGACAAAACATATTGAATCAATTCACTCCTCTTAAAGTGGAATCCAAAGAAGCCTTCAGTTTAACAAGTTCCCCGGTGATTCTGATGCACACTATAATCTGAGAAATGTGAAACTTTTCCAGACCTGTGACCTTTATCCAGAATTCAGACATCTGTGTATATGTTTCTGATCTCTTAACCTTGATCTTCTTTGCAGCCCATCTTTCCCCACAGTCCGCTTAAATTTTGAGCATGATCCTGCCCTGTTTTCCTCATGTTTATAGACATAACCGTTTCTCATTTGTCTGAGTTATGGATTATGCTATTTACAGACTATTATTAGCTTTCCCATTCCACTGTGACTCTTGACTTTTTCCGACCTTCGTGATCATGCACTGACTTGACAGACTAATATGATATTAATGGTGATCTGAAACAGAATGTGGTTCTTACATTGTGCTGAAAATACTGATGATGTTCCATGGACCTAATAATAAATAAACAGTATCTGATATTATGTCTTTTTCCATTTTATTCTCAATTTCCAATATGAGGCAAAAATGCAAATTGTCAAATCTAACAGTATCATTCTATTGCAACTTAATATTTATTTGACTTTCAAAAAGTTTGCAATTTGAATGCTTTAACCCAACCATAGCACTAATATGTAAGAATGTATGATTTCTACTATGCGTGATGTTCTGTGGCTCATATTTCAGTTCTGAAAAATTAAAAAATTTTGACTTTCGATAAGTATGAGAAATTAACACATGATTCATGGGTTTTCTGTTTCCTCTCTCCCTTCTGTTGTATCACAAGTATTAGCTGCTCAGCACCTGTTGGGGTTTAAATATCAAATAGTTGAAAATTGTCTCAGACTTCTTCTGGTACTTTCTCTTAAATTTTGACTATTATTTAAAAGGTATGCATATAGCCCTCCAACTATTTAATAAGTTTAAATGTTACAAGAATTCTACCTTATTTTTAAAAGATTTCCTCAATTATTTTGAAATGTTATTTCTTAAATTTGAAATTGATAGAACCACACCTGTTCAAAGGGCAAAAATTGGTGAACTTGCTTTCCAATACAATTATGCCATTGTTTTGGATGTAATGATGAATTGCATCCTTGAAAGCCTGTAGGCTAATTGATTTTTTTTCTCTCTTAATTGAGTGAATAGTGTGAATATACCACATCTTCTTTTGACTTTACTCTTTGACACAAAGCATGTAGTATGTCCTCTTTGTATTAATTTAGAAATCTAACTCCGTTTAAAATGTATGTCAACATAAAAATTATTCTAATTGAGTAATAGATAAGAAGCTGAAAATCTAAAGTTGATGAATTATTCTCACTTTTGGAAAACTGGCATAAAAATCTGATCTATTTCTCTGTCATTTCATACCCTTTCTTTATTTTAAGGCCAGTTATTTGGATGAACCCTTCATATTTCCAATCCAGCCTTGTCCTTAACTCTTGGAAAAACTTCCTCATCACTGACGTCAAAGAACAAAACATATGGGTTCCTCATCTGTCACCATCCTCATCCTCATGTATCTCATTATCTATACCAATCCTCACAATCAGAATATATATACCTTACCTATTTTATAACTATGAATGGACTCAATTAAGAATGCATAAACGTGTAATAGGCTAAATACTAAATTTTCTCATATCACACAATTTCAGAATATGTTTGTGGCATACTACCCTGTCATAGCCAATACCCCAGTATTGTATCTTCCAAATATAAAAATGTATTGAATATAAAGTAAAATTAAAACTAACACTTAAAGAGCAATTGTAGGAATGTTTAATAAATTCATGGGTGCATTTATATTGTTTCTTTAAGCAAAATGGTCCAAGTAGTTGTAAATATATTTAACTTTGCATACTGGTCTATGTTATGCATAAGGCAAAAACACTAAAAATACTAGAATTTTATTAATTCTTAAATCTTCTTAAAATTAGTTTTAATAGTATGAATAATTTCTAAATTATTTCTAGATTTTTTTTTTTGCTTTAATCTCAGCTCAGGGGAGTTTTTTGTTTGTTTGTTTTGGTTTTGGTTTGGTTTTTCCCCAATAACGTAATGGCAGAGGATATGGAGAGTTTATCAGGATAGTAACCATCTATGAGTAGTGCTCTTGAGGGAAATCCAGATTAAAAAGGAATAAGCAGAGGGAAAGCTTTTACAGTCCTATAGAAAGCTATGATTTAGTGAAATGAGGTTCCTGGAATTTAAAGATTAGATAAAAATAGAAGCTGCTTGTCAGCCCCTTTCAACCGTGGTGCTAATCAGGCAGGTGGGCCACACATTCCAGCTGGGTTGTTCCATCCCCTCAGGACCTATTTGCAACCTGCTGTGCACGTCTTTTTATATTAAGCAGCAGTTTAAATCATACGCCTCTTCAGACACACGATGTCAAATGTCTCCATGTATCAACATATTTTTCTGTATGATAATGAAAATAACAGATGTTTTAAGTTGTCTTTTTATTCTAGTTTAGTTTTTTGGAATTTGGCACTTAGATAAACTATTTTCCCACAATTTATTAGAAAATATTTCTGATATACAATAACATATAAAATAATTTAATAAACCCCTATGAATCTAACACCAAAGTAAAAAATAAGATATTGAAAATATTCTTTAAGCCCCTGTGTATCTCTTCCCAGCCATATTTCTTACTTGACCACCTCTTTAAAAGAAAACGTTATTCTTGAATTTTGTGTTAATCACTCCCATTATATTCTTTGTAAGTTTAATACATATGGATATGATGACAAACAATAAATAGTGATTTACATATTATAAAATGTTATAAATTACAATATCTTATTTATTCATTATGATTCCAATAGCTTCAATTTATTTATTTCCTCTATAATTAATCCTCACTCATAAATACCCCATACTCGCCATGTGAAGTGTTTGAAATTTTTATTACAAACTGTGCTGCTTGGGAGCATTCGTATACATTTTTCCAAGAGCACTAATGCAGAAATTACTCTAGGATACATTATCAAAAGTGGGTTTCCATCTCATAGGATATCTGCATATCCAAGTGTAGTTGATGTTCACAAATGACTCTAGAAATGTCCTCAAACAATAGTATTTCTGATGGTCTGGTGACAGTCACCTGTGTTGATTCCAGGTTCTTTGGTTGACCTGTTCAGATTTGTCTTCCAGTCCAGTTGTTCAGCTTGGTGCTATTCAACGTGTTAACTAGTTAGGTTATTTTGAACTATCTTAGTTGTGTGTTTAAAAGGGTCTCACAGCTTACTTAGATGTGCCTAATTCTCTGAATCTGTGAACATTCTAATCTCTTCATATTCCACATGCAGTAATCTCGGTGTTTGAAACGTAGGGCAGCATAGCTGGCCCACTGCCGCCTCCCTTGACAATTCGCATGTGCTGTAATTGTCCTTTCGGCTTCTGAGGCTGTGTTCTTTTCATTCCTGTCCCTGAGAACCTTGGAAATCATGAGTCAAGAACACAGGTCTCCAGATATGAAAACCTCTTGGCTGTAAATGACCTTAAAACACTACCAAAGTACAGACATTTTAAGTTTACTTCTTGACTTTTTATGGTCATATCAGTAGTATAAACCTGCAATCCAAATCCTTATGAGGACATGCCTGATGTTACAGATACGAAGGGAATTATCTTCTCCCCAGCTAGAGCTCAGCCTAGAAACGGCACATTCCCTTGTTGCTTCTATTTGACAAAAGTCTTGTTTTAGAAAATTTATATATATATATATATATATATATATATATATATATCTCCTGTTTGATTTCCATGCAAGACAGTTAATTAACGCATGTTAAGTACCTGTTATCATCAACTGGTGACATGAATTATCTGTTTAATTTTTATCTATGTCTATGTGTGTATATGTGTATGTATCTGTGAGTGTATGTATGTATGTATGTATCTGTCATCTATGCATCTACCAATCATTTATCCACCATTCCATCAATTCTTTTTATCCTCATCCTCTAACTCTTTCCATTATTTCAGCCGTTTTAATTTGTTTGATTGTTCTCAGAGGGACAGTAGTTGTGAGTAAGGCTTTTAACCCCTGTCCAGGGATTGACCCTAGCTGCCAGTCCACCAGGGGCCAGGGGCTAGAAGCCAAGTTCCCTGATTCTTATCCTGTGTGAAAGTAAAAATGTTTCAAGGAGGAAAAGCTCCAAAACAGGTACAAAGTTTATTATTAGAGACTCAGCACAACTTATGGGAGAGCACACAGAGAAACAGTTTATTTATTTAAAGCAGAAATACACACCCAGGGAGGAGGGTGGGCGCCTGAATGAGGAGCACCGTGAAGAGGTGATTTAAATCACTTATATAGGACAGTTCTTCCGGGTCTTTGTTCACATTTGGCCAATTGTTTCTTTTTTCACACCTGACTCATCTTAGGACCCTCCCCAAGATGCGTGTGCAACAATTTTCTAAGATGGATCCCACTGCGGAGGGCTGTGTGTGCATGTCCATACATATTATGGGGTGGCACCCCCTCCCTTTTTGACCCCCAAGGAGCCTTCCTGTGCATGTGCAGTTAGGGACATTTTCCTTGACCTTAGGGTGGGCACCTTATCTCTTTACTTCAGCAGAGCTCAGCTTCTGCCACTGGCTTTGTCCTTGGCGTGTCTGCGTGAGAACAAATCTTCAGTGTTACTCCACTTGACAAACACCAGCTGTCCAGCCCAGAGGCCCATCTATCTCCTACCTCATGATGACTAAGTTTTATGTGTATGTATACTTATAAAACTGTATTTTCTTGTGTTTTTGTGGTTTGAATTCACATCAACAGGACTGCTTTTGTTCTCATTCTATTGATTAATTTTTCACTCAGTACTCTATTTTTAAGATCTTTCCATGCCATTTGATTATTGCTTCTATCTGTTGAATCCCCAGTCTTTACAAATCAGTTCTTCTAGTGATCACCACATCAATTGCCACCAATACCTTGTGCCACAAACAATGCTGTGGTGGTCATCTTCCCACCCTATTCCTTTATGGAACTTTTGAGAATTTCTAAGCATTTATAATGTGTGGTTGGCAGGGGATTATTCTTACTTTATTGCTCTGGTCTCACGCAAACAGTAGTGTGTCTTTTGTAATTTTATTTTTTCTTGAATTTTTTTTTCTAATATACAAAACATTTATTTGCTAACTATACAATAGAATTTATCTGCTAAAGTATTTGGGTCTTGGTATTTGGAAAGATAGATTTTTCATGGCAATTTCAGGCATTCTATTGTTTTGTTTTGTTTTTGTGTTGTCTTTTAAGATTTTACTTACCTATGCATGTTTTCTTTTTTCTTCTTATGCCATTTTGATATTTTGTACCTTTTCAGAAATATATCATTTACATCATTTACATTTACAAGATTATTAGATAAGACTTTTAGAATATGGTGCTTAAATATCCTTTACATTAAATGCCTATTGTCTGTATGTCCAACTTTTTTCATACCACATCTTCTTTACATTCTATCTGTACTTTTTAAATCAGTCTTGCAAAAGATTTGTCTTATTAATCTTAACAAAATGAAAGTCCCAGTTTAACCTTTGTTTATATTCTTCATTTCTTTTTGTTCTCTATTTCCTTGATACCTATCCTTTTTGTTTATTTTTATGCTGTTACTATCTTTTAATCTCTTAAGTTGAATGCATAGTTTGAATTTTATAAACTTTCTTGTTCCCTGATAATTAAAGCTATAAATTTCCCATGAAAGTTGTTTTTGTAGAGCTCCATGAATTTTGTCATGCAGTGCTTCCCTTTGCTTCAATCTAAATATGTCAGAATTACTTTATGGTTTCCTTTTTAATCAAAGGATTATTTAGTAATTCATTATTTAGATTCTGGATATAGGGTGCTAATTTCAGCATCATTTTGTTACTATTCTAACATTCCTGAATATTATCTGATAAAATTATATGTATAATTTTCCCATTGGTTTTTATGAAGTTTCCTTTATGGGCTAATATACATTCAATTATTATAAATATTACATATGTGCTTTAAAACAATACATTTTTTTCTTCATTCAGTATAGGATTCTTTACCTAATAGCTTGAGCTGATTCTCTTTAGAATTCATAGCTCAGATTAAATTTCTTTGCTTGATTTTTCAGTTTCTGAGAGGTTGTTAAAAACCACACCACCACTTGTAGGTTTATTTGTAGATGTATCTACTTATATCTCTGTTGAATCATTACTTAATATAATTAATTTATATATTCAGTGTTAAGTCTATTAGATGAATATATGTTGGTGATGGTTATATCTTCTTATTTTATGCTTCTTATTAAGACTATATTTTCTCTCTAATTCCTTCACCATGCTTCCATATTTTTTACGTGCATTTTATCTCAGATTCTAGTATTGCTATGCCAAATATCTTTGTTCTTATTTGGATTAGATAGATTGATTGATATAGATATACATTTCTGTTCTTTTAAGTGCTTCTTGAAGACAACATGTTACTAGATCTTATTTTTTGACCCATCAGAGTTTTAAATGGTGAATTTAACTGTTTTTAATTACTATTATTACTCTTACATTTGGTTTTGTTTTCAACATCTTCCATTTATATTTCATGTGTTTTACTGTACTTTTATGTTCTATTTTTCTTGTTTCTTCCTTTCATTGTATAGGTATAATTTCCTTTAATTGGTTTAAATGTTCTAGTTTGGTTTTCTCATTATCATATAAAATCTCTACTTAAAACTCAGGTTTATATTCTATTTATCGATTTATTAACTTCCTTAACATTTATATCTACCCATAGAACAACACATATTTCACTTAGATTAGACTTCAATCCCTTTGTATTCTACTGTCTGTCCTCCCAAAACACAAGTTGATAGTCTACATCTGTGCCTTTACCTAATAGGCAACTAGCTTTTCTTTTCTTTTGTTGTTCTTGTTATTTAGGCAACTATATACTTGTTGTCATGAAGTTATTTCCTTGTCAAATTCTTCTGGAGTCTGTTTTCTCAAAGAGTGACTCTCAAAGTGAAAGAGGAAAAAGTCACACCACAACAGTGAACTGTTGTGAACAACAACAGTTCAGTCTTGCAAATAGAACAACAAGAACAACAAGATAGAACAACAAGATAGAACAACAAGAACTCTGCTGAATTATTGACAGCCCAAAATATTGAAACCATATTTATACCTAAAGATATTTTATTATAAACTCACATATAAATGTTAAAAAATTAATTTTAGTAATTTAAACATTTCATTGTCTTCTTATAAGTATGTTGCTATTGAGAAGTCTGATGTCAATATAATTCTTTTTTTTTTTTTTACTATAATTTACTCTTTCTTTCTGGAATTTAAATATATATGTACAGTATATGTAATATATACATATACATATGTCACTGATCTCTTTATATTTCACTCTATGCAAGTATTTATAATTCATTTTCTTATATCTTAATTGATATGTTACAAACTCTTTTGATTCTAGATTAATTACATAGTGTGGATAATATATTTCCACTATTTCTTCTACTCTTTCTTACTTCCATTTTTAGGTTTCTATTTTGCTGGAATCCCTATTAACAGTTGAAGGCACTACTAATTAGAAGCCTTGTATCACATAACTTCACTGACATCTTTTCTAACACTCTTTCCAGGATTCTTTGTCTTATCTCACTTATACTTTGCTAATCATTCTGTTTCATTCTTCCTGCAATTTATTTCATTTCTCATTTTACTATTTCAACTATTATACTGTTCAAGATTAATATTTCTACTTAGTTTTTCTCTATGATTACTTGTTCTCATTTCATTTACTAAAACATTTTCTTAAATATACCCATCATGTTTATTTTAAAATTATAATTATCTCCTATGGTTTATGTTGTCTATTTGTCTTTATCTTCTAGTAATTGTATTAAGATGCCTAGATGTTTTGATCTGCAAAATCATGTTTAGGCACTGCTCCCTGTTAATCCTGATTCTAATTTGATTCAAAAGAGAGTAAGAGACTGCAGTGTTAAGATCCTTAGGCACCAAAGAACCATTTCTGATCTTCCCGGTACTACAAATGTTCCACGAACTCCTGTACTGAGAAGTTTACCTTTCAACTCTTTGAAAGGAACAATGTTGTGAAGCTGTAGTGCCCTTAGATTGTAATCCATAAATCCTTGTGATCTTGAAATACAGTAGGTAGAGAAATACATGAGCAAGAATATATAATCAGCCAGCTCACTCCAGCTGGGGGCTTGAGCTGTACTGAAAGTATTCTGCTGACAGTGGGCTTTGGGGTTTTTGCAGCAGACATATGTGTTACAGTACCAGTGGAAAGGGCACTTATAAGGCTTTTGTAGCTAGATAGAAGTGGAGGGAAGAGCAAATCTCCAAAGATTTCTATCTCTTCTCCAACCACTTCTCACTGGCCACCTACACCAGTCATGACAACCTCTGAACTTCCCAGTAGTTTATCATATCTTTTATAGGCTCTTACTTGCATGTTTTAATTTGCTTTATATATTTTTCCAAAGAATTAGCAGACAATAGAAGTTGAAAAAAATGTTCCTAGTTCACATCAAGCGTCTTAGCATCTTGCCAGCATCTTAGTTCTAACACTGCAATTTGCACTGTCCCAAGATCTTTTGTCTGCCCTCCCCACATAGGGTATACTGAGTGGGATAAATGCTCACTCTTTCAGCATTAGCCAACAGTGTAAATTTCCAGCTAGCCCCTCTGATTGTGGACCCTATATCTCTGAGAGTATATTTTTCAGCACATCTAGTTTATAATATTACTCAATCTCAACAGTCCCAACATTTTTGCACTACCCATTACTATAGTTTTCTTATTTCTACTTGTGTCTTCATTTGCTTAATGATTTTAAACTCTTGGTGACTTGAAACCCATAAAAGGTGTGGAAAGAAAATAATATGCCTAAAAATATCTTGCTGTGGTTTATGACATAGAGTGTTTTTCCTATTGTTTTCCTCTAAGAGTTTTATAATTTCTGGTCTTGCATTTAGGTCTTTAATCCATTTGGAGTTTATTTTTGTGTATGGTGTTAGGTAGTGTTCTAATTTCATTCTTTTACATGTAACTGTCCAGTTTTCCCAGCACCACTTATTGAAGAGGCTGTCTTTTCTCCATTGTTTGTTCTTGCCTGCTTTGTTGTAATTTAGGTGACATATGTGCATGGGTTTATCTCTGGGCTTTCTATCCTGTACCATTGATCTATAGTTCTGTTTTTGTACCAGTACCATATTGTCTCGCTTACTGTAGCTTTGTAGTATAGTTTGAAGTCAGGGAGCCTGATCCTCCAGCTCCATTTTTCTTTCTCAAGATTGCTTTGGCAGGAAGAGATATGGGGATATATGTATATGTTTAGCTGATTCACTTTGTTGTAAAGCAGAAACGAACACACCATTGTAACGCAATTATACTCCAATAAAGATGTTAAAAAAAAAAGATTGCTTTGACTATTCAGGGTCTTTTTTGTTTCCATACAAATTGTAAAATTTTTTGTTCTAATTCTGTGAAGAATGCCATTGGTAGTATGATAGGGATTGCATTGGATCTGTAGATTGCTTTGGGTAGTATAGTCATTTTCACAATATTGATACTTCCAATCCAAGAACATGGTATATATTTCCATCTGTTTATGTCATCTTTGACTTCTTTCATGAGTGTTTTATAGTTTTCTCAGTACAAGTCTTTTGCCTCCTTAGGTAACTTTATTCCTAGGTATTTTATTCTTTTTGTTATGATGGTAAATAGGATTATTTCTCCTTCTGATTTTTCATTGTTAATGTATAGAAATACCAGAGTTCTGTGTGTTAATTTTGTATCCTGCAACCTTACCAAATTCATTGATTAGTTCTAGTAGTTTTCTGGTGGCATTTTTAGGATATTCTATATATAGTGTCAAGTCATCTGCACACAGTGACTGTTTTACTTCTTCTTTTCCAATTTGTATTCCTTTTATTTCTTTTTTCTCTGATTGCTGTGGGTAGGACTTCCAAAACTACGTTGAATAAGAGTATTGAGAGTGGACACCCTTGTCTTTTTCCTGACAAGCATTAGTGTAAATGCTTTCAGTTTTGGACCATTAAGTATGATTTTTTCTGTGGGTTTGTCATATATGGCCTTTATTACGTTGCGGTAGGTTCCCTCTATGCCCATTTCTGGAGAGTTTTTTTATCATAAATGGGTGTTGAATTTTGTCAAAAGCTTTTTCTGCATCTACTGAGATGATCATATGGTTTTTATTCCTTAACTTATTAATGTGGTCCATCACATTGATTGATTTGCATATATCGAAGAATCCTTGCATCCCTTGGATAAATCTCACTCAATCATGGTGTATGATCCTTTTAATATGTTGTTGGATTCTGCTTGCTAGTATTTGTTCAGGATTATTGTGTCTATGTTCATCAGTGTTATTGGTCTATAATTTTCTTTTTTTGTGATATCTTTTTCTGGTTTTGGTATCAGGGTGATGGTGGCTTCGTAGAATGAGTTTGGGAGTGTTCCTCCCTTGCAATTTTTTGGAAGAGTTTGAGAAGAATTGGTTTTAGCTCTTCGCTACATGTGTGATAAATTTCACCTGTGAAGCCATCTGGTCCTGGACTTTTGTTTGTTGGAAGATTTTTAATTACAGTTTCAATTTCATTACTTGTGATAGGTCTGTTTATATTTTCTAGTTCTTCCTGGTTCAGTCTTGGACAATTACACCTCACCAAGAATCTGCCCATTTCTTCATCGCTGTCCATTTTATTGGCCTATAGCTGTTTGTAGTAGTCCCTTATAATCTTTTGTATTTCTTTTTTTTTACTTTTTTATTTTTTTTGCAGTATGTGGGCCTCTCACTGTTGTGGCCTCTCCCCTTGCAGAGCACAGGCTCTGGACGCACAGGCTCAACGGCCATGGCTCATGGGCCTAGCTGGTCCATGGCATGTGGGATCTTCCCAGACTGGGGCACGAATCCGTGTCCCCTGCATTGGCAGGCAGACTCTCAACCACTGCGCCACCAGGGAAGCCCAATCCTTTGTATTTCTGTGGCGTCAGTTGTGATTTCTCCTTTTTCATTTCTAATTTTATTGATTTGCATCCTCTCCCTTTTTTTCTTGATGAGTCTGGCTAAGGGTTTATCAATTTTGTTTATCTTCTCTAAGAACCAGCTTTTAGTTTTATTGATCTTTGTTATTGTTTTCTTGTTTCTATTTCATTTATTTCTGCTCTGATCTTTATGATTTCTTTCCTTCTATTAACTTTGGATTTTCTTTGTTCTTCTTTCTCTAGTTGATTTAGGTGTGGGGTTAGATTGTGTATTTGAGATTTTTCTTGTTTGTTGAGGGGAGATTGAATTGCTATAAACTTCCATCTTAGAGCTGCTTTTGCTGCATCCCGTAGGTTTTGGGTCGTTGTGTTTTCATTGTCATTTGTTTCTATGTACTTTTTTATTCTTTGATTTTTTCAGTGATGTCTTGGTTATTTAGTAGCACACTGTTTAGCCTCCACATATTTGTGGTTTTTACAGGGTTTTTTTTTCTGTAATTGATTTCCAATCTCATAACACTCTGGTCAGAAAAGATGCTTGACATAATTTCAATTTTCTTAAATTTTCTGAGGCGATTTGTGACCCAAGGTGTGATCTACCCTGGAGACTGTTCCGTGTACCCTTGAAAAGAAAGTGTATTCTGCCACTTTCGGGTGGAATGTTCTATAAATATCAATTAAATCTATTTGGTCTATTGTGTCTTTTAAAGCTTGTGTTTCCTTATTTATTTTGTTTGGATGATCTGTCCATTGGAGTAAGTGGGTTGTTGAAGTCCCCTACTATTATTGCATTACTGTTGGTTTCCCATTTCATGGTTGTTAGCATTTGCCTTATGTGTTGAGGTGCTCCTATGTTGAGTGCATAAACATTTATAATTGTTATATCTTCTTGGATTGATCCCTTGATCATTATGTGGTGTCCTTCCTTATCTCTTTTAACAGTCTTTATTTTAAAGTCTATTTTATCTGATATGAGTATTGATACTCCAGCTTTCTTTTGATTTCCATTTGCATGGAATAACTTTTTCCACTCCCTCACTTTCAGTCTGTATGTGTCCCTAGGTCTGAAGTGGGTGTCTTGTAGACAGAATATATATGGGTCTTGTTTTTGTATCCATTCAGCCAGTATGTGTCTTTTGGTTGGGGCAATTAATCCATTTACATTCAAGGTTACTATTGATATATATGCTTCTATTACCATTTTCTTAATTGTTTTGGGCTTGTTTTTGTGTGTCTTTTCCTTCTCTTGTGTTTCCTGCCTAGAGAAGTTTCTTTAGCATTTGTTGTGAAGCTGGTTTGGTGCTACTGAATTCTCTTAGCTTTTGCTTATCTGAAAAGCTTTTGATTTCTCTGGGAAATCTGAATGAGACCCTTGCTGGGTAGAGTAATCTTGGTTGTAGGTTTTTCTCTTTCATAACTTTAAGTATATCCTGCCACTCCCTTCTGGCCTGCAGAGTTTCTGCTGAAAAATCAGCTGACAACCTTATGGGTATTCCTTTGTATATTTTTTTTTGTTTTTCCCTTTCTACTTTTAATATTTTTTTTGAATTTAATTTTTATTAGTTTGATTAATATGTGTTTTGGTGTGTTTCTCCTAGGGTTTATCCTGTATAGGACTCTCTTTGCTTCCTGGACTTAGGTGACAGTTTCCCTTCCCACGTTAGGGAGGTAGTGGGAAGCAGCAGCAGAGCACAGGGAGATCAGCTCAGTGCTTTGCGATGAGCTAGAGAGGTGGGATAGGGAAGGTGGGAGGGAAGTTCATGAGGGAGGGGATATGGGGATATATGTATGCATATGGCTGAATCACTTTGTTGTACAACAGATACTAACACAGTATTGTGAAGCAATTATACTCCAATAAAGATCGAGTAAAAAAGAAAGAAAGAAAATAACATGCTTATAGATTCAATAAGGTTTTAATTGTCAGATTTAAATATGCATGTGTGTACTACTAAATGCATTTCCTAAAGGGGGTGAAAACAATATTAACAGCAGTGGGTAGACCAGATGAATTACTGACCACAAAATTGTATCTTGTCTGTAATATGTTATTGAATGTCATCTGTAAACTATCCTGGGATTTTACTTTTTTTATATCTTGCATATGTTTCAGTCCTTAGTGTATATTGTAAATTTTTTGAGGGAAGAGACTTTGACAACGATTGTAAACAGGAGGTTCTGTCAGCAAGATGGAGGGCTAGATGTAGTCTCCCCCAGAAACACAACAAAACCAATAAACAACAACAGCAAACTGATGAAAGTAGCTCTCGGAAAGTTCAGTATCATAATAAAGGGCAGCAGAAATCCTGTGAAGCTAAAAGTCTCAGGATCACTGCACAGAAAAACATAGGGAACATTTTACCTGCATCACCCTTTACCCCAATCCAGAGCAGCTCAGCACCAAGAGTTATCCCTTGGAGGTATTTTATCCCATGCAAGCCTCACTGCCATGGATGTTTGCAGCCTTTGCTACTGAAGACCCCCACAGTCTTCACGAATACTAAACCCAGCTGATGGAGCTGCCCAGAGTTCCTGCCTGTTCATCTCGTCTGGAGCTAGAGATGTCTGTAGTGAGACCTACACACAGGGGCCCCACTCACTGCCTCACTGCTTTGGCCTGCTCTCCAGGATTGGAACACCACAGTGCCTCACTATCTGTAGGACCAGAGCTGCTGCTGCTCTGCCCCCACCCCCTGCCCAAGTTCTAAGTCAAGGCTTTGATCCACCATCACTGTGACTGCACTGCTGTAGCTCTGTGTGGCCACTGGGCTTCTAAGTTGCAACTTTGTCCCACCATCACTGGGTCCAAGCTGCTGCTGTTCTGTGACTAACCCAGATCATGTTTCAGCTTTGACCCACCATCACCAGGCTGCACTGCTATGGCTCTGTGCCCAGAGTTCTAAGTTGTGACTTTGACTTGCTTGCTATCACTGGTGCTGAGTTGCTGCTGTTCTGCAATCCCTCCTGGGACTAGAGTCAGGACTTTGATCCTCCACCCTCAGAGCATGCAGCTACTGCCCTCTGTTCCCTAGGCACAAGCCACCACTGTACTCTGTCAACCCAGGGCCTTGCTACTGCTGTATCCTCTCCCATCCTCTGCAGCCTGAGTCAACGCAGTGAGCCCCAGAGACCCAGACCCCAGTTCCATAGGAGATTTTCACACTCCTGCACCTTAGACACTGACACCACCACTGCTGCAAGTGCATCTGTGCCCCCAAGATCCAGGCACTGTGGAAGGTCAATGTGCACCTGATCCGAGGGTCCTGGCTCCACTGCTATTCTGAGAGTAGAGTGTCAGCCCTGGCACCAGGAGGGATCTCTTGGAGAGAATATCCTCCCATGGGCAAAAAAGAATAGAAGGACTCTAAGAGCCTTCATCTCCGCGGACTGCAATAGCTCTAGCTGCCACAGCCACTCACAGAACCTCTGTAGTCTCAGCCACAGAAGACCACCCACTCTCTTTGCCAACATTAACCTAGACTGATGGAGTTTCATGTGACCTCCTTGGAACCAAAGACACTGCACCCCACCCAGCCAGCACTCTTGTAGATACCTTCAGGTGAAAATATTTCCACATTAAATCCAGTCTGAAAAGTCTAGAAGAGAGGACTGCTCAATCAAATAAGCAGACATCAGTGTAAAGCAACAGAAACGTGAAAAAGCAAGGAAACATGACACCACCAAAGGCACACAATAATTTTCCAGTAACTGACCTCAGAGAAATGGAGATCTGCAAGATACCTAAAAAATAATTCAAAGTAATTATTTTAAGGAAAGCTCAGTGAGATTTAAGGGAGCACAGACAAAGGAGTCAATGAACTAGTAAAAGAATGCATGAACAAAACGAGACGTTCAACACAGAGATAGAAATCATAAAAAAGAACTGACCAGACATCTGGAGCTGAAAAAAAAAAACAGTGACTAAAAATGAAAAAGGAAACAGGGAGCTTAAATACCAGGCTCTATCAAGCATTAGAAAGAAAATGTGAATTTGAAGACATCTCTTGATATTATTGAATCAGATGAGAAAAAAGAATAAGAATGAAAAAGAGTAAGAAAGCTTAGGTGAATTATGGCACACCATTAAGAAAAACAATATTTGCATTATAGAAGTCCCAGAAGGAAAAGGGAGAAGGCGAAAAGGACAGAAAACTTATTTAAAGAAATATGGCTGAAAGCTTTCCAGATCTGGGAAGAGATATAGCCATCCAGGTACATGAAGCTCAAACATCCCCAAATAGATTCAACTCAGAGATCTTCACCAAGACACGTTATAATCAAACCCTCAAAAATCAAACACAGAGAAAGAATTTTGAATGCAGTAAGAGAAAAAAAGACTCATCAAATACAAGGGAACCCTAAAGAGAAAGGCTATCATCAGATTCCTCAGCAGAAACCTTGCAGTCCCATTTACAATAGCATCAAAAACGATAATCTTAACCAAGGAAGTGAAACACCTATACACTGAAAACTATGAGATACAGATGAAAGAAATTGAAGAAGATACAAATAAATGGAAAGATATCCCACGTTCTTGAATTAGAAGAATTAATATTGTGAAAATGTCCATATTACCCAATGAGATAACAGATTCAGTGCCTGTAATTCCAATGACATTTTTCACCAATGGAAAAAAAATCTATCCTGACATTTGAATGAAACCACAAAAGATCCCAAAGAGCCATAACAATCTGGAGAAGAAAGAACAAAGTAGGAGGCTTCACACCTGATTTCAAATTATATTTCAAACTTAGGTAATCAAAATAATATGGTACTGGAATAAAAGGAAGTGCGTAGACCAGTGGAACAGAATCAAGAGCCCATACATCAGCCACACATACAAGGTCAGCTAATTTTTGACAAGGGCACCCAGAACATGCAATGGGAAAAGGATAGCCTCTTCAGTAAATAGTGCTAGGAAAACTGGGTATCCACATGCAGAAGATTAAAACTGGAACTCTGTCTTACAACACTCATAAAAATTAACTTAAAATGGATTAAGACCTACTTGTAAGATCTGAAATGGTAAAACTACTGGAAGAAAACAGGAAAAAATTATTTATTTTTTGGAAATGACTCCAAATCATAAGCAACAAAAGCAAAAATAAGTGGGACTAAATCAAACAAAAAACCTTCAGCAGAGCAAAGGAAACAATCAATAAATTAGAAAGCAGCCTACAGAATGAGAGAAAATATTTACAAATCATGTATCTGATAAACGGTTAGTTTAAAATATAAATAACTTATACAGCTCAATAACAAACAAGCAAATAATCCAATTAAAAATAGGAAAAATAGCTAAATAGACATTTTTCCAAAGAATATATCCAAATGGCTAACTAATACATAAAAATGTGCTCAACATCACTAATCATCAGGGAAGCGCAAATCAAAAGTGCAATGAGGTATCATCTCACCACCTGTTATAATGGCTATTATCAAAAAGACAAAAGATAACAAGTGTTTAAGAAGAAGTGGGGAAAAGGGAACCTTAGTGCACTGTCGATGGGAATGTAAATTGCTACAGATATTATAGAAAATGGTAGAGTTTTTCTTCAAAACAATTAAGATAAACCTACAGTATGATCCAGAATTCCCACTTCTGGGTATATATCTGAAGGAAAAGAAATTACTATCTGGAAGAGATATCTGCACCCTTATGTTCCTTTAGCATTAGACAATAGCCAGCACATGGAAGCAACCTAAGTGTCAATGGACAGACGAATAGATACTGAAAATGCAGTAGTATTCAGCCATTAAAACACGGAAATACTGCCATTTGGGACAACACTAATGAAACTGGAGATCATTATGCTAAGTGAAATAAGCCAGATGGAGAAAGACACATGCTGTATAGTATCACCAATATGTGGAATATTTTTAAAAGGTCAATTTCATAGAGACAAAGAATAGAATGGTGGTTGCAAGTGTTGAGGGGAAGGAAAATGGGGTGATGCAGGTCAAAGGGTACAAATTTAAAAGAAATCATAAGAAGTTACAGGAAGAATAAGTCTGAGGGTCTAAGCGTACAGTACATTGACTATATTTAATAATAACAACCCCATATTGTATACAGTGGTCTCTCCATATCTGCAGATGTGGAGCCCATGGATATGGAGGGCCACCTCTACTATGCCATTTTATATAAGGAACTTGAGCACCCATGGATTCTGGTATCCTTGGAGGTCCTGAACCCAATCCCTGCAGATACCAACTAATGACTGTACATGAAAGTTGCTGAGAGATCTTAAACATTCTCACCACACCCAAAAAGAATTAACCATGTAATATGATCAATGTGTTAATTGTCTTGATTTTGGTAATCATTCCACACTGTGTGTTTTTGAAAATATTTATAATACCATCAGGTTGTATACCTTAAATATATACAAGTATTTTTGTCAATTATTCCTCAATAAAGTTGAAAAAAGTAAACAATTGTAAACCATGCCAAAGGTCTCACTTACCTTTTGGTGAAAATTAAGCTGATATTACAATAGCTCTTGCCACCTACCTGGCTAAGCATCAATGAAAATTCTATCAAATATTCTTCTACCTTTTCTAGGAAGATCTCAGTTGGGCAGCTCACCTCTTTATTAGGGCAGTTTAACTCAAGTTTGGGCTCAGGTCTCATGTAATCATATTTGCTTGAAAATACTTCTGTACATGTCATGGTCATCACCCCCTAGAGAACTTCATGAACTTACAGTTTGAAAATGCAAGTAGGGGAAGCTAGGCTGTGACTTTTGGTCACCTCAGATGAGATAATATATGTAAACAACTTAAAAATTGCTTGCCACCTAGTAAAACTGATATGAGTGTTTTAATCTCCCAGCTTCTCCTCCTCCTATTCCTTCTCTTCCTCTCCATCTCCTTCTTCTCCGCCTACTAATTCTCCTTCTTCTCCTTGTATTCCTTAAGCCTCAGTTTTCTTTTCATTGACACTTGCAAATGGTCTCTCTGCCTATTGGGAGTCAACTGGTGTGTTGATGCTTAGACTCCATGCTACTGACCACTGTTCTTATCTTCCTCAAAACGCCCCATGGTTACCTGTGCCAAGAATATCTCATATCAGTTTGGGGTTACCTGGGATACCTGGCTATAAGTATTTATAGTTTCTTCATTGCAGGATATAGTTTATTGACAAAGTATATTCTCAATAATAAATGGTAGTTATTAATTGGCAGTCTTTCTAAGTTTTATATTGCTATCCATCAATCCAATAACAAGTTCTCTTTTCTCCTTAAAATCCCGTAAAAATATCAAATATAATATGAACCTACAATAAGAAGCAACTACAATTTTTTTAACTTTTTATTTTACATTGGAGTATAGTTGATTTACAATGTTGTGTTAGTTTCAGGTGTACAGCAAAGTGATTCAGTTATATATATCTATTCTTTGACTTCAGAATTAATGACATCACACCAACAAATTAAGCCAAAAGAGAAACAGCTGTAGATTGACAGTCTATAGCTTTTATAGCTTGTACTTTGAATGTCTATATAGAGCTAGATCTCTCTCTCTCTCATATATATATATATATCATAGCAAATATTTTATCAAATTTTAACATATGTTAAACATATGTTATATGTTAGACTATTAACATCAAATTTAACATATGTTTAACATATGTTATGTTTGTTAGACTATTAATATATCTGATGACATTTCTTTAAAAAATTAAGAAAATTACTTTCATGTCATAAAAAGCTGAAAATTACTAGTTGCCCAACTGTATTTAATGTTTACCATACCAGCTCTGCACTACCATGAACACTGTCTGCAGTTCTGCAGTCTTACCGTGCAACCTCATGGATCCTTAACTTCTTTCGTGCTGTCTTCTGCACAGAATCTTCTCCTTCCCTTTGCTGTAGAGATCAGCTACAGCAATTATTCTTAATTAATAATTCTGTAATTATTCTTACAACCTCTTCATCTCTCTGTGTATCCCTAGTTCTCCACACTCACAAAGCTTCCCTTCACCTGCCTCAGTTAACTAAGACAAAATGCATTGCTCCCTTGACCTTTCCCTGTAGATTTTATACACAATTACACTATTGAATGTCACGTTTTATTTCACACGTTGTGTTTTACCTGTTTCTTCTTCACTAGGCTGTTAAATTCTAGAGTTCAGACACTGTATTAGGAATGGTGCTCACTCTCTTGTAGATGCTTTTCTAGACACTGTGGATATACCAGTTAAGATGTGTGGGAAATATACCCCAGTAACGGGAACATATCATGTGCAAATAAATACATATTATCCCAGGAAGTGGTCACTTATGTGAAAAATGAACAAAAAGTTAAGAAAATCAAATAATAATGGGGGTGTTGTTTTAGAAAGAATGGATAGGGATTGGGGCTTGTTGCAAAGGTGATATTAAATCAGAAACATGTGGAATCTTGAAAAATTGTAGATGATCTTATTCGCAAAGCAGAAATAGAGTTACAGACAGAGAGAAAAAACATATGGACACCAAGGGGGTAAACGGGGGTTGGGATGAATTGGGAGATTGGGATTGACATATATACACTATTGATACTATGCATAAAACAGATAACTAATAAGAACCTACTGTATAGCACAGGGAACTCTACTCAATGCTCTGCAGTTACCTAAATGGGAAGGAAATCCAAAAAAGAGGGATATATGTATACGTATAGCTGATTCACTTTGCTGTACAGTAGAAACTAATCCAACACTGTAAAGCAACTATATCCAATAAAAATTAATTTTAAAAAACTTAAAAAAGTAAATCAGAAACATGGCTTAAATTCCAAAGGGAAGGATCTTAAAAGATAAGAGGATTGTGATTAAACGTAGTAAGACTGAAAATTCACCATTACAGTTTATTAAAAATACATTGATAAACCCAAGATTTAGGAGGCTAGATACACTGCATTATGATTGTGATATCTCTTATTTTCCAGACATTTTATAACTAAATTGCCAGCAACAAAATATGTTTGAGGAAATGTATGTACATATGTGTGTGTGCGTGAGTGTGTGCATTGAAGGCCTGGGGGAGAGAGCTCGTGTGTTCATGGGTATGCATGCATCAGAATGGCGTAGAAGAGATTTGTTACAAGGTTGTGGTGGATCAGCTCCACTGAAAGTCTTCTATTCCCAATTTCCATGAATTTACAATCTATATTACTGAATAGCTCTAATAAATATCATAAAAACATTTAATGTTTTATATTTTTACCACCTAGCACATGGAAATGTTAAACAAATACATATTGAACATGAGTACTCCACTGCAAATTAGCAACTCACAAATTTTGTTTGTTGGTATTCGTCTGGGAAACTATTATTTACATCGAAGAGAAGGGAAGAACTCTGAGAAGGAATTTAAACTAGGCGGCCTTCTAAAATTAATAATCTTTATGTTTTTCTCCAAAATTTATATTTATATATGCTTCCTTTCCATCCATTGACTGTTTTCACTGTTAGAATCTATTGACCTTTAGTCATGAGTTTAAAATTGCATACGTTGACCTGAGCTTGTAGAGCACTACTGTGTATATACATAAAGCCACCTTTGGTGACTGATGGCATCGATTTACTTCAAGAACAAGTGGGGATCATATGAATTGGGAGGAAGATTACCTCATCTAGGACACATCACTTCTGGTTACTACAGACTTCGTTGTATCATTTGTTAATTTTTAAATTTTAAGTTAATTGATTCATTGTGGGCTTTATTCAATATGCCTGGAAAACTCTTCCATAAATTTGATTTGTCTTACATTCCATGACAGAAGTTACTTTTTGCAGCACACGACCAACCTAAACACAGTTTGAGTGTGCTTCATTACAAACTATTGGCAAAGAAAAATAAATAAATAAAAATACCTTTTCTCCCTCTTAACTGTAAAGAGGTGAAGTCTATATTCTCTTAGCCTATGCCACCAATTCAACCGAAGGAAACATTATGTTTGAAACAAAGGGGTCTCCTTAAGAAGACAACAACTTTCTGATATTATCATGTTAATTATCTAGGTAGTAATTATCATGGGCTTACCATAGCTTTTAATTAATGGCCAAATGCAAACTGAGTCACATGGGGCTGAGGAAAAACCATAGCAACCCAGAAATCTTTTCTTCATTACTCTTGTATTAAAGGAGGGAAGACTCTTGCATTTTACACCCTTGATGAGCCCTACTTCCTTCATGTATTGATAGTATAGACTGGTTATTATCATGTATATTCCAATGAAAGATTAAGTGAGACAGAGAGACAATCTGTTTACTTTTCTAAGGAACCAATTTAATTCTAGCTGCACCTGTTTCATTCTACACCCCTCTGTGTAAAGGGAAGCCGGTGGGATTCCTAGTATTGACCAAAGGGCATACAAGGAGCCTCATTATTCTAATATCATACATATGCAATTAAAAAAAATGTATCCGTGGGTATTACCTGTATAGACTTCATGCCTTTTCCTTAAAGTGATTTAAGCTTTATAACATGGAATGGGAGGACAATTCACTGATAGTCTGATGATTATAACTCAGTGCTGTTATGATGGACATGATGCACTCAGGGTTCAGGTGGTTTCTTCTCTTCCCAGAGAGCATGTGATTCACAGCCAGAAGGAAGAAACAAGATAAATTATGCTTGAAGTTGTCATAGCCAGGTAATTAGTTTTAGTGTTTGATCATAAGACATACATTTTTATAATATAGCCATCATCAGATGTTAATAAATATCATACCAAAATCCAAATACTAGATAAGAAACATTCTTAATAATATCTTCTAGAGTGATAACATTCTGCCCATTTAAATTCTGCACATGGGCTTCCCTGGTGGAGCAGTGGTTGAGAGTCCGCCTGCCGATGCAGGGAACACGGGTTCGTGCCCTGGTCCGGGAAGATCCCACATGCTGCAGAGCGGCTGGGCCCGTGAGCCATGGCTGCTGAGCCTGCGCGTCCAGAGCCTGTGCTCTGCAGTGGGAGAGGCCACAACAATGAGAGGGCGGCGTACCGCAAAAAAAAAAAAAAATTCTGCACAGGTTGCTGTGCATTGATGTTATTTGGCTATATTTTAGTTTGCTTAGATATTTTAGGACCACCACATCTCATTTTAAAAATTACTGCTTCCAACTTGACTTAATTTTACACTGGCTTAGCTATGCTCCACTCATTATGTTGTATTTTGTTTAATATTTAAGAAATTCATATCTTACAATCATGTATTTCTTCTGAATCCATACTTCTGTCCAGATTGTCTTTGCTAATCTTTAACATACTGTCTGAAAGGATCTGTTTGCCCATTTCTACTATTGAGCTGGATTTCTTGTAGTCTATTTATGTAATAAAGATAGCACTTTGGGATTCTTCCAAGAAATGGTGTGGTATGAAGTAAAACGTGAATCGTCTGCTTTGATTTAGCTTTGATACATAGCCAAATATATATTTCTTATTTTAAGACAAGACCACTTTGTCAGAAAACATTTTGGAAGAATATTAAAATTGAGATATACCAAGAGATTGGCACTTCTTCTATTATGGACAAGACCTAAGTTTTCATAACGTAAGAATGGTTCTCAAAAGTATCATGCAGACAGGGTAAAAAATTTTTCTGACCTCTTAAGACTTATCACATAATTAAATAATTATAGTTTTCTTCTTAACGTTTCCTCATTTAAAAATTAACATTTAAAATATAAAGTGATAGTTTGTAAAATAAAATTGTGGATAATACATATTGCTTAGTGAACAATGTGATATTTTAGTGATAGAAACAAATTGGAACGGTTATTACTTTGAAAATCCTAAATTATACATATATGTGTATAAACACACACACACACACACACACACACACACACACACACTGACAGGGTTCTAATACAAGTTTAGGAATAAATGAGGTAGTTTATCTTTTACCTTCCTACATTACAAGTCTGTTCCTACTCTTCTCAGTCCATAAATTAAATTAATAATTAATTTATCTTCTGTAAATGCAGGCTTCTTAAACATTTACCATTTGTAAAATTTTTAAGGATATTTCATTGGTAATTTATAATTACATACAATTGTACAAATAGAGAATTGAGTGTTAAGAAAATAATAAAATAAAATAAATATCAGTGAGTGCTAAGCCTATTTGACTATAGTTAAAATAAGTCACTGTATATTTATGATGGCAAAACTCAGTTAGGATTTCAAAAACACCAAGCTGTTTTACTCAATTGACCTCACAAAAACCAGTGCATTTAAAATCTGCGCTATCTCCACAAATTTTTGACAAGCCATCCTACTTCACCACTCAGCAGACTTTCCTTCTATTACATAAAGAAAATAAATCATCACAGATTGAACATGTTTAATTCATCATATCAAACCTACAAAACTCCTGCATTTATAACCATGCCTTCCTATGCCCACCGGTTACATTAGAGGAACTGGTGGTCTTTCTAACTAAATTTTTTCCCCACTTTTGTTCTTTATCACATCTACTTTTTCAATACCTTATAAAGTTAGTCTAATCATCTCTCCCTTTTATCTTAATCCTCTCCATTTCTACTATTTATCTCCTATCATTTAGACTTTCTCAATTCTCACTTATGTAAATAATATATTATAAATTTATACAAAATAAAACAAAAAGACAAGTGAGCAAAGCAAACACTATACCTCTGTGGACCTCCCTTCACTCTTCAGCTACACACCATCCTAGACCATTCTTTCCCAGCTGTGTTTCTCTCATTCCATTTTTACCACTTCATATATTTCTCAATTACCCTCTCCTTCAATGAATGACTTCAGTTTTACTTCCAAGTCCAAGCACCATCAAAAATGTGCTTTCTTTTAAATCAGTGATTCCATATATGTCAGTTCATCTGAAGGGCATTGCCTTAGATCTAATTTTACTAGAGCAGTCATAATAATTCTATACTATTGAAAATCTCACACTTACATAATATATTCCCTGGTATTCCATGATTTCATGCTCTCCTGTTTGTTCTCCTATAATTTGTCTATCCTTGCATTCTCTTTTGTTGCCTAATTCGACTTTATATTTTTCTTATATTGTTTACAATATTCAGTTCTAGATCATTCAACTCTATTATATGTTCTCCAGATGCAGTACTGATGATTTATACATAGGCTGGTGATTTCTAAATTTATGAAACTTGTTAAAATATCTTCCATAAGTTCCAGGTATTTTGACCATCACCCTACTTTGCATCCTCAGAGTGATATTCAAAGTAAAATCACAGTCAAATATCAAACCCATGAAAATGTCAGGCTCTTTACTCTTAAGAGACAGGGAAGGATTATTTTAAGTGTCTAAACAACAAGGAAGATGGAGAGATGAAGAAGATGAGAAAGATGATGGAAGAAGTCAGGGAAGATCAGAAGTTTAGTTTTAGACATGATAGGTAAGCTGTTATTAGATAATCAAGCAGAGATGTCAAAAATAAAGCTGAGTCCTCAAGTCCATTCTCTACCTCTGCGTCTTTATTCCTGTCCTGCCCATAGGTTCTTCATAAACATTTTTTTTTCTTTTTAGATTCCACAGGGAGGGGGAAGGGTAAGCTGGGATGAAGTGAGAGAGTTGCATGGACTTATATATACTACGAAATGCAAAATAGATAGCTAGTGGGAAGCAGCTGCATAGAACAGGGAGATCAGCTCAGTGCTTTGTGACCACCTAGAGCGGTGGGATAGGGGGTGTGGGAGGGAGACGCAAGAGGGAGGAGATATGGGGATATATGTATAGCTGATTCACCTTGTTATAAAGCAGAAGCTGGCACACCATTGTAAAGCAGTTACACTCCAATAAAGATGTTAAAAAAATAAGTAAAGCTGAATCTTTGAATCTGTAGTACAATGTTGAGGATTAGCTAGTGATATAAATTTGAGAGTCCTTAGGAAAAGTATGGCACTTAAGGCCAGAAGAGTAGAAAAGATCACCAAAGGAATGAGATTTATAAAAGAAAGTTAAGGGCTCAGTGTCTAGGAAACTAGTAGTTAGAAATTGAAGAAACAAGAAGGAATCAGTACAGGAGATAGAACAGGGGTAGCCAGACAAGAGAAAAATGAACAAAGCGGGACACTACCAGAAGGCAAGGCAAGAAGGGATAAAAGTGTTTCTTATTTGGCCATCTTCCTTATCTTAGAGGTAATGCCATTCTTCTACTGGCTTAGACACTTGAGATCACCTTTTTATGCACTGTATCTCACACCCAACACTTATTCTATCAACAAACCTTTCCACCTCTAACTGATATTCCAACTCCACTGACACCACACCTTTCTGAGCCATTATCACCTCCCACCAGGATTCCTGCAATACCTTCTCTACTGGTCCCTCTAATTTTGTCCTTCCCTTGTTCAAACTATTCTCAATAGCCAGAATGATTCTACTGAAATGTAACTCAGATAATGTTAGTCATCGGAGAAGAAACTCTCAATGTCTTTTTCAGCTCTCTCAGTGCAAAAACCAAAGAAATAACCAGGGACCTCAGTGCTAGTCTTTCTGCCCCTGTTGCCTCCTTGATTGAACTTCCTACAAAACTCCCCTCACTCAGCCTGTCCTGTTACACAGGTCTCCTTGGTATTTTTGACAATGCCAAGACCTCCTGTATCTCAGGAAGTTTGCAGTTGTTTTTCTCTCCTAAAACATGTTTTCCCCAGTTATATCATCTCATCTCACTCAGAATTTTATTCAAAAATTATTTAACATTATACACCTGTGTAAAATTGCAGTCATTCACTACAAAATAACTCCTTTTAGGGTATATCTTTTTCTAAATATAATTTATTACCATTTATGTAATAATTAGGTTCCAAAAGGACATAATTTTTGGTCGGTTTTTTCATCCTTCATAATCTTATCACTTGGAGCAGTGTCTGGCACATAGAAGTGATCTATGCAAATTTGTTGAAAGAATGAATGAGTAAATGAATGAGAAAATGGCAAAAGATGAGAGAGACACAGATTTTTCTCTTCCTCAATACCCACTTGGAAAATTTAAACCAGCTTGACCTAAAATTATGAAAAAATAATGTACTTTTAAAGCAAGGAATTTATATTTATGTATATAATATACATGAATTTGTACTTCATATTTAAATTTTAGTTTAAATGAACAATAAATACTCTGAATTAAAAATATATCAGAACTGGAAAAAATCAATTAATTAACAAAGGACAGTACATAATTTAGTCACAAAGCCTGGATGTGTTAGAATAAGAGACAGAGTACAAAGTTTTAGTCTAATAGAATTATACATAGGGTTGGCTGTTTCAGTAAATATACATTTGCCAATATGCATTTTTATTATCATAATCTGACTCTGGGATGAGTGCTTGCTGCAAAATAAGTTCTTTATATTTTTTAATGTGTTTATAAATTTTACCAAAATTTATTGGCATTCATGCAATTCTGCAGTTCTCTGTGTATGTGTGAGACATTTTGTTAGGAACATATTTCAAAATTATTTTTAGTATGATACCCTGAAACTTTTAGACAGAGTAAACTGTGCTTGAATATGAATCGAGAAGTTATAGAGTGCACAATTTCTACTTAAAAACTTGAAAGCAAGCTAATTCTTCTGGGGTTGCCTGGTAACTAATAAGGAGTATGTCAAATTGAAAGACAGGTCTGACTGAAGCAGCCTTGAATAAATAATAGAATTGTTGTCAACTTTAGCCTCAGAGAAGCGAGACAGGGGTGAATTCTAAGCTAAACTGAAGGAAAGACTGTTGAAACATCTCTTGTGTTTTTTTTATTTTTAGTGAATTATCCACTGTTTGCCTTGAAACCTTTTTTCTCACTAAAATTTTATGATTAACATAGAGACATTGAAAGCAAATTCTGAAGATGTCGTTGGAATTAAATGGAATGAACCGAGACCTTTTTAGGGCATAATGATTTATTTATTATTCATTAGGCATTTCTTTATAAATCCATATTCTTACAATGTATTGGTTTCTTAGAAAAATTTATGTCCACTAAGAATGATTACTGCTTTGATAAAAGATTTAACATAAGTATTTTTTAAGTTGAGAATTGTGTTACGGTAACTCCTGGGTATATGTACAAGAAAATATTTTGACAATTCTTTAGTTATAGTGATACTTTATATCAGCCTGTTGGTAAAATACTTGCAAATTTTGAACTATTTTTGTTTTATTTCCAGCAGGAAAAAAGTCAAGAACGTTCAAGAATCAAAGGTAAGGAGTGACTATTTTACGATCATAGTTTTATACATTTGTGTAAGTATAGGAGAAGGAAAAAAAAAGACGATGGTACTTTGAAATTATAGTTAAAAGTGAGAAAACAATGGGACTTCAAAATCTTCAACATGATTTTAAAACCATTGTGAACCCTTTGGGAATTCCCCAAGGCCATTGAAGATTCTCCATCAAGATTTCCTTTCTTCAGTAGTGCTTTTGGACACAATTTTCTGTTTATTCCCTGAGTTGTTCTCATTGAATTCCTCCACCAACCATTGTCCATGGACTTGAGGACTCAGGGAAGGGGAAGGGTGAGCTGGGGAGAAATGAGAGAGTGACATGGACTTGTATATACTACCAAGTGTAAAATAGATAGCTAGTGGGAAGCAGCCGCATAGCACAGGGAGATCAGCTCAGTGCTTTGTGACCACCTAGAGGGGTGGGATAGGGAGGGTGGGAGGGAGATTCAAGAGGGAGGAGATATGGGCATATATGTATATGTATAGCTGATTCACTTTGTTATAAAGCAGAAACTAACACACGATTGTAAAGCAGTTATACTCCAACAAAGATGTTTAAAAATAAACTAGAAGGAAGAAAATTAAAAAAAAAAAAGAGATGGTGTTCTGTCACATCTATGATTTAGCATATGAACCTTTTCAAAATATGTTTTGTAGAGACTGAACTAGTTAGTCCCTGCTATCTCACTTTATGTTCTCTGAAAAAGCAAGAAAATATGTATTTATATATTAAAAGTTGGTGATAGCTTTTTGTATGGCATAGTCAATCCTAGTCAGACATAGGAAGGCTCTTTACACCATAAAGACCATCTTCAGTTTTGAAATGTACTCACTGAGGTAATAAATTACCCTGAGTAGATTGTAACCCTTCAACCAGGTGTTTCCATGAGTGTGTGCTCCTGCCAATCATAATGATAGAACTTCACAGGTTTTGTCAGGGTTAGGCCTTCTGGTCTCTCCATTCTTATTCTGTGTTTTGGGCATCCTTGCCCACCTATCCCTTCCCCAAGGTGTAGTAGTCCAAGCCCGACAATGGAGCAAAGCACAATTGCCTTGTTTTGTTTTGTTTTAATTTATTTTATTGAAGTATAGTTGATCGACTATGTTGTGTTAATTTCTGCTGTACAGCAAAGTGATTCAGTTTTGTATACATACATATATATATATATATATATATATATATATACACATTCTTTTTCATTTTCTTTTCCATATAGTTTATCACAGGATATTGAGTATATTTGCCTGTGCTACACTTTAGGACCTTGTTGTTTATCTATTTTGTATGTAGTAGTTTCTGTCTGCTAATCCTAAATTCCTAACTTATCCCTTTGCCCTCCCCTCTCCCCCTTGGCAACCACAGGTCTGTTCTCTGTGAGCCTGTTTCTGTTTTGTGGATAAGTTTATTTGTGTCATATTTTAGATTCCACACATAAGTGATATCATATGATATTTGTCTTTCTCTATCTGACTTATTTCACTTAGTATGATGATCTCCAGGTCCATCCATGTTGCTGCAAATTGCATTATTCTTTTTATGGCTGAGTAATATTCCATTATATATATATCTCACATGTTCTTTATCCATTCATCTGCCGATGGGTATTTAGGTGGTTTTCATGTCTTGGCCCTCGTAATAGTGCTTCTATTAACATAGGAGTGCATGTATTGCTTTGAATTACAGCTTTGTCTGGATATATGCCCAACCATGGGATTGCCGGATAATACAGCAGCTCTATTTTTAGTTTTTTGAGGAACCTCCATACTATTCTTCATAGTGGCTGCACCAGTTTACATTCCCACCAACAGTATAGCAGGATTCCCTTTTCTACACACCCTCTCCAGCATTTGTTGTTTGTAGTCTTTTTAATGATTTCCATTCTGACCTGTGTTTGGTGGTATCTCATTGTAGTTTTGATTTGCATTTCTCTAATTATTAGCGATGTTGAGCATTTTTCTTGTGCCTGTTGACAATTGTCCCGTTTGATTCCATTCTTTTGGCACAGGAAAATTTTTTTTAGAGTTTTTTTGAGTTATACACAAATAAATTTTAAAATATAACTGTGGAGAAAGCTACAAAGATTACATGTATTTCTGAAATGATGAAAGGATTGTTACACTTTTGAGGGTGGCTAGATTGACGATAGCAATTTTGCTTACTTAAGTCCAAATATAATCTTCACATTTTCGCACAACTGACTGACACAATTTTTTCCTTGTTTGGTCATCTGTAAGCGTCTGTATTACTGCAGAATATGAAAAGACATACTTTTAAAAATATTGCTTGGTATATTTTATTCAAATGAATTAAGTAAAACTGCCCTTTGAGGGATTTCCAAACTATGTTCTTTTTCAGCAAACTAAAGTATGTCTTGTTATTTTATATATGAAATTATTACATTTATTTTTCCTCAGAATACTCATATTAACTCAAAGTTTTGTACTTTTGTGTTGCAAAAGGGAATTTCTATTCTAAGAGGTGATGTGTGATGTTCATTTAAATGATATTTGCATTTTAAGCATACTGAGTGCACATCTTCCTTCTTATGGAGGGGCCTAGTGTTTCAGAATAATCTTAAATCATACTTATAATTCTGTTATAGTTGAAATAAGTTTAGTATAGCTTTCTTTTTGATGCTTTACTGCCTTGTAGTACATAAATTATAACATCTGAAATAGTAGAAATTAGTTTTTTTTCCAACTATTGACTGGGAACATGTTTTCTTTTTATAATGTAATAAAATTTTCAAGATGATGCTTGCCACTTCTTTCATTGTTATTGGCTGACACATGGTTCAGAACCTTGACATAATGTCTGCTAGACTACTGAATTTTAAGTAGATATATGGTTACATCAGGACTTGTTGCCTAGCTCTGCTTAGAGGAACGCTACATTTTTTCTTGAATACTTATGGGAATCATCTTACAATATTATCTTACTGGAACTTATGGTCACTTAAATATTTTAAAATCTATATTAAGAAGAAAAAAATTATCATAGAAGCAATAACTTACTCATTATTAAATAACAAAAATTCTGAATAGTAAATACATTTCTTGGTCACTAATAGTTGAAGTGTGAGCTATGGCCTCATTTGATCTTACCAAACAATTCTCAGCTAGTAATTCTCTGACTTCCTGACTAATTGGTAACCTTATTTGCCAGAACCTGTTTATTACATTGTCAAGAATATATACACAGTCTTTCGTCTTCTAATTTCTTGCATTCGGTTCCTGTTTCTGTTTGAAACAACAATCCCAACCTCATGATATCAGTGACCTGAAATTACATTAGTTCACAGGGCACTACCATGAGAACCAATCTCTCATTTTTCTGTGTACATAGAGACATACATTGAAGTGTTTGGAAACTTGCAATTCTGTCTCTAATTGATTATTTGACACTCACATGCTCTTATTCTAATATTATTTTGGAATGTCATACAAATCCATATTTTACATATTCTAAAATTATATCTATATGGAATTCGACTGACAAGATGAATTTTGGTTCAATAGTTAGTATGGATTCTCAACTAATTTTCATCATTTTATTGCCTGTTGTTAAATGAGACAAAGACTAACCTCTATTTAGTACACAGTTTTGAGGTTTACAATTAAGATGTCCTTCCTTAAAGTTACATTAAAGATTATAGCAGAGAAATAAAGACAGTTACACAGGTTTGAAAGAAAGATCAACGATTCAGGAAACCATCTTTCACACTGTTCTCCAGTGACATTACAGCTAAATTAAACAGAGCACATTATGTGTTTAAAACCCATTGAGAATTTTGTAAATATTATCAAGAAATAATTTCTACTATAAGGATCATAACGAATCAATTATCATCTGCCAGTATTTCTCGGGTAAGTATTTTTATTTGTGACTGGTTTATTTGTGTCTATTTTAGAGCATCTCTCTAGAGTTCTTAGTGATAAAACAGTAACAGTTTTTGAGGAAAATTTAAATAAGCCATGCTTGACAAATAGCTTAAAAATTCTATCAAGTTTTTACTACTCCAAAATAGTGTGAAGTTTTACTGTAATCAGAAGGCTGAAATCACTGTGGAGAGCTTGCACGTGCTTACGCTGTGGCGTGCTTCTCAGTATTGGCTTCACCCTCTTCTGTCAGTAAAAGAATGTCCATTCACCAAAGAGATCCGATTGCTTTTAACGCACAGTTTCCCCCCTCCTCTCTTCTCAAGTGGATATTCTTGGTTCTTCCCATTCAGAAGGGTTAAAAATAAAGTATGTTCCCCTTTCATTACTAGTTATATTTTTGTTAAGACTCTACATTTGGGGGAGACGGAGGACTAAAGTCCGTTCCCTGATAATCGTTTACATGCTATATTATTATCTTCTCTGTTTTGTTAAATATCTAATTGATGTCAGACACTGTGCTTTTTACATATATTATCTCATTTTAATAGTCAAACATGCATTATTAAGATTTAGAATGCAAATATGCCCGCATTTTGAGAAATCACATCCAAAGTAAATAATTCAGATCAATATTATCATTCTCGTTCTATTTTAAAAGGGATCATAGTTTATTTACCCAATCACCAACTTATGTTAGGTAAATTCAGCATACTGTTATTAGTAATGTTTTTTACATTTTCATGGATTTGATACATATGAATTTTATTATTTATGCCTTATTTTTCTGTAACATCATGGTCACAAATATTTTCCTGCTAATTTATATAAAATCTGCTCAGTGCTTTGTAACTTTAAGAAAAAAATAGGTAGTGGTAAATGCAACATAGTAATATTCTAACGGACACATGTAAGAATTACGCAAGCTTGTTCACTAGGTACTTATGATCTTTTACAAATGACTTAACCCCTCCGGAAGTAGTTTCTCTTTTATGGTAAATATTAGTGAAACATACCTTGTGATATCAAAAGTCCTTTACGTGTCTGAAACTCTAAGGCTTATACTTCTATAAGGACATTGGACAATGCTATTATTACAAGCACTTATGATGCAAAAGTCTGTGACTCAATGGGTTCTAAATGGCAAATATTATGTCATACACATTTGTGTATGTGAAAAAAGTAAGCTTACAATTGCTCTTCCTATGGTACACAACTGCTTACATACATTGAGCAATAACAGAAAACATTATGTCAAGACCATACTTGGTTGAATTAAAAGAGTGTGTTTGGGACAGTAAATGCTGTTAAAGAACTATGAAGCCTGCAGTCTTTATACACACAAATGCACATACAAGCTACCTTCTATTTATTTTTAAACACTCATGGGTTCAGATTCTCCTTTATTTCCTACATCACAAAACTGGTAACTGAGAACACTAAAAGTAATCTGATATATCCGGGAATTATATCTCAGTCAGGCTGAAGGGGCATTGCTATGAGATTGGAATGCTAAACTCCTCATTTGGGCTGCCTGAATATTCAGAGCTCCTTCATTAGAATAATTTCACAGAGTTCCTGAGGTCAGCTCACTTCTTCAAGCTCAGGTAGCTAGTCAGGAACAGTGAGTGGATAGAAAGTGACCTTCAAATTCTTATTCATAAGGGCCATTGGATATATTACATTAACAAATGAAAATATCATATAAAACTGAAAGACAGTCATTCATGTATATGAGGCCTTTATGAGACTGTTTTGTCTAATTGTTGCATTTCTTTATGTTTAGGAAGCAAAATATCGCCAGCACAATTAGTAATACCTAAAATGGAGACTCTTACCATTAACTGAAATACAGTCACTATATTTTTTAAAAATAGAGCTTTATTAATAATTGCTTCACAATGCTGTGTTAATTTCTGTTGCACAACAAAGCGAATCAGCCATATGCACACACACGTCCCCATATCCCCTCCCTCTTGAGCCTCCCTCCCACCCTCCCTATCCCACCCCTCTAGGTCATCCCAAAGCAACAAGCCCATACCCTGTGCTATGCTGCTGCTTCCCACCAGCCAACTGTTTTAAATTCCGTAGTGTATATATGTCGATGCTACTCTCATTTCACCCCAGCTTCGCCCTCCCACCCCATGTTCTCAAGTCCATTCTCTATGTCTACCTCTTTATTCCTGCCCTGCAACTAGGTTCATCGGTACAATTTTTTTTTTTTTTTTTTAGATTCCATATATATATGTTAGCATACGGTATTTGTTTTTCTCTTTCTGACTTACTTCATTCTGTATGACAGACTCTAGGTCCATCCACCTCACTACAAACTCAATTTCGTTTCTTTTTATGTCTGGGTAATATTCCATTGTATATATGCTCCACATCTTCTTTATCCATTCATCTGTCGATGGACACTTAGGTTGCTTCCATGTCCTGGCTATTGTAAAGAGAGCTGCAATGAACATTGTGGTACATGACTCTTTTTGAATTATGGTTTTCTCAGGGTATATGCCCAGCAGTGGGATTGCTGGGTCGTATGGTAGTTCTATTTTTAGTTTTTGAAGGAACCTCCACACTGTTTTCCACACCGGTTTTATCAATTTACATTCCCACCAACAGTGCAAGAGGGTTCCCTTTTCATCACACCCTTTCCAGCATTTATTGTTTCCAGATTTTTTGATAAGTGGCCATTCTGACCGGCGTGAGGTGATACCCCATTGTGGTTTTGATTTGCATTTCTCTAATGATTAGTGATGTTGAGCATCTTTTCATGTGCCTCTCGGCCATCTGTATGTTTTCCTTGGTGAAATGTCTATTTAGGTCTTCTGCCCATTTTTTAACTGGAAAGGAAACCATAAACAAGACAAAAAAGACAACACTTAAAATGGGAGAAAATATTTTCAAATGAAACAACAGACAAAGGATTAATCTCCCAAATATACAAATAGCTCATGGAGCTCAATATCAGAGTCACTATTTTTTTTTTTTTTTTTGCGGTACGCGGGCCTCTTGCTGTTGTGGCCTCTCCCGTTGAGGAGCACAGGCTCCGGACGTGCAGGCTCAGTGGCCATGGCTCACGGGCCCAGCCGCTCTGCGGCATGTGGGATCTTTCCGGACCGGGGCACGAACCCGCGTCCCCTGCATCGGCAGGCGGACTCTCAACCACTGCGCCACCAGGGAAGAGGGAAGCCCCTAGAGTCACTATATTTTTAATGGATTACAATGTCATACATTATGAGTGTTAGGTTCTTTGGTATTCAGTTTAGAAAGCTATTGCTGAGAGAAATAATCATTTGTAGGATTTATGAAAACTGTGGGTTCTTTCTATCATAGTCAATAGTTATAATCCTTAGAAAGTCCAAGCACTAAAAGACAAGAAAACTCACCTCTAGAATATGTCAACTGAATGATCCATAGGTTTGTTTATTTTTTTGTTTTTGGCAAAGAGCAATGCTGGATAAACACTAGACAAGTGTACTTATGGCAGACTTGTGATAATAATCTTAAAAAATAAATGTTGTAAAAGAGTGTGAAGGAACGATCTTTGTTTTCTATACATTTTATGCCATAGCAATTGCATTATAGCAGAACAATTCTTTTTGCACTCTGTTTACTTAAAATGGACTTTTGAAATTAAATGGAGGCAAAATGTATTCTAGTAAGTAATTATTGATTACCTTACAGCAAAGTATCAGTGTCCCATATGCACAACTTAATAGTGTATGATTGACTAGTAACTCTTTAACTGCTTATATGAGAACCTCAAATATTTCAATCCATTTCATTTTATACTTAACAATATAAACTGATTGTTCAGTGATAAATCAATTAAAACTGTAATTTTCAATTATTATAAACACATTGGCAGTCTTCTCTGATTTCATTAGCTGAAAATTGTTCTATTTCTGATCTTTCACTATTAAACAAAGTGATCATATCTCTTTATGTGAGTGATGTGAGTTTTTGTTTTAAAGTGAATGAGGTATGGAAACAGAAATGATAACACATAGATGCAAATTCTGGAAGCCATTGTATACATAAGATAATAATTGTTACTTTGACAAACTTTCAAACATATAACAAGTTAAGTTCTAATGTATAACTCCATAAAATAAAAATTAATTAATGGAAATATATTCACTGCAAATAATCTAAATAATGCCCCCAAATGATTGCCTACATAACTTTTTAGTAGTAAAGATTTCAATGTCAGTGATAACTTTTTTCTGTGAATTAAGGTAATATTCATCCTCCATTCTTAAAAAGATTCATTTAAACAGCTTGGTCCAATTTTAGATGATCTTGATGCATGTCTTCCTGCCCCAGCAGCAGGAAGACAGACATCCACCTCTACCTAATGATGCTATTCTCATCAACCAGAAGAGGTTTCAAAAGCATCTGATTGGCGCTTCCCTGGTGGCACAGTGGTTGAGAGTCCGCCTGCCAATGCAGGGGACACGGGTTCGTGCCCCGGTCCGCGAAGATCCCACATGCCGCGGAGCGGCTGGGCCCGTGAGCCATGGCTGCTGAGCTTGCGTGTCCGGAGCCTGTGCTCCGCAACGGGAGAGGCCACAACAGTGAGAGGCCCGTGTACCGCTAAAAAAAAAAAAAAAAAAAAAAAATTATTTATTTGTGTTGGTTGTGCCGGCTCTTAGTTGCAGCACGCGGGGTCCTTGTGGCGGCATGCAGGATCTTTGCGGCGGCATGCGGGATGAGAAAGCTAATTTAACCCACTGACTTATAAGTTAGCTACTGTTTCATTTAGAAAGTGCTGCTATGTCAGAAATTTTGTGGTAACGTTAGCCTGTCCAAATAATTCAGAAAAGAAGATATCAGTTCAACTGTATTCTATAATAAAACCTAGTTCAACCAACATTTATTAATTTCAATATTAGAAGCAAACTTAGATGCCAGAGAAATTAAGGACAAAGTTGTGAGTCAGGTGATACTGGCTGTGAGTTTGGGAGATGGGACCTAGGACTGATAAATACAGCTGCCAAAAAAGCGTTGTAGATTCTTTAAGAGAGAAAGGCCAGAATGCTGTGCAAGCATGGGGGTAAGGCGAGGGGTAGGAAGGGGGTCTGGGAATGGACTTTTGGAAAAGGTTCACCTTTTCTTTTTATGGGGAGACAAGGTCTTGTCTACAAGAACAGGGAGGAATCAGAGAGGTGAAGAATAAGGGAGATTATTCCAGTTCGTGTGGCATTAGTGAAATACACATTTACATATTAATGTGAGGTTGATGAGAAGCAAAGGAGAAATCAGTACAGAGTGGAATGGATTCATAGAGGAATTTAAAACTAGGAAAGTATCAGTAGCAAATTGGATAGCAGGAATAATGCTAGTGTGATGAGATTGTCCAGGCTAGACAGAAGGCTGATATTGATTAATAGGTATAGCATCGAGAAATATTGGGAACAAGCTCAGCAGTTTTCCAGTTTGATAAGCTGCAAGTTCTTCTGAAATTATTATTCCATTTTTTTTCCTTTCAACAAACAGAACAAAAACCTGAGAACTGCACGATGATCATAAAATCAGTTTTGCTTGGTGGTTTAACACTCAGGCTTCAGAACCAGAGTAACTTTCAGTCCTGAGTCTACCACTAAATATCTGTGTGACAATGGAAAATGACCTGAACTTGGTGGACTAATGTCCCCATGTGTAAAAAGTGGGTAATGATGGTTCCTTCTTGACAGGTTTGTTTTTGATGATTAAACAAGTCATTAAATACAGAGAACTTATCTAAAACAGTCTGAGATTTTACCCTCTTCACAAACCAATGTGGGAGCCTCCCAGTTTTCTGGCTTATGGCAGAAGACAGGAGGCTCCTGTGTCAGAGGCAGAGTTTCTTTCTCACAGCCATAGCAGTTGCCAGTGTACCAGTACCTGTGCTGATCCCCCAGGGAGATGGGAAGAGGCCCTCAGGATGCATGCATGTGCAGCGGTTTTTATTATAGTCCCTCTGACTGCCCCGCTTAGGAAAACCATATTTTATAATGGACAGGAAGCACACCTGACATTTGACTGTTACACTTGGCAGGGAAACATACTTACCCCTGGCTCCAGAGGGAGGTGCTCTTTCTATTTTCTAAAGGTGTTCACTATAGAAAATTCCTGAGAAGAAAAGTCTGGAATAAAATATAGTCAGTATCTCTTCTCTCAAGACACACAGAAATGCAAGAGACCGTAGGGAATTGTCTCTCAGAGCATTTAGAGTAGTAGCAGCACAAAATACCTACTCAATAAACATTCATAAATGCCATCACCACCACGAACATCATCATTCAGACAGTAGTTTTTTTTTGTTTTTGTTTTTCTTGATTATCCTCTTGAGTGCATAGAGAAATACATATATCATATTGTTTCTGTCCACAGTGTTAATGTGTGGTTATTTTAAAAGTCAAACAAATTCAGAAACTTAAAAAGAATAATTACAGTAATTCACAGTTTCTGTGTATTTAGTAAGTGCCAGGCCCTATGTCTCTATGTAATGTGCTTCAGTTGCTTTATCTTGATTTATGTGTGTGTGTGTGTGTGTGTGTATATATATATATATATATATATATATATATATATATATGTATATATAAAGTATATATGTATATATGTGTATATATGTATATATACACGTATATTTAAATATATATAGTTATACATATATAACTATATATTATATAGATCAGTGTTGGAATGTTACTGTGCAGGTAACTATATATTGTTATGAATATATATAGTTATATCTATAAATATGAATAGTTAACATTACTTCTTTACTGCCAAGTCTTCTGCTAAGTGCTTTCCATGTATTATCTTATATAACCCTCAGAAGAATATTATATACTAACAAGAGAGTAAATTTTATTGGCAATGTATCTATCTATAAATGACCATTAACATTTTGGTATATGTGGATTCAGAAATTTCTTACACATGCATCTATTTCTGCAAAATAACTTTCAGTATTCTCCTTTTGGAAGTGTTCGTGTATATCCTTTTTTCTCAAAAGTTGCAAAGGATTTGCAGTAGATACTGTAAATTGGTTCACTCAACAACCATTTCAAATACCAGTTAGCTTGCTTCTTATAGATTTTTTTATAGCGTCTAGTAAATGAAAAGATACATTTCCCGGATTCCCTTGCAGTTAGCCTTCTGGATGTGTTTTAGGTTTCTCCAGTCAGATTCATGCAAGCATGACCTTTTATGAAATTCTTGTTGGAGAAATAAGCACAGTTTGGGGGAAAGACATTTTCCTTTCACATGTAATGGCAAAGACATTGTAGTTCTGAACCCAGGAACTAGGGTGATAGCTTCCTTATGTGGTTGGTCCTGACTATAGTAAAGGCAGTAACCCTTTGATATTCCAGTTCTGTGGTGAGTTCTAGAAGTTATTTCTAACAGCTTAGTATACATCCCTTCTCTTCAGTCCTGTGAACAATTTTCTATATTCTTTCACAAATATCTCTAACCTAAATTAAATTAGTGCAGATTCTATTGTCTGTAACAAAGAGCCTTGATCAATGCCAAGTCTGTCGACTTAAAAAAAAATACACAACTTAAATTTGAGAGTATGTTTTTTTCGTCAGACATTCTGCGGACTAAAGCCTGGGACACAACATCTCAGTAGCTCTGAGGGACTGCTCAGAAGAGGTCAGGGAGGAACCAGGGTATACAGGAGTTTTTGCAACAAAGACAAGGTGGTAGGAACATCAAAAGACTTCTATTAATTAAAGAAAACCGGACATCTCAAGTTACGGAATTTAGTGCTTTTCTAGGTATGGGAAAATGGGAGAATCTGGGCTCACAGGAAATCATTCCTTTGAGATGCACCTCAGCTCTCTGGGGTCAGTATCCTGTGTTTTCTCATCCTGAGTCTCCTCAGGAAACACCATGGTGGGGGTGGTGGCCTCAGTGGCTGACTGATGGATGGTGGGTACCCTGTTTCTATCCTGAGTTCCCTCAGGGCTCACTGTCAGGGCAGCTGTAATGAGATGGCTTAATAGCTGCAACAACCTTTGTTTACTGATATGGCAGGCAACAATTTTTCATTGACAAGTCTACTCTAGGACTACAACTAGGGTATCTGGTATGGAAAAAGTAAATAGCTAAGGGTTTATCAGAGATCTATTTACCAGATCTTCAAGAAAGACTCCAGGAGCAAACCTATCTGCAAAGCTGATGCAGGCAATGACAGCCAGGAGTTGTTAATGACAGCACAAGTTGTTAAAATCAAATTGCAGAGCAAACACATACCTTGTTCAGGCAAATGTGAAACCAGCTGGTCCTATCTAGCTGGCAAGCATAACAGTAGGACATTTTTAAGCCAGATATAATGATGGCTCATACAGTCACTTATTCAAACTTTTGTGTTGAGTATCAACTCTGTACCAATCACAGACCTGACCATGGAGATACTGTAGTGGACAAAACAGGACAAATATCTTGTCTTCCTGGATTTTAGACTGCAGCTCCTAGTAAATCTGCCCCTGCCACAGGAAGGATAATTGCTATTTTCTAAAGAACAAAAAAACAAAAAAACCTTCTAAAATCCCATGAAAAGCACAGGCATACAATGAAAGGATAAACTCCATCCCTGAGAGTTTACACTACCGATACCTCGAAATATCCCCCCCACCAAACCTTCAAACCTTACAGTAGAAATAGTTTCTGATTCTGCAAAATATATGTCTCTTAATCTTGCCTTCAGATCTCTTCCTAGTGGTTCTGAATCATGGGAATTAAATGGTAATTTTCAGGATGTAATTCCCATGAATCCATAAAAGGAAAGGACTCTACATCATTTCTTCATCCTGTTTGGTCTTCATCAATTTATTTTCTCAGGGTAATGAAGCAGCAGTGCTTTGATAAGATGACTTAGAACACACAGGCTTATAGTTCACCTCTAGAAGTATCACCACGTTTCTTGGTTTTCTATGTGGTAATCCTTCTGCTCTATTATGCAAATATCTCTCCTATCAAAGGCATTGATTGAATATTATTATCCCATTATAATTTTTAATAAAAAAGTGTTTAAAGTTTCTCCTTAAAAAATCTTAGTATAAATAATAAAATTAATACAGTCACAACTTTAGGTTATTATAGATGTGATTTATTTTCTGCATTTGTTTTGTGTTTGTTGTAAAGACTTAAAAGGAGAACTAATATATATCAGTCTCTTACCATGTACCACATATCTATTCATATATTTATTTCTTTAGCTTATTATAACTATCAAAAAACCCTGAGAAGTAGACAGAACTTTCATATGTAAGGAAGATGAATCTTGAATATTAAATAGCTCATGCAAAATTATACAGCTAATAAATGCTTGAAACTTAATTTAAAATAAACTTACTGCTTTTACTTGGATTGCCATTCTAAAAAGTATCCTCAAACATCCTACTGCATGTGTAATACAGTGAAATCTTTCTATTTTGTGTAAGTCTAAGTGTGAGAATGTGTTCATTGTTTGAAGCTGCCTAGTAACCAATAAAAATTACATTGCGTCCATTGTAAGATAGAAAAGTCCTATCCCTTCAAAACTTGAATAGTTTAATTATTGAAATGTCAGAATCCATGTGAAAAATTAATGCTTCCTAACCAATACAAATGTGAACAGGTTAAATGGGAGAAAAACTTTAAACTTTGCCTTAAAATAAAAAAAAAATCATCTGTGATTTAAACGAGTGAAAGATTAATTTGATTTACTTAAATTTCAATTATAAAATAAACAAATAAAATTAAAACATTAAATTACCTCTTATGAGGAGTCTGATAAGGCAATAATCATTTGGTTCAATCAGCAAAGAGCACATGATATATGTGCTGAAAAAACATAAATTTATTTGAAATGCTTTTTTGTTTATTTGTTCTTTGTTGTTGTTTTAATTGAGTGTGAAGTGACTTAATCCTCTTATGCCCGGTTAGGCAGAATCAAATCATAGTGCAGTGAGATCAAGGGTCAAATGCGTGGGTGGGATCCTGGCTTGGGCATTCACTGGCCATGAGACTGCAGACAAGCCCCTCATTAGCCTGAGCCTTGACTTTCTCTGCCCTAAATGACAGACAACTAATAGCATCCACCTGCTTGTTCTGTTGTGAACGTTAACTGTGGTTGCAAATAGAAGTGTTTGGAATAGTTTCAGCACATAGTTAATACTCAAAAATGGCTGGCTTAAATACTATTATTATAATTTACTGAGTGATTTGACATATGAACTAAGCTTTGGAGAATGGTCTAATAACTATACCATGAGTTGTCTTGGGTGGGAGCAGAAAATATCTGTTGTAAGGAAAAGGAAACCTTTCAACATCAGTATCTTTCACAGCACTGAGCTTAATCATCATTTTTCGAAATACTGGATTAATTTTCACTAAACAGATTTGTTTTAAATCTGTATTTTCAATAACTTACGTCGTTAGTATTATTCACAGTGTGAGTTTATCCATAGGACTTGTGTCCCATGATCCTGGTTAATCAAGACATCAAAGTGCAGTGTTATTTATTCAAATTGAAAAAAAAAGTTTAAATTGTATAATTTTTTCATTTCTCTTTACATTTCTCAATTATAATTTAGGATTTTTAAAAAGTTTTTCTTTTTAGGACCAAATAAGATGGTGAATCTAATAATATACATGAGAAGTACTTAACACATTACCTGGAAACTCATAGGTATTCAATTAATGTTTATTAAAACTAAATCAAGTTACAGTTTATGAATATATGTAGGCATGTACACATATATATGTCCATATTATAAATAGTATTAAATATCATATATAATTCATAATAATTTCCATAAGCTCATATATAAATGAAATATATTTGAAATAACTTTATAAATATACATATATACTTAGATACATAAAGATATAAAATTAAATTACTTTCCACCTTTTGAAAAGATACTATGTGTTATTACACACACACACACACACACACACACACATACACACACACAGCCAGATTCTTTATGGTTAAAATCAGGACTTACCCAGATTTGTATCTCTTATAACCCTGGCAGGTGGGTTCTTCATAAAAGCTATACCGAAAATATTTGTGAATACATTACGAATGAACTAGAAGACATATTCAGTTACAAATGTCAGTATACTTTCACAGAAAATCACTTAATGCAATCCACGATGAATTATTTAGACTCTTTCTAAGTAGAAATGTGATATTTTTTTCCTCAAAGTTAAGTACGATTACCAGTGTTCTATATTTAAACAATAGCAAATATATTCCCTTTTCAGTCATCTGTTAACATGTATAATCTAGAAAAACAATGTAGTGTAGTCTGTTATTAACTTTTTACATTTACTGACATACATAAAATTTTCGTTTAATTTCAAGAGTTGAAGTTTGCAAATGGCGAATCATGTATTTTCATTAGGAGTTAAAAAACGAATTGATATTTGGATCATATGTTATGCTTTGCTAAATTTTTAATGAGTAAGATACATAAATTTGTGATCTGTTCAAATTGTTTTTATTTTATAAGACACTTTAGGGGTTATACATGGATCACCAAAATTCCATTTTCCTCAAATGGGGAAAAATATGTGTCATATCATAAAAAGTACCAAATTTCAGATGCAGAGAGAAAAAGCATTCTTCATGGCTGACTGGCAAAATCAAATGTACAAGCCAAAATAATTTGAGTAATGTCATCTAAGAGCCACAGAGCCAACAACAGAAAGTTTAGTCTCTGAATAGGTTTAGATGTCAGTGGATCAATTACTGCACCCACACAATAAATACTATGTGGGCCATTTAGACTTTTAACAGATTGCTTACTTTTTTCCATGCTTTATTAGTAAACATGTTATTCATCATGGAATGGATGGGGACAGTAAGTGAAGAAGACAGATCTGTACAGATTGAAGTATAAGGAAGGGGGCTGTGCAGCTCCCTCAGTATGTGTTAGCTGTGGGTCCCAGGAACTGTGTCTGAGCATACTGAGAAGGTTTTGTCGAGTTTTCTGGAAGTTGAGAAGGAACACTGAGCGGGCAGATGGCACTGATCTTTTTTATTTTTAAATTAAAGAAACGTAAAACAGAAATATTATACAGGTCTACAAAAAAGAAATTAAAGTAAGTAGGCTTTCAGGGTCAAGAATCATGAAGGGAGAAATAATGTAAGCTGTACTGTGGTTTCCACAATGCACTAAGTATATGCACTAAGCAAGAACATCTCATAAATATAAAAGAGTTAGCGCTACCCAATATACTGCTAAATAAAAATCCTGCACATATAAAACAGTTATCAAATTACTATCACCAATCAACTACAATGTTAAATGCCAATAGGATGTTGAGAAAGTAAATGGAAAGCAATACTGTAACAATGTAAAATCTATGAAGTTTGGCTCAACTTTTATTCACTTGCAAGGTCTTATTTAACGTATGTTTTTGTTTTGTATAACATTTTTTATTGAAGTATAATTGATTTACAATGTTTCAGGTGTACAGCAAAGTGATTCAGATATATATATATATGTATATATATATATATGTGGAGATATATATATATATATATATATATATATATATATATACATATATTCTTTTTCAGATTCTTTCCCATCACAGGTTATTATAAAATATTGAATATCGTTCCCTGTGCTATACAGTAGGTCCTTATTGTTTATCTATTTTATGTGTAGTAGTATATATCTGTTAATCCCAAATTCCTAATTTATCCCTCTCCTCCCTTTCTCATTTTATAACCATAAGTTTTTTTCTATGTCTGTGAGTCTATATTCATTTTGTAAATAAGTTAATTTGTATCATTTTTTTAGATTCCACATATAAGTGATTTTACGATACTTTTCTTTCTCTGACCTCACTTAGTATGATAATCTCTAGGTCTGTTCATGTTGCTGAAAATGGCATTATTTCATTCTTTTTATGTCTGAGTAACATTCCATTGTTTATATGTACAACATTTTCTTTATCCACTCATCTGTCAATGGACATTTATGTTGTTTCCCTGTCTTGGCTATTGTAAATAGTGCTGCTATGAACATTGGGGTGCATATATCTTTTCAGATTAGAGTTTTGGTCTTTTCTGGATATAAACACCTGTTTTAAACAGGCCCAATTCTAACATTTTTGGGTCCTGGACCAAGAGTACAAATAGAACACTTCACCCATTCCCCATACACCTTGGTCTTCCCTCTTCTCTCACACCTACCAGCATGACCATTCCTCCCCTTTACCTCTTCTGAAAATTAAAAACAAAAAATAAAACAAAACAGTCTTCCCTGTGCAGGTCCAGGAAGTAGGCTCAGGGTCAGGGTTAGGGAATTCTAGGGTCCATTCCCCCTGAAGAAGGCCCAGAGGGTAGCAAGGCACAGACTTTGACTTAGTCCCTTGCTTGAACTTCTTGCCTTGCCAAGAGGGGAACAGTCAAAGGAGGGCTCCAGGTCATCCTCCAAAACCAGGGGCTCAAGGCGGGAACCCAGCTGCCTAACCCATTCAATACTGTTTAGAAGCTGTAATGAGCTAGAAAATACCACTTAAGGAAGGTCCAATGAGTAGGGAGATCTGCATCAGGGAAGCTAAAAAAAGGGGACTATATTTGGAATAGCAATGGTTTACATGAGATACTACGCTGTTTTGAAAAACTTGAGATTCATGAACTTGTTATCAAATCTTTGTATATTAGGAAAAAGTGCTATCCACCATTGTCTCCTTCTCTAACATATTTTACCGTTCTTCTTGACCACATCCTCTCTGTTGATCCAATGATGCTGACTTAGTTAAGTGGCCTGCTGGAAGTATGAAAATAAACTAATACCCAAAAAGTGCAGAAAACCATGTGCCTTCCAGCAGACGGCTGCTGTAGGTATTCTAAGATTAGCCTGCTTCAAACTGCTCTTCAAAAATGGCCATGGAAATCATACGTCGTATCTCAGTGCCTCCCCTGCCCGTCCAACACAACTTCCCCTTTACATGGTCATGTCTTTGGTAACAGATATCTTTTATAAGGGTTTTAGTGTGATGTAATAGAATTTGGAAATATCAGAAGACACTTTATTAGAGAAAAGTGCTTTCACTTTTGTTTTAGGGCTCTGAGCCTTTAGTGAATTGATCTGAAAAAAACAAGAACGAGGTCAGAGAGATGAGAGAAGTTGCAAAGAGTTTGGCTATTGTCTGGTCATTCTTGAAAGAACATGCTGGCAGATAATCTAGAGGATGGTAGCATACAGCCCATCTGGCATGTGGTCTGTGCGCCACAGGCCCTAAGATAAAAATCACAGCGGGAGGAACATGCTCGTGGTAACCACACAGGCACTCCCAAAGACTGACTCAAAGTGAAATTTACTAGAGAATAAGAACAGAGAACTTCCAACCCCTCCATCCAGATTTTTTAAAACTGACTTTTAAACCACTGAGCTAAATTACTAAGTCTGTGTTCAGCTGGCAACGTGAGCATCGTCCCTGGAATTTATTGAGACAGTTATAAGACTCCATGAAGTCACAAACTCAGTATCTGCCAGAGCCACTAATGTTCTGACAGCTACTGTGGATTTTGTCCCCGAAAGATGCTGAAATGGATCAGAAAAAATAGCTTTAGCTCTAAGACTACTCCCTCCAAATCTGAAAATCCATTCCTATTCTCTTTTCCTTCCCAAATTAAGCACAGCCATGTTGTGAACTATATTTCATCCAAAGTTCCATATTGAGATTATATAACTTTTGAAAGATACTCCAGAAGTGCCAAGAAGATAGAAATACCTCAAATACACTTATGAATCTCATTCTTATTTGAAGCCTGGGGAAGCCATTAAAGAAATTTAATCAGGAGAATAAGTCCCCATGTCAGTAAAAATCCAAAGACGCTAGAAGCCAAAGGGATTAAAACTCAAAAAAATCAATTATCCAGCTCCTTCGAATCTAAAGAAAATAGAATTACCCCCGTTGCTTTTCCTGATCAGCATGAGCCCGGCTGGGACACGGCCTCTTGCAGCAGCAGCAGCCTGAGGGTCCGTGTGCCACAGCTTTGCGGTGGCTCTCCCACAAGCTCAGAATCCATTAGATCAAGTCTGGTGTGCCACTCTTTTAGAGAGTCCGAAGATGATCGAAGTTTGTATTCTCATCCAAGAAATTTCGTAAAGAAGCTCATTTCTAGAACCCAAAGTTATCCCACTCAGAATGATGTTTTCAGAACCCAGGATTTGGGTTTGGCAAAGACCAAAACAGAAACTCAGTGCTATCCAAGGAAAGCAGGTCATACAGTAAAAATGGGCTTTGTTTCAGCCACTCCAGGACACCAGTTCATCTCCACCAGTCCATGATCTTTGAAGGTAATTTCAACCAGAAGAAGACTCTTATCAAGAGGTTAATTACAGTGCAGAGTTTACTGCAACTGAGAAGAAAGTAATCTCTTATGAACACTCTGCTTTCTCAGATAATGGCTGTTGAGACAAGACCAGCTTCTTATGGAGTCTGGAAATATACAATAAAATGGCTTTGGCAAGTGTTAAATTATGTAGTTTTCTTTCTCATCCAGCATATTAAAATCTTCTAATTTCCTGTCTTAACTGAATTTCTCCTAAAACCAGAGTCTTTAGAAAGACTTATGTGCTGCCATTTTATGGTGAGCATATCCCTAGGGATTGAGAGGGAAAGAATAATGTAGGAAAAAAGAGAATATTGGAGACCGGATGCAGTGCTCTTAAAAACTGTCCTTCATGACAAACAGGTTACTTAGTCTCACTGGACGTTTTTAGTGAAACCGTATGAAGCTTCTCCATCCACAAACAGTCCATCCGTGGGAAAGAAGGCAGAAGAACTTACCTGAGTTCATTGATCACCTCCATACCCACATGTCAGAGCTTTCCAAACAAGCACTAAGGGTCATGCAGGCACCTGTGCTGAGCTGCCCCTGGGTCTCTGTGTGCAGTGCGTGAAGCAAGTCTGTGAACATGGGAGATGAGAGAGTCACCAAGTCTATACTGAGGGCAGTGGCAACTGGCTCCTTGACTCAGGATAACAGCTAAATTGTTGTTTGAGGCATTTGTTCAGGAAGTAAGTCAAGTAGGCAGATCCGGAGCAATGAATAAAACTGAATCCAGGACTTTTCCCTTTTCCGTGAGCCCTGTGTTTGTGGCCCACCAGTGCCACAGTGAAGGTGGCTCTTTTCAGTAGCCAAGCCTCCATTCTTTCTTTCATTTACAGTGTCTGGCCATGAGAGGCTCATTGTTCTGCTTGCTCCTCTGGAACTGACCTATGCATCCTGCATCCTGGGGAAGGTTTTACTCCCTCTTTTTTTCTAACATCCCTCTCGAAATATTCCTGACTTTAACCTCCCATCAGTGCTTCAAAAAGTTTGCACTAAGGACAGTGAGAATACAGCCAAGAATTTTTCAAGTCACTATTGCTCCTCATAGTTTGAATGTTTTAGACCTTTTTATTATTAAAGTATTGTTGATTGACAATATTATATTAATTCCAGGTGTACACCATAGTGACTCAAAATTTTTATGCATTATACTCCATTTACAGTTATTATAAAATATTAGTTGGCCCTATCCCCTGTGCTTCACATTGTACCCTAGCAGCTTATGAATTTTATACACAGTAGTTTGTACCTTTTAATCCCTTACTCCTACTTTGCCCCTCCCCCTTCCTTCTCTCCATTGGTAACCTCTAGTTTGTTCTCTGTATCTGTGAGTCTGTTTCTCTTTTGTTATATTCATTTGTTTGTTGTATTTTTTAGATTCCACTTATAAGTGAAAACATACAGTATTTGTCTTTCTCTGACTTATTTCACTTAGCATAATACCCTCCAGGTCCATCCATGTTGCTGCAAATGACAAAATTCCATTCTTTTTTATGGCTGAGTAATAGTCTATTGTGTATATCTACCACATCTTCTTTACAGATCTTGAGTGGTATTTCTAGTAGACATCTTTCATGCAATAATGGAAGACAACTTCTGTTGTTTTATTTTCGTACTCTTTCTCTTCTCTCTTTAGAAAAGCTATTGTGACCTGTTTTTAAAGTTGGTCCCTTCCCTTTTGCACAGTGTAAAGAGATAATAATTTCCTGGATCCAGATGCCTTGCTCCTTTTACCATCCTTGTGTTTCCATCCAGAGTATTAAGATTTTAGCTTGCTTGTTCTGAGTCTGCCAGATGCATCTGATGTTCAAACAAATCTTATATACCTTCATTTCCTTGGCTTGGACAGTCCCACCCGGGAGGTATTGCCATTGAACCACAGCATGGACTGAATTTATCTTCATCCCCTCTGCCTTCCTGTCATGTGCCTATTTTTTGCTATGCTTTCTTTTATGGTCTCAATTCCACAAATTTATCAAACATGTTCTCTCAAAGCCCAGCAAATTCCTGGATAGTTAATTAAATGTAACTTCATTACCTAACATTGTTTATTACTTTTCAAATCTCAGGCTTGTGGGCTAACTCCATGACTTCAAGCTTAGTTCTTCCACAGTTTCCTCTTTAGCCCTGAATGTAAGATGACATTTGAAGCATGAAACCTCAGGCTGACAATAATAATTTAAAAACTGAACCTCTTTAGTGTTATTAGTATGCTTGGAATCCAGCTGCCTTGTACTATAAAAGTCATTCCCTGCAGACAGGCTGAAAAGCATGGCACAAATGGAAATAACTGCTCTGCTCTGTAAAGACTAAATGGTAGGTGTATGGAAAGATTGCCTTTTCCATACAATTGAGCTCTTGCTTCAGTTAAATCCGATTACTTGTGCCTCTATAGCCCACGGCAACTACCGAGGCACTGCTGCCTTCACACATGTATGGAGGGCAGTGCAATCAAGCTGCCACAGACACTCAGAGCCAGGACTCACTGGGATCACCCCTTTCCCAAGGCCTGTGAGGCTTTGAGTTTGCTGCGGAATTTTCTGCTCACATATAGTTTCTGAGATCCATGTGGCTTCTAGTTTGCTTGAATCCGGGATGCCCAGTGTCTTTATAAAGGTCAGTGCACCTTTGCTTAAGGCCTGATGTTTGCAGGTATGTCTTTTTTTTTTTTTAATTTTTATTGACGTATAATTGAGTTACAATGTTGTGTTTGCTCCAGGTGTACAGCAAAGTGATTCAGTTGTATACGTGCATGTGTGTGTATAGAGAGGCAGATAGAGATAGATATTGCTTTTCAGATTCTTTTCCATTATTACAAGGCATTGAGTAGAATTCCCTGTGCTTTAGAGTAGGTCCTTGTTGGTTATCTATTTTATATACAGTAGTGTATATATGTCAATCCCAAACTACTAATTGATCCCTCCCACACCCTACAGGTAAGTCTTTACATCTCTTTTAAAAGTTGCCTGTGGACGTCCTTCATAAGCTGCGGTGACCAGTCCCAACAGAAAAATCACAAATGTTTGATTTAAAGCTGTTGACAACTTAAAATTCATTTACATAACCTAATCTAAGCCTCTACAAAAACAAGCATAAGAAACATAAGACTCTTGTTTACTAATGCCTGAAATAGAGCCATGTGCCATGAGCCCAACCTGCAAAGCCTAAATTGTGGAGAGTAGGGAATAAACTTCCAAAAAAAAAACAAAAACAGGAACTAAAGAGAACAAGTCCAGTTTGCTCCCAAATTCACCTCTTCCATAAGTCTGACCTTCTCCCAAAGGACCGATGTAAGAAAACGGAAAGAAACCAGGAGCTGCATGTGTTATATTAATATAGTTCCTCCCTGGGAAGGCCCTTCTTCCTTCTCATCTCTATGCCCTGATCCTCAGCACTGTCCTTCCCCAGATCCCAGGGGAACAGACTGAATGTTGAAGTGGTTGCAGGGAATGTTTAGACTATAATACACTCTTTTTGTTTGTTTGTTTGGTTTTTGGTTTTTTTGCGGTACGCGGGCCTCTCATTGTTGTGGCCTCTCCCGCTGCGGAGCACAGGCTCCGGACGCGCAGGCTCAGCGGCCATGGCTCACGGGCCCAGCCGCTCCGCGGCACGTGGGATCTTCCCGGACCGGGGCACGAACCCGTGTCCCCTGCATCGGCAGGCGGACTCTCAACCACTGCGCCACCAGGGAAGCTCTATAATACACTCGTGTGAAACTATTCTAAGAGGTTACATTTTAGTGAATACAATTCATAATACTATAAGATTAAAGAATTCTAATGAAATATAATATCATACAGAGAAAGGGGGTGAAAAACATGATTCTCCAACCATTCCGGAAAAATAAATCTATTATAAATCCCCAATTTAATATAATTAACTACTCAGATATTTGATATTAACTTAAAATGCATTTGATATATTTAAAATTTCCCTATATGATTACCTAAAAGATAAAATGAAGCTTTCTATGATATATTTTTTCTACCAAAATTCATCAGCAGGGTAGAGATTAAAATTTATATGCTTAGAACTGTTTTCTTTTAATTTTCTTTTAATTGATATTTGTCCACAGATTTCATTGATTGAAGAAATAATTGGAATGTTTTGAGTTATGGTTGAAATAAAATTTGGGTTACATCATTTAATTTTTAACTGATTTTCTGTTTTGCTAATAATCCATGGTTACTCGACGAATTGTAATTCTATTCAGGTGTCTCAGATTGCATCAAGGCAAGAGAATCTTGTGCTGATATTCTGAAGTGTTGGGATAATGCTTATTATAATTCGGTACTTTTACCCCTGGAATATCATCAAGATTTCTGTGGGTATCGTGTCCTTGAGGATAATATATTTTTCCCTTATTCTAACTTGAAAGGTGATATTGGAGTTTATGTCTCATTTCAGTCTGCTGCCTTCCTGAGATACCTCCACAGAGGGTTCCTGTAAGTTGTATATCAACATTTGTTGTGTCCTAGGCAATGCAATCCTGGCATCACACAGGGCTTTAGAATCTGCATGTTTATTAAACATCTGAGTGTGTGCAAAGTATTACCCTAGACACACCAAAGATGCAAACTCATAAACTATTTTTGCCTGTCTTCTAGATGCTTGTGCTCCACTAGATAAGTCAAAAACACACAGGGGGAGAAATATCGAAACAGAATAAACAGACTCTAGAGGAAAGTAACAAATAACAGATTTTAGAAAGGCTTTTGGAAGAGTGAGATTTGATACAGTTCTTGAAAAATGCACAAGGCTTGAAAAGTATTCATAAAAGGGACCCATGTTCCAAGCAAACAACACAACTTAAAGTAAATCTAAGTTAAGAGAGTAAAATGACAAGCACAGCTTCACTGACAGGGCTGGACAGAGGGAAGGCTGGAAACACAGGAGGAATTATATCTCCAAATTTTGGGGAAACTATGATTTTAAATATTCTGTCCTGCTGTTAGCCCATATGTCAACCATATGTTCTGGTTTTACTTTGGAATTCTGGTCTCTGGACTAGGAGCCAGTTGGTGGGGACATTATTCCAGAAGAATTCAAGTCAGATCTTCGGCATGTAACCCGGGTATGTCAGCCTGGGGTTGGAAATCTTAAATCGTAAGGTTTGATGATAAAAAAGAACAATAGTCCAGCACAAGAGGAGCACTGAATATCTGGCTTGAGAGTTCCCCTAACTCTGAGCCCAATCTCCAGGCAGCATTGCCCCCTGCTTCTCAGTGTCACGCGTATTTTCTATAACATGATAGCCAAGAAAGAAGGCAGTGAAACAGATGTGTTCTTTCTTTCTGGGGAGATCCATAAACTGTTCTGGTGTTCCTGTCTTTTACTGTACTATATAGAATTCCTCAAAATCTAATTAGCTTAAACACTGAGTTACCATATGGCCCAGCAATGCAACTTCTAGGTATATACCCAAGAGAAATAATTCCCCATCAATTGATGAATAGATGAACAAATCTGGTATAAGGCAGTGGAATAGTATTCAGTAATCAAAAAGGAATGAAGTACCAATACATACTATAACACAGATAGATGAATCTTAACAACATTATACTAATGAAAGAAGCAAGACACAAAGAGTTTATATGGTTGCATTTATATGAAATGTCCAGCTTCGCAAATCTATAAATACAGAAAGTGTGTTAGTGGTTGATGAGGGCAGGAGGGGTAAGGGGAAAGATGAAGACTGACTGTTAACTGGATGTGTGGCTTCTTTTGGGGGTGATGGAAATGTTCCTAAATTAGATTGCAGTGATTGTTGTACAACCCTGTGAATACACTAAAAGTCATTAAATTGTACACTTTAAATGGGTGAATGTACGGTATGTGAATTGTTTCCCACATGTTCCTCTTTCATTTTTCTTCCTTAGGATGAAAAGCATATTATTATTCAGGACTCTACATCCTATTTAACTTGCCTATGATCTTTAGCAATAATGCATTGCCACCCCACAGTGCTATGACAGATTTATAATTTTATTGGCATACAAGTGTATTAGAAAATGGAAAAAAAGTTTTGAGATATATTGCATAATACAACCTTGTTATTTTGAAATAGTGTTGTCTGCTAAACTCCTAAGCTCAGTGTGCTGAACTCTATAAAAAGCAAATTAACCTACAAGTAGGAACAAAGCATCAAGAAATGGTTCAGAATCTCACCACTGATGCTTATGTTCTGTACTAGTAAAAAGATAGTAAAATAGTCGAAAGGTGCAATAGGTTCAATTTCTTAAAACAAAAACAAAAATAAACAAAAAATACCAAAAATTTGTGTAAAGTTTCACATCAAAAACCAAACACAAAAATAGCATGCTACTTTTCATCTTTATAGTTTGTTACTACTACACCTGATTCGTAGAAAATGGTCAGAAATATGTTGTTGAAAGATTACTTATGTACATAGGAAAAAACACAAAAAACTAAATGATATGGAAATTTTTATCATGCACAGAATAATGGAGGAATAAAAATAATAATCCTTATTTTCTGTGTATAGCAGTTTTATTATTTTTATTTTTATGCCACCTATTACCTTCAAGTCTGTGAGTTAATGCTTTTAAATATTATTAATTATATATTAAGATGTATTATTTTCTCTTGTCTACTGGTAATTTAAAGGACAGTTAGAGCTCATATAACCTTGAAATATGAATCCAAAGAGTGCTTATTTATGTGGCATACTTTATAATGGTAGCCTTTTGCATTATGCAGGTTCTTAACGAAACAATTATTGTATCATTTTGTGCTTTTACCTTTCCAAAGAACTGCTGCATTTCCTTGACAATTAAGGTCATGTTCTGGTTCACTCCACGAGCTTTGGTTTGCTCCTACCCCAGATCCAAGCTTGCGATGAACAGTGCCAGCTTTGGTTAATGTTTCCATCAGACTTAAGAGGAGATATTACAGGGAAGTGCAAATCAAAGCCTGCTAAAATTCTGCTGCCGACAATTACACTGGGGCATGAGTACATTTTTCATTTATATCAGCGGGTCAGATTAACAAGGCTGCATTCCGCATTATCATAAAAGGTGGATCAGGCTGTCAGTTCTGATTACTGTTAAAGCAGTGGCATTTCAAAGAAGGCTTTGCCAAAAGAGATACATCTATTGTTAACTAGTGGTTTAAATGTATGTAATTATTGGCTACTTTTTGTAGGATGTTAGAAGCTTCTGTCAATCAAAGGTCAATTTTTTTTAATGTTCCCCCTTCTATTTATTTTTTCTTTTAGGTTAATTTCTCTACAAAATCAAACCCCTTTATGTAAGCTTAATAGAAGAGAAAAATTCTTGCATTTTAATAGCTTCTTGAGTAACTAAGCCTGTTTAATTTAAAATACTGCAATGCTAATTACTATCCTAGAGGAATGTGTGAATCAAGCCCAAGTTTAAGCAATTCATCCTCCATATTAAATATTTTAAAAAAAGGAATATCCTAAAGTCATTCATGTTAAAAGAGATCAGAGCCCAGCATTTTTTCTATCTATTTCATTGTCTTTGGGGTAATGGTGTCTGTCTCCTGGAACACAGATGAAAATTGCATTTAATAACTCATTGTTTATTCCTGTGTAATATGAGCAAACATCACAGTGATTATGCCATTGTTTCTACAGAACTGGAACATCAAATAAGATCTTTCTGTCCCTATCAGGAGAATAGTGCATGAATTATAAACCATCTCTAGATTTTAAAAAATGTAAAAAGATGACTTTCCTACAGAGCCATCCTTAATCAAACAACCATGGTTTCTCCAATAGCACTCTCTTTACCAAAATTAGGTCAACTTAAATACTCTAAAGTATTAAAAGATGCTGTTGGAAAATAACTCATGCATCTTAAGGTTATGTTCCTAACTCCTTCAGCTGTGCTTCAGCCCTGTCCTGGCACTACTGTTCTTTGATTATTTGATCACCATCACCACATAGACCACCTGTATTTGCTTTATTTTGTACTAAATATTTTAGTTTTGTAAAATGTTTAGTTTTGTAAAAATCACAGTGAAGACTAGTTGGCAAAATTGTTATCTCATTCATGGTCATTATATAAATCCAGGTGATCAGAGTTTAAGTTTCAGAATGTTAACAATACACTACTTATAACATTTCTATAATATGTTTTATAAGTAATGCTTTATGATAGTATAGTTCACATAAGAAATTAAACAAATTGCAAGTATAAGATTTGATATATACCATATCACTAAACTGAATGTTACCAAGCCCTCTGAAGTTTCTCCCTCTCCTGCCACCCACTGCCCAGTCACTTGCAACTTCAAAATTTAGCCATGAAGGCGACTTGTGAAAATCAGTTTAATTTACCTGCTCTAATGATACATAAATGAAATAATTTAAATATTTTGTGTTCAACGCTTTAAGTCCTTTATAACAGGTTGCTTGAAGCTGTGGTTTGTTCATTTTTATCGTTATATACTATTCCACTGTAAGAATATACCACAATGCAGTTACCCCTTGTGCTGCAGACCAGTGTTTGACTAATTACAAGGCAGGGGGTCAATCCCAACTTTGCCTGTCTTTTGAGCCTGTACTATTTCTACTACACTTTTATTTATTTTTCAAAATAACTGGAATATGGTGAAAGATTGTATTCCAGGCTTTGCAAAGTTAACACATGGAGATATATACATAAAAACAATACAAAATTTACCCAACCATATAAAATGTTTCAGTTCTTATATTTTTCATAGAAATCTAAGCATTCAAAAGGTGAGTGTGTTCTTACACATTTTTATTGTACTTGTCTCTATATCACAATTTTAAAATTAATTTTTTTTTTTTTTTTTTTTTTTATGCGTTACGCGGGCCTCTCACTGTTGTGGCCTCTCCCGTTGCGGAGGACAGGCTCCGGACGCGCAGGCTCAGCGGCCATGGCTCACGGGCCCAGCCGCTCCGCGGCATGTGGGATCCTCCCAGACCGGGGCACGAACCCGTGTCCCCTGCATCGGCAGGCGGACTCTCAACCACTGCGCCACCAGGGAAGCCCTAAAATTAATTTTTATTGGAGCATAGTTGATTTAAAATGCTGTGTTAGTTTCTGCTATACAGCAAACTTAATCAGTTTTACATATACATATATCCACTCTTTTTTAGATACTTTTCCCATATAGATCATTACAGAGTATTGAGTAGAGTTCCCTGTGCTATACAGTAGGTTCTTATTAGCTGTCTATTTTATACGTAATAGTGTGACATATATACACTATAAAATAGACAACTAATAAGAACCTACTCTATATCACAATTTATATTTGAAAAGTGTACTTTCTTGATTTTAAAATATTTCAGTATGTGTTATGCTTCCATATACCATGGTTCTTTATAGCCTCTCCATATTAATAACTTCAGAATGTTGAGTGGTAAATTTATCTTATTTCTTTTGTCTTTATAATAACTCATATATTGGCAACCACTGATAACCTCTTGATGGTTAATTGTGCGTCTGGCAACAAGTTACAGATAAATGGGGACTCATCCTTAAATCTCTTAATGCCTCACCATATGAAAATAAAATTCTTATTGGCTATCAGAAAGTCAAAATATCCCAAGAACTGACTTGGGATGTTACCAGATGGCTTATGTATCTATTATTTTTTTAGTTTAAAAATAATATTTACTGATCTAGTAATTTTAAGACTTGGGCAATCCCTTCCCACAGCCATGAGACTATTTCACTGTTTTTGCCACTGCATTATTTGAAATAAATCTACCATAAAAAATAGAATATTGTAATGTTGAATAGGATCCATGGGGATTGAATAATTTTCAAAGTAGGAAATATACTTGAAAAATAACATGAGCGTGGCAAAACAAAAGAAGTTGTTTTGGCTTATGATTAAGCCACTTAGAACAACAAATAACACTGGAACTTAGGAAATATGATTTCATTCTTGTTAGCAAAAGAATACTAGTTCTAATCCATGAAAATTCATTCTGCTGTAGAAATACAGAAAACTTGACATTAATCACAAAATATTTTACTTGTATAATAACAACAACATATACAGTTTTTTCACAGAAAACACAGAGAACATGTATTGTCTAATTTTTTATATAATGTATTTATTTACTTGGTTCTCATTTTTTAAGAACAACAATGCCTGGGTATTTACCAATTTAACTTTCTAAATGAAGGTCAGAAAATTATTTTAAAAATTCTACTATTATCCTAATTTCTTCCACTTTTTCCAGAATTTACAGGGCATCTAGGTCATTAATTATGTTTAGATTAAATGAGGGAAAACTTAAAAAATCACGTATTGGGGATGTAAATATTACCAATAATAAAATTCAGTGTGGTAAAAGCTGCAGTAATCTACCCAGTTATAAATTATATGCAACTATAACTTTAGCCTTTATATTAGGACACTACAGTACCTTACTATCTTTTACAGTCTTCATTTACATTATTCAAAAATAAAAGCCTGTGTTAAACTTGATTTATGCAATGAAAACTAGTAATGCTGAAGCTGTGTATATAGCTGCTGCCATTTAACTTTGTGTGTAAGGTGGGAGGGGGGTGGATGTGTGTGTGCATACACACAGCTGAGGACCAAAATATGAAAACAGCACAACTTGGGAAGTACCATTTTGTATGCAGTCAGAGAAGAAGCAGTATGCAGAGGAATAAGAGAGTGGGTTTCCGTGTTTAAATCCACTTACGGAACGTGTTTCCTCAGGACAGTTACTGAGTCTCTCTCTGCCCTGGTGGAGGTGTAAATAGGACCTATCCCACGGTGCCATAACAAGGGTTAAACGTGCTCACGTATAGAAAGGGGTTAGAGTTGTGCTGGAAACTTACCCATATCCGTGCCTCACCTTCACACGGTAGATGAGGTGATGGAGCTGAAACAAGAAAGAGCAGATGTTTGTAGTATTCCCTCCCACCTCCCCGGCTCTGCTGTTTTCTCTATTTCTCCCCCTTCTCTTTCACTGGCTTTACATTCCTTTCAAGCTCTGAAGTCTTGAGATCCCACTGGCATCTCAATGGGCTTCTCACTTAATTCACTCTCTGTCGATCTTAATCACGTGATTTTATCTACAATTTATCTATTCAATGATGCATTAAATAATGCAATGATAAAGAGAGGGGGAGACTACCAAGGATACAGTAATAGATAGAACTTGACTCATGTAAGTTATGGTTTGGAAATAAAGACAGAAAACAAACATATAAACAGAGGGTGTCATGGAAACACTAAACCTAGACACAAGGGTCTTCGTCAGAAAATGGAATGCTCTGTGGGAAATATATACTTAAAAGTTGTATAAGGATGCATAAGGAACCTACCTCAACATAATAAAGGCCATATATGACAAGTCCACAGTTAATATCAATGATGAAAAACTGAACGCTATGGCATCAGGAACAAGACAAGGATGCCCATTCTTGCCACTTTCATTCAACACAGTACTGGAAGTTCTAGCCAGAGCAATTAGGCAACAAAGAGGAAAACAGTTAAAGGCATCCAAGTCAGAAAGGAAGAAGTAAAATTGTTTCTATTTGCAGATACATGGTATTATATATAGAATAATATACACAGAAAAAACTGTAGAAGAAATGAATTTGGTAATGTTGCAAATTACAGAATCAATATATAAAAATCAGTTGCACTATACACTATGAAATCTATAGACGAACAATAAACTTTCAGAAAGGTGAATTAAGGAAACAGTCTCATCTGTAATAGCATCAACTTCACTGAGTCCACTGATTCAATGTTAATCTCATCTGGAAGACACCTTGACAGACACACCTGGAAATAATATTTAATCTGGACATCATATAGCGAGACAAGCTCATGCATAAAATTAGCCACTTAAAGTTTACCCCTTGTCAACTCGGCAGCCAATATGCATCTCAAACCATATTCAATCTACAAATAAAGACAAAAATAAGGTTATAATTACACCTAATGTGACAACTATCTTGCATTCAGCCAAAACACACACTAACTTCTTCCCTAGAAGACATGTAGCAATCATTGCGTGACTTTTGCTCTTTTCCTTGATATCCTGTAACTTAAATACTATGATATAAAATCAATACATTTTATACTGTGGGATGATGTAAAAGAGATGAAAGAAAGCAAAGGTAGATGATAGATAGGTAGATAGATAGATGGATAGATAGATAAACACATAAACATGTTCATAGTAAAATAAGGAGGGAATACTCATGACAATTACAATTCTTGTTTCTCCGACTGGTCACATGACTGTAGCTGGTATTTATAACTTCCATGTTCCATTATCCATTCTGTATCCCCTTTGCCTTCAGTGAGCCCATCAGCTGGTGGTGGTTCTTTTACCTCATGGGGTGACCCAAAACTTCATTCCTGCAAAGTCTAGTCCATTAATGGTCCTGCCTGGGTTGGGTTGTTGTGGTTTTCCATTGGCCTCAATAACAGAGTATGGATACCAAGATATGCCCTAAGGGGTCTCCTGTATTCCAGTCATATTCTTTCTTTTCGCCACTGGGGAGTCGTAGTCACCTTCACTATCAGGGTCAGTCACCCCAGCCAACACCGTGACTCCCTCTTTTGCCTGTTGATTCAGAGATACGAGGAGCCTAAAGGGGCATGATGGCAGTTTTTACTTCCAGTTCAATAGAATCTTTCTTGTCTCTCCTGGTGGAAGCCTTTCTCCTTCTGAAACTAAGACCTCTAGGCCTGCAGAGTGCAAAGTCATGGAAACTGGAAGCAAAAATTTGACTAAGGGTTTATTAGGGATAGTGGTGTGTGGTACCACTCCCTTGACTCCTGGACCCGTAAATTGTGGTTCTGAGAGAAACAACACCATATATTGGAAGCTCATACACAGCAGAAACAGCTTTTTGGAGAAGCTTTCCCTAGCTCAGGAAGACAGTGTTACTTATATGATGCTGTTTCTGAGTCCTCAAAAGGCCATGCTACCATTCTGTCAAGGCAACTGCATAAGGATGGTGGGAACTGTGGTAATACCAGTGAACTCCATTAGCATGAGCCCATTGCTGCACTTTTTTGCTGTGAGATGGGTTCCTTGATCAGAAACAGTGATTTGGTGAAAACCATGGTGGTGGATAAGTCCACTGATGGTAGTTTGGGCAGATGCATTGCATGTAGAGAAGGGAAATTCTTATCCAGAGTAAGTGGCTCTTCTAAATACTAAGAAGAAAATGCTGTCCCTACCATGATGGAGGTGGTCCAATGTAATCAATCTGCCACCAGATAGCTGGCTGATCACCCCAGGGAATGGTGCCGTGTGGGGCCTCAGTGTTGGTTTTTGCTGTTGGCAGTTTGGGTATTCACTCAGCTGTGGTCATAGACAAGTCAGCCTTGATGATCATAAGTCCATGTGGCTGAGCCCATGCATCACCTCCATTCCTGCCACCATGACCATTTTGTTCAGAGCCCATTGGGCAATGACAGAGATGGCAGAGGAAAGAGGCTGACTGGTGTCCACAGAATGGGTTGTCTTATCCACTTGATTATTAAAATACTCGTCTGCTAAGGTCACCCTTTAGTGAGCATTACATGGGACACAAATGTCTTCATTTTTTTGCCCATTCAGAGAGGTCCATCCACATATCACTCCCCCCATTTTTTGTCACCATTTTTTTAATCATAATCCTTTCAAGTCTCTGACCATCCAGCCAAACCATTGACCACAGTTCATGAGCTGCTATATAATCATATGTCTGGCCACTTTTCTTTCCAATAAAGTGAACAACCAGGTGCATCGCTCAAAGTTCTGTCCACTGGGAAGATTTCATTTTACTACTATCCTTCAAAGATGCCCCAGAAAGGAGCTGTAGTACTGCAGCTGTCTGCTTTCAGGTGGTGCCTGCATACCATGCAGCCCCATCTGTAAATCAGACCCAAGTCTTCTCTTCCTGTGTCAGCTGATCATAGGAAGATCCCTGTGAGGTCATAGGTGCTGCGTGGGAGAGAAGCCAGAGTAGCAGAAGGAGGACAATGGGCATTTTAGCCACTTCTTCATATAACTTCCTTGTGCCGTCAGGGCCTGCTAGGGCCCAGTCAAGTGTATACCGCTTCCATTTAATGATAGAGTCCTCCTGTACTCACCCAACTTTATGGCTTGGTGGGTCAGATAACATCCAGTTCATGATGGACAGCTCAGGTCATGGTAACTTGGTGGCCCATGGTTAAGTGTTCAGTCTCTACTAAGACCCAGTAGAAGTCAAGAGTTGTTTCCCAAAAGGAGAGTAGTTATTTGCATATGATGGCAGGGACTTGAACTAAAATCTTAAAGTCCTGTACTATGATTCACCTATAGGGGCCTCCCAAAGACTCCAAACAGCACCTCCATCTGCCATTGACACATCAAGCAACATTGGATCTGCTCAATTACATGGCCCAAGTCACCTTAGAAGGGATATCTTAATATGGACCACACCACTGGACCTCCAAAAATTTCACTAGGTAGAAAACTCATGAAATTTAGATTTATTTCCTACCCTCTAACACACAAATGTCTTATCAATAGGTCTAGAGTAGTTGTTACGCCTTGCATACTAGGTCCAATCAGTATAATGTCATTGATATAATAGACCGATGTGATGTCTTGTGGAAGGGAAAGGTGATCAAGATCCCTGAGAACTAAACTATGACATAGACATGGAGAGTTGATATACCCCAGAGGTAGAACAATGCAGGTGAATTTCTGGTGAATCTTATGGGCAGGTGTAGAGGAAAAGGTATTTGCCAGATCAAAAGCTGCATACCAGGTACCAGAGGATGTGTTAAATTTCTGAAACAATGAAGCCACATTTAGTACAGTACCTGCAATTAGAATCATCACCTGGTTAAATTTTCTGTAATTCACTGTTATTCTCCAAGATCCACTGTCTTCTGTACAGGCCAGATTGGACAGTTGAAGAAGGATGTGGTGGGAATCACCACCATTTCATTAGTCAAGTCCTTGGTGGTGGCCCTAATCTCTGCAATCCCTCAGGGGATGTAGTATTGATTTTGGTTTACTATTTTCCTAGGTAGTGCAGTTCTAAAGGCTTCCACTTGTCCTATCCTACCATAATAGTTTTTATTCCACATCTCAGGGAACCAGTGTGGGGATTCTGCCAGTGTCTATGTATGTATATTCAAATTATGCATTCTGGAACTGCAAAAATAACCACAAGATGGATTCATGGGCCCACTGAACCCATTGTGAGGTAGATCTGATCTTAGATAATCCATCAATTACCTGACCTCCATAAGCCCATACTCTGACTGGTGGGCCACTTGGACATTTTGGGTCTCCTGGAATTAGTGTCAGTACAGAGCTAGAGTCCAGTTATCCCTAAAAGTTCTGAGTATTTCCTTTTCCCCAAAGTATAGTTATTCTAGTAGAGGACTAGAGCTTCCTTAGGGAAAGGGTTGGAGGAAGATTAATAGTAAAATATTTTAGTAGTGTTCTTCCTCAAGGGGACCTGACCTCTCCTTTATTCAGTGGGCTTTGGGGCTATAAATGGGCTCAAGTCTAGGATTTGATTGATGTCTCATGACCCTCTGCTTTTCAATATTCAGGCTGGACTTGTGTTCACTGAACCTGAAATTTTTCTGCCTTTACAGGTATAGTAAGAGTTTAACAGGCTTTCTGTCTGTTTCACTTCCAGGAATATCATCATCAACTAACCACTGATCTGCACTAGTCAGAGTACTCTGATTGCTGCTTTGACTCTGCTGTCCATTTTGATAATCATGGCCACCTTGCCTTTGGCAGTTGAGTGCTGCCACTTGGCCCCTGGCACCCCAGGGATGAATGACTCCCCTCATGTTTAGGTTTCCCAGTTCAGTGACTGCAGCCCCCACTGTAAGGTCTGTCCTACAGAGAAGCGTGATCACAGTGATCTCTAAGGAGGCCAGGGCTCCCCTCACAAGTCGGTTCCTCCCAGTTTCCATGAAAGATACGCCTTCTGGAACCTCTCCATTGTAACATTTCAATCTCTCTAAGCCTTTGAACCCCTTCCTCTAAATTAAACTAAGGCACATCCAGCAATTCCTGTTCACTCACAGTGGGCCCCTTTTTGGTTCTGTTTCGGTCAACGAACCAAACAAACTTAGATTTAAAGCTCTTTCCAGTTCTGTTACAACTGCAGCATTAAATGCCCAATCTCTTTTTGTTGAGCTCATATCAATAAATGCAGGCCGATCCAACTTTATGTTCCTTCAACCATTACCCCACACCCTTAATATCCATTCCCAGAAGTTTCCTAGCTATTTTTCTGTAAAAATAAGGAAACTGAAGTTGTTACTTTGGACTGTAGCACAGCTCCTCATGGGTCACACTTTGTACCTCACCTTTAGGGGCCTGCTGGAAAATGAGTCTAATTATAGGTCTAGAAGCAAAGAGGGTGTTGGGATGGGTACTGAGGAGATTTAAGATTGTCTTGTATGTCAGCTTCCTCAGGGAAGACTATTAGAGTTTTCTAAGGCAATGCAGGGTTAATCTCCTCAGAAGGAAGTGGAGAAGGCAATATCACTAGGGGTAGGGATGCTACTGCCACTGTGGGTGGAGAAACCTCTTCCACTAGCAAGGAAGACTCATCAGAATTTAGGGACTCGATATTCTCACCTTCGTAAGCGTCTTACCATATATCCCCATCTCAACCTATGGGATCCTGTTCCTTCCCGATCAATGCCCTCACTGTAGCAGTAGACACCCTGCAAGGCTGAGAGTTCCGCTTGCATTTTAGTTCAGCCATTCACAGGATAAAGTGGTGCTTTTGATTTTTAACAATTTTAACCCTGCAGCTACAGGAGACAAGGGTTTCCTTCAGTGGTGCACTCACAGAAGCTCTTGGGTTATTTATGTACTGCTTGATCTGGGAATTCTAAACCCTGAACTCATCCTTTTCTTTCACCACTTTATCCAGTGACATTAAGAGCAACCAATCATTATATTCATCAGTTTTCCAAAAATGTTCAAAAGAATCATATACAGTCGCTTAGCTCCTTGTTTCTTATAAGTAATTAGAAGCATAGTGTAAAATAAGCATATTTTTTGCATATCTCTATAAACAGTTCATATCATGGACAGTCAGTGTCCTGTTTATTAATGGAAGTATAGTCCTCAGTGTCTTTAAATCTAATAAGACTGAGGAGGATGTTCCAGAAAGCCGAGAACCAATTCAGAAAATTCGTTCTCTCATCGTTAAATTCTGTCAATATTTCTTTAGAAATACTCTTGTTTCCAAAATTTGTATTAGGGTTCTCCAGAGAAACAGTAGATACAGAGATAGAGAGAGAGATATAGATATATAGATATGACAAAGAGAGGAAGAGCTAGCTTTATTAAGAGAAACTGGCTCACACAATTATGGAGGCTGTAAAGTCCCATGACATGCTGCCTGCAACCTGGAAATCCAGTGGTGTAATTCACTCTGAAAGGGCAGGAGAATATGAAATAAGATGCCCTAGCCTAAACAGTAAGGTAGTAAAAAATGAAGCAATATGTGAAAAGGAACTTTATTCATATAAAGTGTTAAATGAATAGAACATTATATATAATTTGCATATATATCATTTAATGAAATAATATTTTATTAATTTCTGCATGTTACATTTATGTTATATATGTATATATATTAAATAGGTCATTCTTATGGATCATAGCATACCATTCATTCTGTCTTCATCATTTAATTCATTGTAAGTTAAATACTATTCTTTCCTCCCTACCTTCTTTTCTTCCTGATTGACTTGCTATCTTTTTTCTTTTTTTCTTTTCTTTTTTCCTTTCTTTTCCTTCCTGTCTTCTCTAAGCATTAATTTATTTAGTACCGAATCTGCTAAGATAACATACTATAACAATTTAGAGTTCAAATTTCAAAGCCAATCATCTGAATGTAAATTCTGAATGTCTTTGGTCACTATGCCTTAGTTTCCCATCTCCAAAGTAGACATGGCAGTTCCTACCTTATAGTGTTGATGGAAAATGAACTCACTAAAGCACATAGACTGACCAACATCTGGCCCACAGTAAATGTAAATGTAGCATTATATTACTCCTTGCCAGATATTGTGATAGATAAAACAAGATGATGGTTGGCCCCTGCTAATAACCTTTAATAACCCAAGGTCTACAGAAGAAAAGCAGCGTTAGACATGAAACAAATAACTGTAATAATAATGTGGTATTTGATTACCAATGTAGCAAAATACTGCAGTAAGATAGAAGAAAACTCTCTTATGTAATAAGGAAAGACTTCACATAAAATAAGTGTATTTGGGTCTATGTGGTAGATTGCCAGTGTTTTATCTGATTCTATTAAGTCTCCTTATGTGTATAGAACTAGAATCTGGTGACTGCCATATCCTGAAGCAAACCACAATACACTGGATTTTTGCATTTGTAGCCATTTGTTTAGTCAATAGGATCATCAACAAAGTAGGTGTAATCTCATAGTTAACAAACTGAAAATAACAACTGTAATTGAATAACCGACAGGACAAGACAACATGAAATGGACACACCTAGCTGCAGTCTCTGCCTTATGGAGCCCTGTGCTGTGGTTGGATTCATGGAGGGTTTACTAGACAAAGCAACCACTAATCTGATACCTGATATAGGAGCACGAGTTAACCGTGGGATGGCAGGCTGGATTGGGGGAAATGATTTTGCTGATTTTAAAGTAGATCTTTTCCTCTGAAATTATTTTGAAACAGTAGTTCTGTGTTAGTGTGCTAGTTAAAGCTGTGCAGTGAAGCAGATATACGTTATAAAAGCATAAAATATCAATCTCTTTGAGTTTATAGCAGTATTGGTCCAAATGTAAAAATTTTGCATATCATCAGTTTAGGTACAATATTCCTATATGAAATGCTAAATTTCTAACTTGATCAAACAAAATAATAAATTTTAAAGAAAACAGTAGGCAATTTCAACTCTATCTTGCAAACTTATAATATTATGATTGCCCTTGTAATCTAAAAATGCTGCCCTAATGGATAGGCAGTTTCTCTTTACCTACAGTTTCTCTTTACCTAGCCACAGTGTCTGAAACAAGACCTCCAATCAGGTATAGAATTTTAAATAAAAATAAAGTAAAGGAGAATAAATCATTTTCCTTAATCTGCATTAAAGAAACAAGAGAATGAGAAGTTTGTGGTTTTGGCACTAATGCCGAGAGAATGTGGGTTTTGGTGTAAAAATAACCCTGGGCTTGAATCCTGGTGCTAGCAGTAAGAACACTATCATTTCTTGAAGTAATAAACACGTGCACTCACACTATTTGAATGTTATGCATGTGTGTAAACACAGTACAAGGCACACACACAGGCATATATCCTTATCAGAAGGAGCCTTGTGTACATTATCCAATTAACAGCTCACAACATATAAATGTATTTACCACCAGACCCTTCATATACAACGAGGAAAACTAAAACTCACAGAAACAATGCAATGTGTCTAAGATCTAATGGCCAGCAAGTGACTTAGTTGTGATTTGAACTCATGACCATGTGACTCTTAACTTCTATTCAATGATGCCTTCTTTTCACAGTCCTTACTAGCTGCTAAATATCACCTCACTTTCACTCCACATATATGATGTTCTTCACCTATACAAGAGAGAGTGATACCAACTGCATTATAAGCATATCATAAAAATGAATGTGATGCGCAGACACACGCACTTATAAAATACTGACTTTTTCTCCCTAAAGGGGATACAACATTTTCACTATCTTATCTGGTTTTCCATCTTGCACTGTATACAGTACACTGAAGAATTTGCTGAGGAGTTTCCCTCTTTAACAATCTGAATGAGATAAAGATATAAATACGGTACAGCAGCCTCTCCCCCCTTATCTGAGGTTTTGCATTCCAGGGTCTGAAAATATTAAATAGAAACTTCCAGAAACAAACAATTCATAAGTTTTAAATTCCATGCAATTTTCAGTAGTGTGATGAAATCTCACACCCGCCAGTTCTGTCCCTCTGGGGTCATGAATCATCCCTTTGACCAGCATATGCACCCTATACACATTCCACACCAGTTAGTATGGGAAAAGACATAGTGTGTGAAGGATTCGGTACTTTGTGCAATTTAAGGCATCCCTGGGGGTCTCGGAACAAATTCCCCATGGAAGGGGGTAGGTACTGTACTCGGCTCCTGGCCCATGGCAGGTAGATTATAATTGGTAACTGATAATTCTTATTTGTTTGTTATTATGAAACTAAATCAAAATCACAAAATCTCAGGACTTCTTGTTATTGTTTGGATATTTTTTGGAATTCAAATTTAAAATTGTGTTTGCTCATCCACTTATAGTTTCTAACAAATCTAAATTCATAGGATATGAAATTTCATTGCTTATATATAATTATATGGTACTTTTAATATTCTGTTTCCAACACTTACAGTTTTAATACCTTGCCAAACATTACCAGGCATGTTCTCTCTCTCTCTCCCTTTATTTTCTTGTTTCCTTATTTTGTACCAAGGACTGATATTCCTGCAATTCCTATTTTACATCTACTTCCACAACCCCTGTAAGATAGTTTATAATTATGACCTCTAAAAAATAATAGCATTTATTTTAGTAACACAATTTCTCAATCTCCTATTAGATTATAAAGGTCATTGTACAGAGGTGATTTTGCCCAATCATCCAAAAATACTACTTTAACTTTACTATTTTATTTCTCAGTAGTTTAAATTTTTAAAAAATGTGTAAGAAATATAGCCTTTTCTGTTCTTTTAAGTCTGTAAGTGGTACATTAAAAAAAGAAAATATTCAACCTTCAATTTTAAAGCATGAATTATTCATCCTATGGATACTTGAGTCTTTGTGCCTGGCAGGCAGAAGTGTAGGCACAGAGATACTGGCTAATGCTGCTAGAAGTCAAACCTCTTGACATCTGTTCTTCTGATAGCCCCTAAGCAAAAGAACTTCAAATACAGTATCTCAGATCAGCTCATCAGAATCAATTTCAGTCTTCAATCAGTTAGTGCAGGCTGACCTTATAGTGCCTGAAGAATCCAGCAAAAACGGATTACTTGTGTTTAAAAATCGACTTGTGTTTTACCTGTGAAATCAGAGCTGAATTTGACCTCAGAAAACTGTTTTGACTTTTGACTAGACTTAGCGATGACTTTGATGGTTTTCATGTGAATTGTCTAAGGAAGAATTACAAGGAATGTGATTTTTATATCATTATTTTAAGTAGGCTATCAAAATTTTAAGACTTATGGATTATACTTGAAATTTTCATTTCTAAAATTAAGATATAATTGAGGCATAAGTGAGATTTGTTGGCTCTCATGGTGGTAATTCAGCCACATTAAAACGTCATATCCAAATGATCATTTGTGCATGCATAATGCATTGTCATTTTCCCAGAAGAGGGTTATTCTCTTATTAGACTTCTTTTAGGCAATCTATTTGCTGATGAGTACAAATACCTAAGTGACACCATGAAGTATTTGCTATACATAGTTAATTAGAAAGATATTTACTATACAAAAAAGGAGTTAATTTCAAAGCAATTTTGTTTTCTCATCAATATTAATTTATGTTACCAGATTAAAGTTAATATTCCATTTTCAACATTTTACTTTCAGGGGACTGTTTGTTGTTTATTTTCTATCATTACTTTAAATAGAACAAATATTTTATAACTTTGGTCCATGTGGCATAGCATTTATCTGCATAGTCAGATAATGTATTCTTTATTACAGCATGTGGTCTTTATCTTAAATAGTTAACTTCATATTTCTTTCAATGTGGAAGTAAAACAAATTAATGTCTTTATAAGCAATCTTTGTTAAAACTTGAACAGTTCTAAAAACCTGAAATGTAATAAAAATTTGTTATTGATAACTTAAGTATTGGACATATTTTTATAGAATTCTCATAGTTCATTTTGACCAATATATGTCACCTATTTTTTGTAAACAGTATTAAAAACACATATGCTCTTTGAAGTTCTCTTTCAACACATTTTATATTCATTCATTTTCTTAAGCACCATAATTATCTCAAGGATATGGCCTCTTTGCCATCTTTGACATTATTCCTGGCATTTCTGAAAGCATCATCGTTTGTCATTTAAACAATATTTTCAGCCCATGTTAGTTTCTTCCTCCAACATCTGAATAATTCGCTAGAGAGGAGGTCTAATTCCTTTAATGAAGGTAGTTTATGGTAACACAATCATCACAGGCTGTGTCATCCCTTATGGTTACCAGTTCCATGAAGGGTTATAACTCATGTAACTTGGGTTATTTCAGAGACTAAGCAGGAAAACTTCAAAACCAAGAGCTTGACAATATTTTCAGTATAACTGTAGCCTCATTTATTTTCTTACATTGCTCTCTAAAGATTTTTTTCAAATACTTCACATCTGCTTTGCATCCAAACTATCACTTATATTTTACTCTCATTGCTATGTTGTTAATTTTTTTCCTAAAATTAAGATGGCCAGAGGAAATAGAGTATTTGAAAATACTTTTTACATGTAAATGATTTTTTAATTGCCTATCTTGGATTATATAGCCTGTTGGAAGTTTCATCCAATTATATAACATTGTGGTAATAAACTTATACACCAGACTAGAGGTCACAAAATCCTGTCACTTACAGGATGCTGCACTTAAAAATAGGGTTATTCACAGAAAACATTGGAGATATTTGACCTAAGAAAAAACACAAATTATGAGTAAAGCCAGGATCAACATTCAAAATGCCATAGATCATCCACCACCTTATCTAAATAATTATTTATTTATTTGTTTATTTAACTTATTTTCATTAAACTTTTTTTTATTCTTGTACATTTTTAAGGGTTACTTTCCATTTACAGTTAATACAAAATATTGGCTATATTCTCCCTGTTGTACATTACACCCTTGAGCCTATCTTACACCCAATGGTTTTTACTCCCTACTCTCCCACCCCTATATTGCCCCTCCTCCCCTCCACCGTGGTGAACATCAGTTTGTTCCCTATATCCGTGAGTTGGCTTCTTTTTTCTTATATTCACTAATTTGTTGTGTTTTTTAGATTTCACATGTAAGTGATATCACACAGTATTTGAATTTCCTGTCTGACATTTCACTTAGCATAATGCCCTCCAAGTCCATCCATGTTGCTGAAATGGCAGTGTTTTGTTCTTTTTAATGGCTGAGTAGTATTCCATTGTGCATACTTTACTTTCAATGTAAGTATACTTTGCTTACTTTTGCTCCTTTCTAGGGTTTGCTGAAGATGGCGGTATATAGACTGAATTAGCAAGGGCTGCTGCTAATATTTGGGTTTATCGATTATAGAACAGGCTCCTCTAGAGGCGTGTGAAGCACCACCAAGTCCTTTGAGTTTTAAGCTGTTGCTAGTAGTACTCTGGCAGATAATCTGCTTCCTATGATTGTTTGGGTTTACGGCTAAGCATAGTGGGGTATCTAATCCCAGTTTGGGTCTTAGCTATCATGTAGTCAGGATATGTTAAAGTCTCTTTCGTAGTCTATTTTTACTTTAATTATGGCTTTTTACAGCTTAATCAAGATTTAACTTTATTTTGTATTATTCTTTAACACGCTTTACGCCATAATTCTATTAATTTGGGTCATTCGTATGACCGTGGTGGCTGGCACAAAAGTTACCAACCTAAATTAATATGGTTTAGTCGGACTTTCGTTTATGGCTTAATTCTCATTACTGCTGTCTCCCGTGGGGGAGTGGTTGAGCAAGGTGTTGTGAGCTACTGGTATAGTGTGCTTGATACCTGCTCCTTTTAATCTTAGTGATTTAGAGGGCATTCTCACCGGAGGGCAGATACTTGCATGTGTAATTCTATTAAAAACTAATAGAAAGGCTGGGACCAAACCTGTGTGTTTATGGGGCTAGTACGCTCATCTAGGCATTTTCAGTGCCTTGCTTTAGAGGTTGTTTAAACTATATCAACTTGTTATACATAGGTGGTGTTTGTATGGCTGTGTTGTGAGGTTTGTGTCAGGTTTAGTATTAACTTTTTGATAAAATGGCTGATGAATCTAGGGAGATGTCTGTCTGTATGGGTGGTGCATGTCTAAGTAGATTGTTGGTACGATGGGGGCGTTGTGAGGCTGATTTGTTTTGATGGTATGTTGTTTTAGTTGGGGTCGGGGAGAGTGGAATGCTATGTCTACTGCATGTATGTACATGTGTAACATCGTTATGTCCTGTGACCACTGACTGAACTGTACACCATGGATTGCTGATGCTGCTAAATAATCTTCAATTAAAGTCCAGCTACAGCTTGCTTGACTGTGTTAAGACCCTTTAAGGTCATAGCTGAGGCCAAGCATCCTCCCTAAAAATTAAAAGATACCAAATGTATGAAATCACAGTTATGTGTGAGCATGGGCTGATTAGTCATTAGTCCATCGAGATGTCTTATTTAAGGGGAAAGAGTGGGCGATTTTAGGTGAGATGGCCCTGAAGTAAGAACCAGATGTCTGATAAAGTTCATCAATAGAAACCCCCAAAAGTTATGGGCCTGGAGAGAGAAGAGGGGCACCTGCCAAGCGGGTTGATGGTTTCACAAGGCCTGGTGATTAAGCTTGTGATCTAATGGACTGGATCTGCATGTTGACTGGAATTGATTTGACTTAATGCACTGTGTATGATTAATAACCTGTGTGTACTATACAATGCTAATAATATAATGTACATGCTTATAAGCATGGGGTAAATAATGTAATGTACGATTATACATATAATGTAATATGTATGTATAAGATGTATGTACTCATTAATGTGGTGGTGCAAATATGCACGATGTACATAGTAGTATGTGACAAAACGGACTGTTTTAATACTGACATAGTACTTAATAATTTTGTAAATGTCTTATAATATAATTTCAGGGGATAGTTTAAGTAGAATTTCAGCTTTGGGTGTTGGCAGTGAAGTTTAGGGCTTCTTCCTTGAGTCTTAGGGAGGTGTGTTGTTCTCCTTTTCTGGTTTACAAGACCAGGGAAATGTGTTATACTACAAACACTCTTCATTTCAGGAAATTGTTTTCGATGATGCTAGTTACTGGCATTAGCACTAAAATTAAAAGAAAGTATAAAATAGATGCAAGTTGTCTGATAATGATGAAGGGGTGTTCTACGGGTTGTCCTCCAACCCATGTTAGTGTTAATAGATCTGCCGTTAGCCCTCAAAATAAGAACTGGCTGAGAGGTCGGAATATTATGCTTCGCTCTTTGGATGTGTGGAGTATTGGGATGAATGTTAGAATCAGTATTGAGAGTAATAGGGCTAAGACTCCTTCTAGTTTGTTGGGGATTGATCTTAGAATTGCATATGTGAGTAGAAAAGGTCACTCTGGTTTGATGTGTGGTGGTGTGTTAAGTGGGTTTGCCGGGGTGTAGCTGTAGGAGTCACCTAGCAAGTTGGGTGAAAATAAGACTAGTATTAGTGAGGCTAGGATTAGTAGTAGGGCACCTAGGATATCTTTGATTGTGTAATAGGGATGGAATGGAATTTTGTCTGTGTCAGATGGGATTCCTGTGGGGTTGTTGGATCCTGTTTCGTGGAGGAATAGTAGGTAGACAGCTGCTAGTGCTGTATTGATGAAAGGGAAAATGAAGTGAAAAGCGAAGGATCGTGTGAGTGTTGCTTCGTCTATGGAAAAGCCGCCTCAGATCCATTCAACAAGAGTGGTTCCGATGTATGGGATTGATGAGAGGAGGTTTGTAATAACTGTTGCTCTGCAGAATTATATTTTTCCTCATGGTAGTGCATAGCCTATAAATGCCGTAGCTGTAACTGTAAGCAGTAGAATAATTCCAAAGTTTCATGTTTCTCGAAAGGCATAGGATCCATAAGGCAGGCCACGTCCTACGTGAACGTAAAGGCAGATAAAGAACATGGAAGCTCCGTTTGCATGCACGTATCAAACGATTCATCCGTAGTTGATGTCTCGACAGATGTGTGCTACTGATGAGAAGGCAGTTGTTGTGTCTGGTGTGTAGTGTATTGCTAGTATTAGGCCTGTTAGGATTTGTAGGATCAGGCAGATGCCTTTTAAAGAGCCAAAGTTATCGCGATGAGATGTTTGATGGGGTTGGGAGGTCGATAAATGTATTGTTGATGATTTTTATCAGTGGGTGAGTTTTTCGGATGTTGGTCATTGATGTTCTTATAGTTGAATGACAATGATGATTTTTTCATGTCATTGGTCATGGTTGGAATCCATGTGAGAATAATGATGACATGTATTTTTTTAAGTGTTATTTTTGTGATCAGTTTTGTGGGGGCTTCTTTTATATATATATATATATATATATATATATATATATAGAGAGAGAGAGAGAGAGAGAGAGAGAGAGATTTATACATCTATATCTATATTTATCCCTCTCTATATATACATACACACATCAGTCTTCTTTATCCATTCATCTGTTGAGGACATTTAGGGTGCTTGCATATCTTGGCAATTGTAAGTAATGCTGCTATGAACATCGAGGTGCATGTATCTTTTCAAATTGATGTTTTTGGTTGTTTTGGATATATACCCAGGAGTGGAATTGCCGGGTTATATGTAGTTCTATGTTTAGTTTTTTGAGAAGCCTCCATACTATTTTCCACAGTGGCTACACCAATTTACATTCCCACTAACAGTGTACAAGTGTTCCTTTTTCTTCACATCCTTGCCAACATTTGTTATTTGTGTTCTTTTTGAGGATGGCCATTCTGCCAAGTGTGGGGTGATATCTCATTGTGGTTTTGATTTGCATTTCCCTGATGATTAATGATGTTGTGCATCTTTTCATGTCCCTGTTGACCATCCACATTTCCTCTTTGGAAAACTGTCTATTCAGTTCTTCTGCCAATCTTTTTTTTTTTGCGGTACGCGGGCCTCTCACTGTTGTGGCCTCTCCCATTGTGGAGCACAGGCTCTGGATGCGCAGGCTCAGCGGCCATGGCTCACGGGCCTAGCCGCTCCGCGGCATGTGGCATCTTCCCGGACCGGGGCACGAACCCGTGTCCCCTGCGTCGGCAGGCGGACTCTCAACCACTGCACCACCAGGGAAGCCCAGGTCCCAATTTTTTATTTTTACTTTTATTTTCCTTGCCTGAGGAGGCATATCCAAAATAATATTGCTAAGACCGATGTCAAAGAGTGTACTGCCTATGTTTTCTCCTAGGAGTTTTATGATTTCAGGTCTTACATTTAAGTGTTTAAGCCACTTTGAATTTACTGTTGTATATGGTGTGAGGAAATAGTCCAGTTTGATTCTTTTATATGTAGCTGTCCAGTGTTCCAACACAGTTTATCAAAGAGACTGCCTTTTCCTCATTGTATATTCCTCCCTCCTTTGTCATAAATTAGTTTGCAGTCTAAGTGTGGTTCATTTCTTGTCTCACTATTCTGTTCCATTGATCTATGTGTCTGTTTTTGTGCCAGTATCATACTGTTTTGACTACTGTTGCTCTGTAGTATAGTCTGAAGTTAGAAAAACGTGACACCTCAAGTTTTTGGTCTTCTTTCTCAATATTGTTTTGGCTACTCAGGCTCTTTTTGTTCCCATACCTATTTTAGAATTCTTCATTCTAGTTCTGTGAAAATTTCCTTTGGAAGTTTGATAGGACATGCTTTGAATGTGTAGATTGCCTTGGGGATTAAGATCATTTGAACAATATTAATTCTTCCAATCCATGAACTTAGTATATCTTTCCATTTATTTGTGTCATCTTCAATTTATTTTACCAATATGGTAGTAGTTTTATGAATTCAAGTGTTTTACCTCCTTGGTTGGATTTATCCCTATGTAATTTATCTTTTTTGATGCAATTGTAAATGGAATTGTTTTCTTAATTTCTTTTTGGTAACATTGTTGGTGTATGGAAATGAACAGATTTCTGTACACTAATGTTGTATCCTGCAACTTTAGTGAATTTATTTATTAGTTCTAATAGTATTTTGCTGGTGCCATAGGAATTTTCTATACATAGTTTCATGTCATCTGTAAAGAGACATGGTTTTACATCTGTCTTTTCAAATTGGGTTCCTTTTATTTCTTTTCCTTGACTGATTTCTGTTGCTAAGACTTGCAGTCCTGTGCTGAATAAAAGTGAGGAGAGTGGGCATCCTTGTCTTGTTTCTGATATTAGAGGAAATTCCATCAGCTTCCAAAAGCTTTCTCTGCAACTGTTGACATGATAATACGATTTTTATTCTTAAATTTGCTAATATGGTATATCATGTTGTTTGATTTGCAAATATTTACATCCCTGTGATAACTCATACTTGCTCATGTTGTATGACCCTTTTAATGTAGTATTGAATTAAGTTTGCTGATATTTTGTTGAGGATTTTTGCATCTATGTTTATCAGTGATGTTGGCCTATTTTTTTTTTTTATGGTGTCTTTGTCTTTTTTTAGTATCATGATGTTCGCCTCATAAGATGAGTTTGGAAGTGTTCCCTCCTCTTGAACTTTTTGGAATACTTTGGGAAAGACAGATGTTAACTTTTCTTTAAGTATTTTGTAGTATTAACTTTAAAGCCATCAGATCCTAGGCTTTTGTTTGTTGGGATATTTTTTATTATTGATTTCACTTTATTACTGGTAATCTGTACATGTTTTCTATTTCTTCTTGATTCATTCTTCATTGTATTTTTCTAGGAATTTATCTGTTTCTTCTAGGCTGTCTACTTTTTGGTGTATAATTGTTCACAGAAATCACTTACAATCCTTTAGATTTCTGTGTGTTTAACTTCTTTTCATTTGATTTTATTGATTTGGACCATCTGTCTTTTTCTGGGTAAGTCTGGCTAAAGGCTTATGAATTTTGTTTTTGTTTTTTTGTAACAGTTGTTAGTTTCATTGATAGACTATTTTTTCTCTATTTCATTTATTTCTGCTCTGATATTTATTATCTTTTTCCTTCTACTACCTTTGGGCTTTGTTCTTTTTATAGTTCCTTTAGCTGTAAGGTTAGATTTTTTACTTAAGATTTTTTTTGTTGTTTCCTGAGGTAGGCTTGTGTCACTATATACTTCCCTCTTAGAACTATTTTTGCTGCATCCCATAGATTTTGGATCATATGTTTCCATTTTCATTTGTCTCTGGTTATTTTTTAAATGTTTCCTTTGATTTCTTCTTGACCCACTGGTTGTTTATTAGCATATGGTTAACCCTCTTTGTGTTTGCCTTTTCTGCAGTTTTTTTTCCTTTAATTGATTTCTAGTCTCATACCATTGTGGTCAGATTAGATGCTTGATATGATTTCAGTCTTTTTAAGTTTACCAAGATGTGTATTGTGGCCCAGGATGTGATCTATCCTCGACAGTGTTTCATGTGCACTTGAAAAGAATGTGTATTCTTCTGTTGGGGGGTATAATGTCCTGTATGTATTTATTTAGTACATTTTGTATAATGTGTGCTTAAGGCCAGTTATTCCGTATTGATTTTTGGTCTAGTTGATCTGTCCATTGATGTAATTAGAGTGTTAAAAGTCCCTTATTATTATTCTGTTACTGTCAATTTCTCATTATATGATTGTTAAGTTTTGCTTTATGTAATTAGGTGTTCCTATTTTGGGTGCATTTATACTTATGTTATATTCTCTTGTTGGATTAGTCCCTTTATCATTATGTAATGTCCATCTTTTTTCCTTATTAAAGTCTTTGTTTTAAATTCTGTTTTGTCTAATATAAATATTGTTTCCCCAGCTTTCTTTTCATTTCCATTTGCACAGAATCTCATTTTCCATCCTATCACTTTCAGTCTGTGTGTCTTTAGAGCTGAAGGGAGTCTCCTGTAGGCAGCATAAATATGAGTCTTGTTTTTGTTTTAATTCCTTCAGCCACTCTATGTATTTTGATTGGAGCATTAAAATTGTGGTCTTTTTATTCCACTTAGGAAGGTCCCTTTAACATTTCTTGTAAGTCCAGTTGAGTGGCACTGAACTCTTAGCTTCTGCTTGTCTGTAAAACTCTTTATCTCTCTGTCAAATCTGAATGATAGCCTTGCCACATACAGTATTCCTGGTTGAACGTTTTTTCTTTCATCATTTTGACTATGTTATTAACATCCCTTATGGCCTGCAAATTTTCTGCAAAGTCAGAGAGTTCCCTTTTAAGTATGTAGTTGAATTTCTCTTGCTACTTTTAATATTCTTTATAATTTCTGCCATTTAAATTATAATGTGTCTTGTTGTGGTCCTCTTTGTGTTCATCTTCTTTGGGACTCTCTGTCCTTCCTGAAACTGATGTCTATTTCCTTCCCCAGGTTAAGGAAGTTTTTATTTATTATTTTTTCAAATAAATTCTCTCCCGTTTTCTTCTTTTCTCTTCTACTTCTGGGACCCCTATAATGCAAATGTTAGCATGTTTGATGTCATCACAGAGGTCTCTTAAGCTATCCTCATTTTTTAAAGTTATTTTTTCTCCTTCTGTTCAGTTTGGGTGATATCTACTAATTTGTCTTCCAGTTTACTGATCCATTCCTCTGTACCATCTTGTCTACTGTTGATTTCTTCTAGTGTATTTTTTAAATTTATGTTACTCTCTTCTTCAGCTCTATTTGGTTTTTCATTATATTTTTAAAATCTTTATTAAAATTCTCCTGTGTTCATCCATTCTTCTGCCAAGTTTGTTAAGCAACTTCATGGTCACTTGCTTGAACTCTTTATCAGGTAGGTTGCTTATCTCTTCTTTGTTTATTTATTTTTTCTGCAGTCTTGTCTTATTCCTTCATTTGGAGAATATTCCTCTTTCTTCTTATTTTTCCTAACTCATTACGTTTGTTTCTATGTATCAGATAGGTTGGTTATGTTTCCCAGTCAATCGTAGTGAAGTAACCTTGTTTTGGATATATCCTTTGGGGCATAGCAACACTCTCCCCTCTGATCCTTAGAGCTATATGCTCTGGGGGTGCACTTCACATGGACTGTGTGGGCCATTCTGTTGTGGTGGGGCTGAGGAAGGTGAGCATACTGGTCTGGTTGACTTTCAGCCCTGCCGTCTTTGGTGGCTGCCAGCCCATTGGTGGATGGGGCCTAGTCCTGGCATGGTTGGCTGTGTAGCGTAGGGAGTCCCAGAGCTGGTGCTGGCCACTGGTGGGCATGGCTGGGTCCTAGCATGGCTGGCAGCAGGGTCCTTGAGGTCCCTAGGCTGATATAGATCACTGTTGGGCTGCTGATCCCCAGACACTAATAGGCTACAGGAAGGACTCCAAAATGGTGCTTGCCGGCACCACTGTCCTCGTGGAAGAAGGAGCTCCATAAAACGGCTGCCTCCAGAGTCTGTGCTCTCAGGTAGCATCCCAATTGTCTCCTGCTTCTCTGGGAAGCTCTCCAAGATCAACCAGTGTGTCTGACCCAGGTTCCTTTCAAATTACAGCCTCTGCAGTCTGCCTTGGAGCATATGAGATTTTTAGTGCACCCTTTAAGAGCAATGTCTCTGTTTCCTACAGCCCCCCAGCTCCCATGCACAAGCAACACTGGTCTTCAAAGCCAGATATGCTTCCTGATTGCAGGTTCCCTAAGCTGTGGAGCCTGATGTGGGGCTCGGACCCCTTTCTCCTTGAGGAGAATCTCTGCAGTTGTGATTATCCTCCTATCTGTTTGTGGGCTGTCTACCTGTGGGTGGTCTATATATAGTCTCTGACACTCCCACCCATCTCTTTGTCATTCCTTCTTTATACCTTTGGTTGTGGAAAGTGTTTTCTGCTGGCTTTCATGTCATTTTCGTAGACAGTTGCTCTGTAAATTGTTGTAATTTTGGTGTGCCCATGGGAGAGGGGAACTCAGGGTCTTCCTACTCTACCATCTTGGCCACGTTTAATAACCTGTAATCTTATTACACAAATTGTTAATATTTGAATCAATTATATATTCCAAGTAAAACAACTGTCTTACACATAGGCATGTGCATACCATGCACACACACACATACATGTTCACAGAAACCAAAAATCAGGTGAAAATAAATTTAGTGTTATTCACTACTCCTCCCCCCCTTGTCACAAAAAGGCATTCCACTAAGGTATTCTTTTTTTTAAAAATATTTATTTATTTGTCTTCATTGAATCTTAGTTGTGGCACACAGGATCTTTGTTGCAGCATGCAGGATCTTTTGTTGCAGCATGTAGGCTTCTCTAGTTGTGGCATGTGGGCTTCTCTCTAGTTGTGGTGCATGGGCTCCAGAGCACGTGGGCTCAATAGCTGCAGCACACAGTCTCTCTAGTTGTGGCGCATGGGCTCCAGAGGGCTCAGGCTCAGTAGTTGCAGTTTGCAGGCTCAGTTGCTCCACGACCTGTGGGATCTTAGTTCCCCAACCAAGGATTGAACCCTCACCCCCTGCATTGGAAGGCAGATTTTTAACCACTGGATCACCTGGGAAGTTCTCCTATTGCACATTTAATATATTACAGTATAGTGTAAGCATACCTTTTTTTTTTCTGGTTTATTTCTCTAGTTTCTTTTTTTTTTAATTTTTATTGGAGTATAGTTGCTTTACACTATTGTGTTAGTCTATACTGTACAGCAAAGTGAATCAGCTGTATGTATACATATATCCCCTCTTTTTTGGATTTCCTTCTCATTTAGGTCACCACAGAGCACTGAGTAGATTTCCCTGTGCTATACAGCAGGTTCTCATTAGTTGTCTCTTTTATACATAGTATCAGTAGTGTATATATGTCAATCCCAATCTCCTAATTCATCCCACCCCACATTCCCCTTTGGTATCCATATGTTTGTTCTCTACATCTGTGTCTCTATTTCTGCTTTGTAAATAAGATCGTCTATACCAGTTTTTCAGATTCCACATACATGCGTTAATATACAATATTTGTTTTTCTCTTTCTGACTTACTTCACTCTGTATGACAGTTGCTAGGTCCATCTGTGTCTCTACAATTGACCCAATTTCATTCCTGTTTATGGCTGAGTAATATTCCATTGTATATATTTACCATGTCTTCTTTATCCATTCCTCTGTTGATAGACATTTAGGTTGCTTCCATATCCTGGCTATCTTAAATAGTGCTGCAGTGAACATTGGGGTGCATGTGTCTTTTTGAATTATGGTTTTCTCTGGGTATATGCCCAGTAGTGGGATTGCTGGGTCACTTGGTAGAGTATTCTTAATTCAAAAGCCAGATTCCTTGAAAAGAGTTCTTCTTTTGTGAGTCTGTAATAAGGTGTGAGAAAGTCCTATAACCACACAGCTTTAAAGTCTTTGATTTCTGTATACACCAAGAGCAAAAAAAAAATGTATACTGTTTTTCCATTTACTTTTGAGTAATTTTCATTATGATTAAAACATATGCAAAGGTAAAATTCATTTCATACTTTTGAAAAGGACACTGTTTCCCAGGTATAAATTATATTATAATTTTTCAAAGAAATCACACAATTTATCAAATGCCTCATATGCAACTTACATAATTTTTCTTGTTCCTTTTTAGTTGATATTGTTGTATTCAGTAATAAAGTTAACTCATAAACCATTCAATTTTCTTTTTTTTGAAGCATAATCTACCAAGAGCCTTTGGAAATGAGTTCATTTATATAAGAGTGTCATGACTTTTTTTTTTCAAGTTTTACATCAACCACATCACTGAATTATTGAAAAAATAATTATTGACAATTTTTTTGAAATCTTGGTTTACATTTGACATTCAAGCCATGGAGACACCACTTGATATCACATAAGGCATCATAATGCCTTATTTCTAGAAAACAAAAGAAAACAAAACACACACACACACACACACACACACACACACACACACACACACACACACTGTGAGACATATTGAAACATATCTATACATGAATACCTAAGACATCTCAAACTTATCCTATCCAACCCAGAATACTTCTTCCTTCTCTAGGTCTCTTCATCTTCTCAATTTGCTTCTCCTTCCTTCCATGTGCTCAGTCAAATCTTGCATCAACTTTGAATCCTCTCTTTCACTAGGTCACTCTCTCCATATCAAAGCTCTAAGATGCCCCACACCTCTGTTTCTACTGCTTTTGTATCTCTGCTTAGAAGTTTATCCCAATTACTCACTACCTGCCTGCATTTTCTTCCCTTCAAACTCTTCTCAGTCCAGCAGCCAGAAGGATTCCTATAGACTCACTCTGCTCAAACCTCTCTTATGGCTCTCTACCAGCCTAAAGGCCAAAGACCTAAAATTACTCACATGGCCCTGTGAAATGTGTTCCTGCCTCTGCATCTCTGACCTCAGCCAGTATCACTTTCTTTTCACTCATGTTGCTCCTGCCTCACCCCCCTTGCTGCTTCTTGAGCAAAAACATATCAGACAGTCTCTTCCTGGGGTCTTTGCACTCCATTCTGCCTCTTTCTGAAACACTCTTCCTTACTTCCTCACTTGTCCACATGGTTTATTCTTTTATATCATTGATGTCTGTCCATGCTTAAAGGCCAACTTCTCCATGAGGTCTACTCTGACCCTTCTATTAAAAACTGAAACTTGCCATTCTAGTACTTCCTCTCCTCTAACCCTGCTTTCTCTTTTGTTGTGGCCTTATAAACTTTTAGCAAACTATGTCTTTTATTTGTTTATCCTGTTCATGTCCGCTTCCTTCACTAAAATGTGAGTTACGTGAGGACAGGGTTTCCATCTTTTTGGGTCGCTTCTGTATGCCCTATCTATAGAATATTAGTATGTAGTAGATCTTTGATAAATATTTTTAATGAGTTAATAATGCAGGAGCTTGACTTGTACTTCTATCTTAAAATATTTGATAGAATACATGAAAAAAGTTTCTACAAATAATTATCTTCCAACAGAAGTATTGAACTAGGTAAGAGAAAGAACATGCAGAGTTGAGGATGGTTCATGATGGAACCACCAAAATAGGTTCACAACTTGGATACTGCTAGTTCTCCAGGAGCTCATTTTTTCTGCTTTCCCAAAGCTCAAGTATCCTGGGTACAAAATTAGATGCACATTATGAATTGGCGTTGGTTATTCAGTAGATATGAGAGAAAACAATACATCATGTGAATTTACATTAAGATAAAATTATATGAAATCAAAACATGGTATTTCCAATTTGAATATATTAATAGCCCTTTTATTTTTGTGCCTTGATGGTATTTCCAAATCAGTAACAGTGTAATAAATTTTGTTGGGAAATCAGTGTTGGCAACTTGATCCACATCTAGATAATTTTTTTTTTTTTTTTTTACCAAGTCTATTTCTATTCACTCACTTCTGGGATTCCATTGCTAACATCCTGCTAGTAGCTGCTATATTCTGATCTCCAGGTGAGTGAAGACAGCAAGTTTGGGCATGTACATCTAACACCTAGCTAGAGAGAGTAATTATTTGTTAGCTATGATTCAATTTTAAAACTTTGTGTGTCGTGTCTCACATATTTCATTCACTGGAAAGTGTTCAGGAGTGAGTGTATTATTCAATTCATTTTCGACTAAGGTTATGATGATTCATAGGGCGTTAAGTTTAAAATGTTTACTCAGGAAAAGAATAAGATTATACTTTAAGCTAAAAACTAAATAGCCTTTCAGTGTAGTACCTATCATATCATCCTATGAATTTTCATATCTATTTGTATTTCTCCCTATATTAATGAGTTGGAAAAGAAAGAAATTTACATAATGATAATATAATTTATATGTACGTGAATTAATGTTAAAATTACAAAAGAAGAAGTATTGATATATTTTATTACATTTTATTTACTATATTAACACATTTTTATTATACATATTTCATAACAAGGTAGTATTAATAATTTATTCATATTTAAAAGTGTTTAAAATTTAAGTAACTTTATTGATCATGATTTTACAATATCATTTTCTTTGAAAATGCATCAAAAGAACCTAAAAAAAAATAAACAAAATTGGGCTTCCCTGGTGGTGCAGTGGTTGAGAGTCCGCCTGCCGATGCAGGGGACACGGGTTCGTGCCCCGGTCCGGGAAGATCCCACATGCCGCGGAGCGGCTAGGCCCGTGAGCCATGGCTGCTGAGCCTGCGTGTCTGGAGCCTGTGCTCCGCAACAGGAGAGGCCACAACAGTGAGAGGCCCGCGTACCGCAAAATAAATAAATAAATAAAATAAACAAAATTAAGTACTTTTAAGAGTGTTTTGATAAAGAAGGCAATTTTGTATATAATCCAATATATCTTTCTTGCCCAAAATCCAACATATCAAATTCTTATCATGATATGACAGTTACATAGAAACTGCTTTAATATTGATCATATAGCCTAAATTCTTAAAACAGACTTGACTAAACATGGACTCAACCTCACTACTTTGAATACAATCCACTGGACTGTGTAGCATCTGAAGTTTACCTTGTTTTATTTTGAATATTTAAATTTGGCTTTAATTTAAAATTATGGGAATAGCTTCTCCAAAGTTATTTCCTGTATATCTACATTTATTTAACATGACTTTTAACTGTTTATTGAGGTATAATTCAATTATAGGGGTTGTATAAGATTTCAAAAATTATTATTATATGTATCTACCTTTATAGTATCGTAGAGAGTATTTTCACTGCCCTAAAATTCCTTTGCATTCATTCCTGCCTATTCATTCTTCCCTCGCCTCTAACCCTTGACCACTACTAACCTTTTAGTGTCTCCATAGTTTTGCCTTTTCCAGGTTTGTATGGTTAGAATCACACGGTACCTAGGCTTTTCAGATTGACTTCTTTTACTTAGTTACATACATTTAAATTCCTCCATGTATTTTCATGGCTTTACATTTTATTTCTTCTTAGCGCTGAATAATATTCCATTGTCTGGATGGACCACAGTTTATTTGTCCATTCACCTACTGAAGGACATAATGGTTACTTCCAAGTTTTGGCAATTATGAATAAAGCTGCTGTAAACATCTGGGGGCAGGTTTTGTCCCGTGAGCTTGACAACATATTGACACATACAACCATTATCCACATAATCAAGAGATATATGAATAAATATCTATATACTTTTATATCAATCCCTATACCTATTTCTATATCTCTATCCACACACTTATATATGAAATTTTTTATTTCTTATTTTCATGCACAGATCTATGAGTTTTTTGTTGTTGTTTATAACTTTTATTTTTTAAATTAATTTTTATTGGAGTATAGTTGCCTTACAATGTTGTGTTAGCTTCTACTGTACAGCAAAGTATCTCAACTATGTGTATACTTATATCCCCTTTTTTTTTGGATTTCCTTTCCATTTAGGTCACCACAGAGCATTGAGTAGAGTTCCTTGTGCTATACAGTAGGTTCTCATTAGTTATCTATTTCATACATAATATCAATAGTGTATATATGTCAATCCCAATCTCCCAATTCCTCTCACCCCCCACCCCTTTCCCCCTAGGGATCAATACATTGGTTCTCTAAGTCTGTGTCTCTGTTTTTGCTTTGCAAATAAGATCATCAATACCATTTTTCTAGATTCCACACACATGCATTAATATGCGATATTTGTTTTTCTCTTCCTGACTTACTTCACTCTGTATGACAGTCTCTAGGTCCATCCACATCTCTCTACAAATGACCAATTTGGTTCCTTTTTATGGCTGAGTAATATTCCATTGTATATATGTACTATGTCTTCTTTATCCATTCCTCTGTTGATGGACATTTAGGTTGCTTCCGTGTTCTGGTTATTGTAAATTGTGCTGCTATGAACATTGGGGTGCATGTATCTTTTTGAATTATGGTTTTCTCTGGGTAAATGCCTAGTCGTGGGATTGCTGGGTCATATGGTAGTTCTATTTTTAGTTTTCTAAGGAACCTCAATACTGTTCTCCATAGTGGCTCTATCAATTTACATTCCCACCCACAGTGCAGGAGGGTTACCTTTTCTCCACACCCTTTCCAGCATTTATTTTTTGTAGAATTTTTGATGATGGCTGTTCTGACCGGTGTGAGGTGATACTTCATTGTAGTTTTGATTTGCATTTCTCTAATAATTAGTGATGTTGAGCATCTTTTCATGAGCCTCTTGGCCACCTGTATGTCTTCTTTGGAGAAATGTCTATTTAGGTCTTCTGCCCATTTTTGGATTGGGTTATTTGTTTTTTTGATATTGAGCTGCATGAGTTGTTTCTATATTTTGGAGATTAATCCTTTGTCTGTTCCTTCATTTGGAAATATTTTCTCCCATTCTGAGGGTTGTCTTTTCATCTTGTTTATGGTTTCCTTTGCTCTGCAAAAGCTTTTAAATTTAAGTAGGTCCCATTTGTTTTTTTTTGGTTTTATTCTCATTACTCTAGAAGGTAGGTCAAAATAGATCTTGCTGCAATTTACATCAAAGGGTGTTCTGCCCATGTTTTCCTCTAAGAGTTTTATAGTTTCTGGCCTTACATTTAGGTCCTTAATCCATTTTGGATTTATTTTTGTGTATGGTGTTAGGGAGTGTTCTAATTTCTTTCTTTGACATATAGCTGTCCAGTTTTCCCAGCACCACTTATTGAAGAGGCTGTGTTTTCTCCTTTGTATATTCTTACCTCCTTTATCATAGATTAGGTGAACATAGGTGTTAAGGAAACAATCCCATTTACCACTGCAACAAAGAAAATAAAATACCTAGGAATAAACCTACCTAAGGAGGCAAAAACCTGTATGCAGAAACCTGTAAGATACTGATGAAAGAAATCAAAGATGACACAAACAGCTGGAGAGATATACCATGTTCTTTGACTGGATGAATCAATATTGTGAAAATTACTATACTACCCAACGCAATCTACACATTCAATGCAATTCCTATCAAATTACCAATGGCGTTTTTCACAGAACTAGAACAAAAAATTTTCCAGTTTGTATGGAAACACGAAACACTGAATAGCTAAAGCAATCTTGAGAAAGAAAAACAAAGCTGGAGGAATCAGACTCCCTGACTTCAGACTATACTACAAAGCTACAGTAATCAAAACAGTATTGTACTGGCACAAAAACAGAAATATAGATCAATGGAACAGAATAGAAAACCCACAGATCTGTGAGTTTTAAGACCTGTTTAGCATTTTGTAATTACTACCAAAATCAAGATACTAGACAGATCCATCAATCAACCAGTAATACTCCCTAATGCTTTTCCTCCACAGTCAAACCTTCCCTGCTGATCTGATTTCTGTCCATATACTTTCACCTTTTCCAGAGTGACATATGAATGAAACCATGTAGTTTGTAACCTTTTGACATTAGACTGACATCACTATCTAATGCATTTAATATTTCAATAAGGTAGCATTAGTTTTTAAGTTATTAGAGTACATGTATAAAAGTCAATATATAGTTAGCCATATTTTTTTAAGTTTTGATCCTATGGCTGTGCTTTAACTTGTATTTGGAGCATCATCAGTCTATGTTCAATAAATGTAAAACCTGTTGTAATATTTTTAACAGTATCTTGGTTGAAAGGTACTAGGATATTTTTCTCCTTGAAGCATTAAATACTTCAAGCTAATTTCAGTATTATATTTCCAGAATATATTGATTATTTAGTATACAGTCAGCTGACCTTTTCTATTCTCTCCCCAGTTTTTTCAGAGGGAGGAAGATTTTCATGTGCTGGTTTGTCTTTTTGAGAAGTCAGTTGCAACCTTAGGCTTTGTTGGTCTGGGTCTCCTGAGAAACATCATGAGACACGAGGCCTGTTTATTTCTTCCAAGCCTTTATTGTACTGGCAAAGACTGCCCTTTCCCAGATGTCTATTTTATTTCTCAAGTTGTGGAAACTGTTTAAAGGTTAGCAGAATCAGAGATTTAAGTGGAATACATCCTTGGCATTGGGAGTATGAAGGTCATTGCCACATTCCACAAAATGATTATACTTTCCTATCAGACACTTTTCAATCTGATCCAATCTATCAGAAAAGTCAATATTTGCATTCTGTTGAATATGCATGACCATTAGTGTTTGAAGAAAGGGCTACTTGATATGTGCACTTGTATGATTATCTTGTTTGCATTCACAAGAAATTATCTGAAAATCCTCTAATGATTCAAAGACTTGCTGTAAGGGGTTATTTCATTATTTGAATTAGTTCTGCTGCAACTTTAAACTGACTTAGCATTTTACATCATTTAATTTAAAATAAATCACCAGAAAAGGGAAGAAAATAAAATGTCTAAGAAATAACCTCTTTGTCATAAAATGTCAGATGTATATATGGAAACAGAGTTTCAATATTTTCATCATAGTCCTGGTTTTGTTAATCTCAAAAGTGTACGCAGTGAAGGAGTTTGTCTTCCTGGGTGTTTCTCATATTTTAATAATGCCAACTAGCTTCCACTGAAAGTTATAATATGTCAGTTTTTAATTGATAAATAATTTTCAAGCTTTATATTCTATAGAATTTTCTTCTTTTTGAGATTTAGCATGTCTTTGAGAAGGATTGACTGTCACTATAATTTATTTACACATATTCTGGATTTTTTGTTGTTGTTTTGCTCTGTATCACCTTTTGTAATGATCCATCTTCTGTTTTCAGTGATTCTGTTAATTGAAATACAATGGGATTGCCTTTGTCTGCTTGGCTACCTGTGATTTCCTTATTTTAAACCCCATGTTTTGTGGTTCCTAGGCTATGCAAATAGAGGAATCTTACTAATTACCTCATGAGACCAAACCTCTGTACTCTCTCTAAATTCTATTTACCGTTCCAATTTTGTGAAATCAAAGAAACGCTACAGCTTATCTGATACTGGAAGCATCTTTCAACTCTCATGAGTTTCCTAAGTTGCTCTTTTAGTGGTTTTTAATTCAGTCAAGTAGTCTCAACAAAATTTATAGTACCTTCTTTGTACCTTTAGTTTAAAATTTCAAACTGAAATAGAGTAAGTTTCTTTACGTCTCTGAGATTCACTTTTTGAGTCTGTAAAATGATGAAGTTGAACTAGAAAAACCCTAAATTTAATTTTGATTGGTAGTTTGACCCTTACTGATCTCTCAAAGCCCAGCTGAACATTGCGAGTCTCTTGCACCGGGGTCATGAAATTGATGGTGTGCTCCGGTATGAAGTCCTTCACTGAGATCTGTAAGCCTGCAATTAGAATCTGTTGGAGCCCTTGAGTAGGAATAACCCTCCTAACTCTGACTTCCTCTATTAGGCTTGGTAAACTCACTGAATTCTCATTTTATATAGTATTTAAACTGTTCCTTAAGAATTATAAGCCTACTCTTGTATTTAGAAAGTTTTTCTCCTTTCCCTACCATCCCAAAATATCTTTCTCACTGCTTTGTTACTGTTTCCAAAAACCCACCAGAAGAGATACATTCATTTGGATTAAGAAGTTTTTGTGAACACAAATAAAAACAATCATTACCACAACAAAACCTCTGTGAGCCATAACACAGAAAGATATAAATAATAAAAAAGGAATTGGGATTGTTTTTAAATCAGGTTTCCTCTACATGACAGTTAACGGATTAGATTTAATAAGGAAAAACTAGGGGTGGGATGTGTGTCTTCCCCAGAATCACTGCAGGTTTAGGTTCCTGCTTCCCTTGGGCATCAAAGCCAATTTCATAACTTGTAGTTTTCAAATATCATAGTTTTAGGAGTCATCTGTCAAAACTTATGATTTTTGACAGATGATTGACTGATCTGTGGTTAAGTTCCCCAGATACCTAGTGTTAATTAAATCTGACTCTTGTCTTCAGCAGTTATTTAAACGGGAACAGCTAAAGGGAGACTGAAGCCGTGAATGCACAGTACCTGCAGCCACCCTTCTTTCTGTGTTCTGTGTCTACATCACCTCATGCTTACTTTTCAGAAAGCTTTTGAGGTGAAAAATCTGGCTTCCACTCTCCATGCAGTCATCTCATTCTAGGAACTAAGATTTAAAGATGCTTCCACATTGGAAACAATTCTGAAATCCCCCAATTATTAATTTTAAAAACTCATTTAATCCATACATTTATTCCTCTAGCTTCTTTCACTATTTATTCTTTAAACAAATGTTTTTTAAGTTTTACAAATACCATGATCTTCGGTAAACACTAAGGTTACAACTGTGATGGGTTTCATTCCCTACTTGCAAACACCTTATATTCTAAGAGAAAGAGGTGTGCAAAAATCATAACAACTTTTAGGTCTCTATAGATTTTTATGTAAATCAATTTCATTCACCATTGTTATATAAATGTTCAATTTAAATGTATGCATTTAAAGGGCATATTAATTAATAGATTATTTTAATGTCAAGAATTCAGTTTCCATACCTTTTCAAGGTAAAGAATATATCTAAACACTAAAATACCAAGTTGAAGATCAATTCGAAAGAACTGGAAGGGAGAAATCCAAACCTATATTTGCTACAAAGTATTATCAGGGTGAACTAGTCACGTGCTCTGAGGTGAGACTGTAATTACATGTCATTATGGAAATAACAAGAAGTATAATGGCATATCACTGGAGTAAAGGAAGAAAATATGGGGAAAATATTATATATATATATATTATAAGCGGTATTTGGTAACAGTTACCTACACTTCCTGAATTAAATAAATAATTCTGAATTAAACAATGTCCCGAGAGTATGAAAGTTTTACATTTTTTTGTTGTAGTATATCAAAAGGCAAAGAGCTTTGCTAGGTAATCTCTGGAAGTCTTTACACTACTCTGATTTCTTACTGGAAACACTATAAAATGCAAAATGATCATTATAACAGTAGAGCATTTTCATTATCTTTTAATGGATCTAACTTCTGGTTTAAAATGTGTGCTGTGCACGATAACGAATTTCAATTGAGGAAGCTAGGATTTTATATCTGTATTTTAGTAAAGAGGTAACACATGTTGGTTCTCTCATCAAATCTTTTCCTATACTGACGTTTCAGAAAATATGTATCTTAGAACTATAAAGTGTTTTTCTTTTTTTTTTTTGCTTTTGGCAGAAAAAAGGAGCAAAGATTTTATACATGCTAAGTTTTGCAAAAATTACTTGAAGAAAGTACAACCATGTTGTGCTTATTATTAAATTCCTTTTATGCTTCTTTTTTTAAGAGAAGGGATTGGTGTCTTGAATAGATAAATTTAGAGAACAAGCTAGAGTATAAAAATACCACTCACTTTTCTCTAATTTCCACATGATACAGATGACAAATGAGAGACAAAAAATTAAACTGAAGACTATAAGGAAAAAAAGAGAAGATAGAGAAGATGAAAATGTAGGGAGAGAGTTATGATGAGCAAAGAAAGAGACAAATGGGAGGGAAAAAAAACTGCCATGTTTAGGAATAAAGAAAACAAAAGAACAGGTGCCTGTGGATATAACTTGTCATTTGTTCTTTGGTCTTAAGCAGCTGCTTCTTCTTTCCCAATGTTTGTTTTTAAATCCATCTGCCTCTTGATAATGTATTCAGCTCCTTAAATGTTCTTCTTTCTTTCTTTTTTTGGTTGGAAATAACTGAAGTATATTTCTCTAGAAAAAGTTTGGCCTTAGATATAAAAAATGCATAATGTCGGATTTGCATTTGAGGTCTTTATATGAAATCATGAATTGAATATATATATATATCCCTTAGCTTTCCAATAGGACTAGAAGCAATCACTTAGAGTAAGACTGAAAATAACATAGAGCCCATATCTTGATTTTTCAGTACCATTCCCCACTAACTTGGATAAGAGATCCTTGAGAAATGGGTGATCCCACATCTGGGCAGCATTGAATATGCTCTTATTACAGAAATCAAAGAAGTGCCCAGAGACAACAGGGTCATGTCCAAAGAACATAATAGTGTTAAGGATATTCCCTTGTACAGTTTGATATAATTTAAATTTTAAAAAGAATAATGCTCTAAATAAATTATAACCTATTGAATAAAAATATTGTATCCCTAATGACTCATTTAAAAAAAGAACAAGGAGAGAGAAAGAGAGAGATACATTTATTTAAGGCAAGTTAATAAATATTGATGGAAAAAAATTAGAGAATCATTATTTTTCAAGACCCAAAGTTACTAAGTCAAGTAAAAATCATCAATGTATGCTATATTCCATTCGTATACAGTCTTATGTTGTAGTAGGTACAAAGAACATTTATTTCTTCTTCCTGTAGTTACTCCAGGCTGCGTATTGGGTTCAGATCAATCTCATGTGTTTCTCTTTCACCTGGACCAGGGACGATTCCAGTCACATTCTTCTCATGGTGAAAGGCAAGAGTATAAAAGAATAAGCCCAACTGAGCAAGGATATTGGAGAGTGATTTCATCACCTCCATTGACATCTCTGTGGCCAAAGTAAGCCACATGACCAACTACAGACCCCAAAAGAAGCAATGAATACTTGTCCCATGATTTAATCTATCACAGATTAGATAGATCTATCTAATCGATGGTCTGAAAGTTTGTCGAACATCAGGGTATTCATACTCAAATATTACAATACAGATTACTTTTTTGGTTCAGAGATAAAAATAATATGCCTATTGAATGATGAGCTATTGCAGTCACCATTTAAATTAAGAGATAAAACAACCAAAATTTACAAATGGCTCATGCAGCTTAATATCATCAAAATAAACAACCCAATCAAAAAATGGGCAGAAGACCTAAATAGACATTTCTCCAAAGAAGACATACAGGTGGCCAAGAGGCACATGAAAAGATGTTCAACATCTCTAATTATTAGAGAAATGCAAATCAAAACTACAGTGAGATATCACCTCACACCAGTCAAAATGGCTATCATCAAAAAATCTACAAATAATAAGTGCTGGAGAGGGTGTGGAGAGAAGGGAAACCTCCTACACTGTTGATGGGAATGCAAATTGGTACAGACACTATGGAGGTTCTTTATAAAACTGAAAATAGAGCTACCATATGACCCAGCAATCCCACTCCTGAGCATATATCCTGAGAATAACATGGTCCGAATGGACCAGATATACAATGGAATATTACTCAGCCATTAAAAACAGTGAAATAATGCCATTTGCAGGAACATGGGTGGACCTAGAGATTGTCATAGAGTGAAATAAGTCAGAGAAAGAGAAATATCATATGATAATGCTTATAAGCAGAATCTAAAAAGAAATGATACAAATGAACTTACAAAACAGAAACAGACTCATATAGACTTAGAAAAGGAACTTACGTTTACCGGGGTAAGAATGGGGAGAAGGGATAGTCAGGGAGTTTGGGATTGACATGTGCACACTGCTATATTTTCTTAAATATTTATTTATTTATTTATTTACTTACTTACTTACTTAGTCTACTTACTTATTTATTTTGGATGTGCCAGCACTTAGTTGTGGCATGCGGACTTCTTAGTTGCAGTGCTGCTATATTTAAAATGGATAACCAACAAGGACCTACTGCACAGCACAGGGAACTCTGCCTAATATTATGTAACAACCTAAATGAGAAAATAATTTGAAGAAGAATAGATACATGTATAACTGAATCACTTTGCTGTACACCTGAAACTATTACATTGTTACTAAAGTTTTAAAAAAAGAGATAAAACAAAATCATAAGTCATTACAAACTGATATCATGTATCTCCTAATATGATGCACAATATCACCTGCATAGTAATATTATCTAAAAAAGTAAACTTAATTATGAGAAACAGTAGGCAAATATGTATGTAAAATATTCTAGAAGACAAGTGACATATACTCTATTCTTCAAAACACATACTAAAAGGCAGTAATGCTCTTCTACAGGAGAAAAACAAAAAACCTAAAAAGTCATACAAACAAATGCAAGGTATAAAGGTTGATTAGTTTCTAGTTAAAAAAAACATGGATAAATTGGAAAACAAGTAGGGACTATACAATTACATGATATTATTTAATAACAATTTTATATAGTGTTACAATAATGCTGTATTATATAGAAGTCTGTCATTTTTAGGAGATGCATGCTGAAATATTTAGATGTAAAGTTCATAACATCTGTGGCTTACCTTCAAATGCATAGATAGGTAGAATAGATGGATGGATAGATGATAGATAAATAGATAAATAGACACACAGAATAGGGCATTGTTAAAATTTAAACTGTTCTGAGAGTGTGAATAATAAGTAAAATAAGAGTGACACATTTTTTGTATGAAAATAAAGCATATCAATCAGCTTCCTGTGATTGAGACAAAACAAATAAGTGTCTCTGAATATCCATAAGTGTCCACTAAAAGGTTTTTCTTTTTCTTATTGAGGGTTATTTTAACATTTTAGAGAACATTAACATTTTATAATCAATAGATTCACAAGATAGAGTATATGCATATAAATATATATTTGAATATTTGCTATTCTAATTTACTTAAATGAGACATGAATAATATAATTTATGTCTAGCAAATTATCATGATTTGTGTATTGTTAATAAAAACTCATTAACCATTATTTTCTATGGCTGTTATACACAGACTACATTAAACAGGCACAGTAGGTTGCCTTTGGATGTTTACAATTTAAGTAAAAGTGGAAAGGCCAGCACTATTAGTTTCATTCCAATACTGTCAGCACAATAACATGAGTGATTAATGGATTCTGCATTTTTATGAGAGCATCAAAATAACTTATAGAATTTTATGGTAGTTCTTTGTGGTAATGTAAACAGATGTATAAGCACTATGGATTCTCAATCCATAATTAAGATACGGGTTAATAAAGAATATTTTATCCAAGGAAACTTCTGGTCTGCCTAATTCTGTTTTGGTGAATTGTGGTCAACTGTAAAGGAATGATGGGTTCACTTATGACTGAGACTTTATAACTTTAGGACTTTATAATTGTGCTTCTGTGAGTGAATAAAATGAAGATAGCCATAATAGTCACCAATGAAAACAAAAAAAGATGGTGTCTATTTCCAAGGGAGATTGGCTATCTTGATAGTTTGAATCTTGGAAACTCAGTGTTGAATGAATTTGTAATTCTCATATATCTCAAAGACCCTTTTCTTCTGTTCTAAAGGTCCCTCGGGGTTAACTAGACTCATGCAAACTTTTGAAAACTAACTTCACCTTTAAATCACCTTGTAAACATTAAAGTACTACTCATACCTAGGTCCTATACCAATAAATTTAGATGTTTATATAGGAGAACCACTTTACTCCATTCTTCCTTTACCAGCCCTTATGCCTATTTTGAATTAATCACTCTATACAAAGACCATCAAAGAGAGTCCTTCATGATTAGATGTATTTTCCCATCTTTATTCCAAAGGAGAATCTGTTCATGGTCTGCGATTTTCCACTTGAGATGAATGTGCATGAAGATAAAATGCACAGAAGTGATCATTTAGTGATTCCAGTTTGGCCCCTGCCTTTCTCTTGATTATTCAGTGGTAAACTTGGGTCTCAATACAACACATGCAGTTCAAATTCTACCCCCAACTCTTTTATCAGAATTGAAGGGAAGGCCCCTCCTCAGTGCTCTAAGTCTCCTAACACTATGGGACTAAGTGGGAGTACTTTGCATTGTACTGAATTATATTTTTGAACACTTTTAAAAGTGTTTTTGAATATTTACTCGGTAATAAGCATAAAACTAAGTGCTTTCCAAGCATAAGCTCATTTAATCTTCAATATAACCTTATGGGTCATATATAAATATAACAAAATATTATTTACATTGCTAATGAAGAATTTCTCATTGCTAGTGAAGAAACTGAAGTACAAGATATTGAATATAGTTCTCTGAGCTCTACAGTAGGTCCTTGTTGATTATCTATTTTATATATAGTAGTGTGTATATGTTAATCCCACACTCCTAATTTATCCCTCGCTGCCCCTTTCTACCCTTTGGTAACACGTTTGTTTTCTGTGTCTGTGAGTCTGCTTCTGCTTTGTAAATAAGTTCATTTGCATCATTTTTTTAGATTCCACATATAAGTGATATCATATACTTGTCTTTCTGTGTCTGACTTACTTCACTTAGTATGATCATCTCTAGGTCTACTCATGTTGCTGCAGATGGCATTTCATTCTTTTTTATGGCTGAGTAATATTCCATTGTACATTTGTGTGTGTGTGTGTGTGTATCACATCTTCTTTATCCATTCACCTGTTGATTGACACAGGTTGCTTCCCCACATTCTGTCCTTAAGAAGCAAGTCACAGCTTCCTCCCCCAGTCAGGCAGGGACTGGGGGGCAGACAAGAGGAATTATACGAGTGAGTGAACACTGGCAGGCAGGGATCACTGAGGACCACCTTGGAGGATGTACACCATAGTAACTATGGCTTGATGTAGCAACTAGTGATGGAAGATAGAAAGATGATTGAGATAATTAGAAAATATCATCAACTAGATAATGGATTGGATAAGGTAACAGTGAGAGAATGACTTCAAGAATAACAAACAGTTGAAGGAAAGATGTTAGCATTTCTGAGACATAAATCAGTGTTTATATTACTGTTTATGGTTTTTTTTTAATCTGAGACGTGCAGTTTGTAACTGGAGTTTTTTGCATCATTCATGTCAATTGATAGACTGTGATTCCTTTTTTGTTCTCCTATTTAAACTCAGGAAATTTATAGTTTTCAAAGAGGAAACCCATATTATTGATTTAAATGTTTTCCCTAAGAATATTGAGGCAATCACAATTCTTATTCCATGTGTCCTGACTGCCACCTAATAGTTATTCATGTATGAGGGTGGTTCTCTGGGTTTGTTAGAGAGGGGAGTTGTGAATATAATTAATAGGTACAACTTAAGTCATCCAATACTATATGAAATATGCTAGAACCCTTAAAAAGTAGTTTAGGAATACTTTAATATGGGATTTGTAAAATTAATTTCTCATATTTTAAAGTAGAACTATATGAAGTATGATATTTCATAGTTTATGACCTATTAAAAATAGCAATTCATATGGTTCAGTATGACACTACATTATCAGAAGTGACTGACAATCTGCTATCTGATTTGAGAACACCACTCTATTTATCTCATGAAATCTCCAGTCTGAGTCATTTTATATCAAAGAAGCTAAAAAATAAATAAGCAGTTAATATTTGCCATTTCTATTATGATATTATGGCAGTAATTGACACGTGCATTAGTAGGAAATTTTTATTGTTTCCTAGTAAAATAATTCCCAGGCCCAGATGGAAAAGTCATTTCTTAATAATGAAGCAGCTCCCTTTTATGTAATTACATTTCTTACATAGAGTACACAAATAGAATCTATACCAGGTATTAACTGTAACTTCTACATGATTCACTTCAATTTCATTGTTCAAATATAACTGATACAGTCAGAGTTGCTTAGAATATAAATTAATTTCCAATAATCTATTGCAATCATATTATTCTATTTGCACTTCAGAGGCTATTTTTTGATTATTTGAATGCTTTAACATGGGGGTTTTATTTCTAATATTCTGTTTTAATGGCCTCTTTCTTAAACCAGGTTTAAAATTTTGTGCCTTTTAGAAAACTTTCTGCTCAATATTCCAGCCTGAGAGAGTTTTTGTACAGGGTGGAAAAATCTGTTTCTCACTGCACAGATGCCTTCCCCATAAGATGAAGCTTTGCTTTTTTCCTTTAGTTCAATCTGGACACCAGATTCCTGAAAAATTAAATAGTGTAATTTTATGTGAATTAAGTATTTTAAAAAATTTTTGTCTTGAAGGATATGTAATGTACCCTAGTGAAACTTCAGTTTTAACTGCAGTATTGTATTTCAAAACATTATAGTTCATAAATCTGTATTATTCTCATTACTCTTTTCTTCCTAAATCCAAACTCATTGCTATTCAAAATCAATTAAGGTATTTCCAAACTGCAAAGGATCTCTTACAGTCCTCGAAAATATTATCGATATATTCAAGATAAACTTGCTAAATGTAGAATAGACTCTGTGAGTGTAAATTCTTAGTGTTTTTAAAATCTATTCTTAACCTCTTTATTCCTACTACTGTGATCTTGCCTGAGGTCCTTGTGATCTCCATCTGGACTATTGTCATAGTGGAAAACAGTCTTTTATTTCACTCTTCCCCACTCAAAACATCTTCCACATTAATGCAACTCTTCCTATTTTTTAATCACATATTTTCCCTGAATTTCCATCAAATCCAGTTCAGATGTCTTAGCCTGGAACACTGGAGTCTGGTCCCCACCAACCTCTTCAGCTAATAGTCTCTCTCTCTCTCTCTCTCTCTCTCTCTCTCCTCATTAAAGCTATCCTGAATGAGTAATAAACTATTTGCAGTTTTCCAAGCATACACCATCCCCTTCATTTCCTCTAATCCTCCCTCATTTCCTCTGTACTTATTAACATCACCTCCCATTCCTTATTCATTCCCCCTATTTGTTTGTGTGTTTGTTTTTTGAGATTGGGCTCATGAATCAATCCCCCAACAAGAAGTCCTTACTCATCCTGAGACTAAGTTCTCCTCTTCTATTTCCCTATGGCATCCTACATTACATCTATAATAGCAGGTGTTATTTTTCTTATTTGCGCTGGAAATAAAAGTGTGCCATTGTCATACACTTGGGTGTATTTTAGATTCAGTGAAATAGAGGAAGAGGTCGTTTTATACTTTGAGGAATACTTTGTATCACTGTATTTTCCTTTCCAATGAGTGGGAAGTACAATAACTTGATTTCTTCTAAAATGAAATACTTAAATTGACATTTTGATCATTATGTACTCCTTAAATTCTGTGGTTTATCCTTCTACAGCCTAATTATTTTATGTGATTCTATAGACAGATTTCTGCCTTCACTTATATAGTCTTGACCTTAATTTTTACCTGCCCCTAAATGCTGAAAATCACAAACAAATATCATTGGTTAGTCTTTTGTTGATTGTTAATTTCTTTGGGGATGGAAATCTATTGTTTTGGTCTTATTCTCTGCCTTTTGAACACACTGCTCTATAGACTATTAACATAATCTTAATTGTTGTCATTTTACTCTATATTCCAATTAGGTGACTCACCACTGCTCTAAGGTAGCCTTTGTTATTAGAGAGAAGATATTCATAAGATGTAACATTTTCTCAAACTTTCACTGCTTATTCCACTTTACCAATGTCTCTATCGACAGTGTCCTGTGTCAGATGTTCCTCTTTATGTCTTCAACCGTGTGCTATTTTGATACTTTGAAGTATGTCTTCTGTGTAAATGTTATTCTTTTGTCTCCTAGGGGCTAAGTATCTTGAGAGGACTAACTGTGTTATTCAACTACACATCTTCTATATTTATGGCTTTGGTCCAACTCTCCCAATAATAAATATGACCCAAATACATTAAAATAATTTCTTATAAATGCATTCCTATCAAAATAAAAGTAAAATAAACTGTATTTAGATGTCTGTGACTCTGTATTGTTGTATCTTTTTAGCTTACAGAAGAAGTGCTTGACAAATTTGTGTATATCATAAAATTCGGATAGAAAACTAAGTAAATATTTTGCAATCTCAGTCCTCTCAACATCTTGGCAAAGAGTTTTAGTAATACCAGTTAAAATATGTTAGTTCCAACATATTGGAACTATGCGTAGAAAAAACAACTTGAGAAGAGGAGGGAAGAGAAACAGAACATTAAAGTGTCAGAAAAAAAGTATGAATTAAACTTACTTATCCATATTAGTAAGTCATATGACAGAATAGACATATTGATAACTGCACTCTACAAGAACTCAACATGGAGTATCTTTTTTCATATATAAGTGGGTCTACACTTCCAAGCAATAAAGTCCCCTACCCCTGCCCCACTTTGGAACTGGTACAGAGGATGCCCTTGGTAAAAAGTTTCACAGTCAACTCATACGTTTCTGGTCCTTATGTATTTCACTGGAAGAAGAACAAGTCTTGTGTGTGTGTGTGTGTGTGTGTGTGTGTGTGTGTGTGTGTGTGTACACACTGTTATGGGTGTTAGTGGGAAGCATAATAATCATCTTTGCTTATTTAAAGTCTGTTATGACAAGAGGTATTTTTCCTCTCTTTCATGTCCACAAGGATTAATAAGTCGAGGCTAAAGTAAATGTATTTGGCTCCATATGAGCCAAATATTAGCTTTAAATAATGGGGATTTGGGGACAGTCTTGGCAGGCAGTATGTGGTGATGCTTGTCCCAACAGGTGTTCAAACATAGATGGAATGGCTTCTCGGCTAAGATGATTTTGAGGAGATTAAAATATCAAATGAATGGTTGTCTTAGAATGTCTCAGAGGGCCCTTGTAAACCCCGGATTGCCTATTTTTTAATATCCTTTTTCCCAAATGGCTAGTTCACATATTCAGTGGGAAATTTCTGCTCTAAATTCCTGCTATAAGAAAAATCACATGTTTTCTTTTATATTTCTCCATATAAGGAATGTGTGGTGCTACATATATGAAATAATGTAAATATTTGATTTATAAATACACTGCTTTTCAACTATTTGTGTTCATGTCTCTTTTAGAGGCAATATAACATATTTCAAGGGTAAGGATGACACGTTCTCAAAAAGGTTGCTTTTATATTTTACACTTGTATTTCATTTTCTCCACTTAACTAATAATTAGGGTATATTTCTCCCTTAACTTATTTTGTGTAACATTTGTCCCAGACACTAAACATTGTTTGTATCATATATTCAACTTAAAAAAAAAAAGATGAGAAATGTTCAGGGTAATAAACTAATTATCATAGTTGCAAAATTAATAAGAGAGAAATCAGGGTATTTTTAAAAATCAGAAGTACACCAAACACTTGTTCTTACCAACTACAGTATATTTAAAACAAACAACAAAGAAAGAAGCATTTTTTTTTCTTGAAACGTCCATAAGCATAGAAAATGTTTAAAGGCATACTCTTTCTTGGGAAAATTCCTTATTTTGAGCATAAAATATTCTCTTTATTAAGATTTGTCTGGAAGAAGGTATTTCTTTAACATTGTTTTTCAGAATAGACACTTAAATCGGGAGGCTTTTTAAACCAACTGCTTCCAATAATTAATGATTTTTAAAAAGAAATGTTGACTTAGCACAAACTATGATTCCCAAATATTAGTGTGAGCATGTTTTTTATCTGTTGTGTCTTGTCTGTTATATCTGCATGCTGTGGTTGTCCCATATCTACACATCATTTAACAAATCAAAAACTTACAAAGTTACTTTCTGTAATCAAACCTTTGCTTTTTCTTTTACTTAGATGTAGGACCATCCTGCTTTTTACCTTCCTCTCCTTAAGGGTTCTCTTTTTCTTTTTTGTCCTTCCTTTAATTTCTTTCCTTTCCTTGTCCTTCTTCTTTTCTTTCCTTCCATTCTCTCTTTTCCTTCTTTTTTCTTTCTTTTGGGTTTATTTGTTGCTAGTTTTTTATTGAGGAAAGTGCTAATTATTTGAGGATATCTGGAAGCAGACTATGTGTGTTGTTTCTAGTTCAATAAAACTCAAAATTATTCAAAAGGAAATTTTATAAAGTGGAGCTTCTCAACAGCACATGACAAGAATGCATCAAATGTCCTTTAACAGCTGTGACTCTCGCCCAGAACATTTCAAGACAGGTGTAACAAACTGACTATCTCAGCTAGACTAAACAAAAACTAAAACGTTTACTTCAAATCTTATATTAGAGTAATGCTATAACATTGTATACCTATAAGACACTTTTTTTTGTGAAATATAAATCTCAAGTCATTAAATACTTGACTTTCTATGAAAATGTTAGTTATAAAAATTTAAAATTGTGGAATGATTAAGCAACAGCTTTAGTTTTAAAATAGCGTATCTGTGTCACTTGTTGAGAAGTCAATAATTTTTTTTGAAACTTGAAATAAAATACAAGAATGTGTATAAAATAATATTTTTCTTATTCATTAAAGAATTTAATTTGAGTTGTTATCAGATCATTCAGATATAAATAAAAAGAGGGCATACCAGAACATACTCTGTTTTATTGTGTTTTAATGCCGTAATTCTTGATTTTTAAAGAGCAGTTTGTAGTTTTTCATCAATGACATTTTGAACTCATGAGGCTTAGCTCGTCATGAATTCTGTTTACATAGTAAAAATCTAGAGGGGAAATAGAAAATGAGTCCATTTCTAGTTCATTATTTTTATGTGTAGAGGTTTATTATGGCTAAGGTAGTCGTGACTAAGTCCATCTTGTATAGAATTTTTTCCACTGTAAGATCTAGATTTTTTGCATGTCAAGCCACAAGTTGGTCATTCATTTACATTAACTAAAGCATTATTTTATAAAGATAGACTATATGAACCCAAGTAGGATCATGATGGCAAAATAAGAGGTTCTCTCTTTGTTTGCTGGGGTTGCCATAGCAAAGTACCACAGGCTAGGTGGCTTGAACATCAGAAATTAATTTTTTCATAGTTCTGGAGGGGAAGTTTGAGATGAATGTGTTAGTTAGGTTGGTTCCTGCTGAAGGCCACGAGGGAAGGATTTGTTCTAGGGATCTTTCCTTGACTTACAGATGGCCACTCCTTGTGTTTTCACATAGGTTTCCCTTTGTGAAAGGGAAACATCATTGTGTCCAAATTTCCTTTTCTTAAAAGGATACCAGTCATATTGGATTGGAGTCCACCTGATGATCTCATTTTCACTCAGCCACCTTTGGAAAGATCCTATATATTAATAAGATCACATTCTGGATTTTAGGGGTCAGGACTTCGACTTCAACACATTAATTTTGGGGAGAGACACAATTCAGCTAATAACCACCTATTAGATATTAAGTGCTTATGAAATTATCTTTAAAGAAGATTACCTGAATACTTTATTTAATGTTTCTTTCACACTTAGGTGCACAAAATGAGCAAGTTAGTGAAACCTAGAGTGGACAAGTTGAGATCAACAACATCAGGATAGATGTTTGCAAACTGTAGCGCTGTAAGCCAAATATCTGTATGAACTGAAATTTAGGTTTCCACATCCTCATTCATCTGCTTAGTATAAATCAAAGAAAACACATACGTTTTCTTGTTATAGCTTCGTATTTCCTACCACAACATTTTATGGCAGCTCACCTCTGTGGCAATAAGAATATCACACATACACATGTATACCCACATGCTTACATATAAAATAAGAAATTTACACATACATGACACATACTAAAATTTATTAAGTCCTAGGTGTTTTGCACATCATCTATCTAATCTGGTTGTTCAACAGTCCTTGAATGAATAAGCTAAGTATGTGGGAACTTTATAAACCACGTCCTACTACTGATCATTGGTGAAAAGAGAAACATTATTTTTAAGGCAGCTGAGTTGAATTTCTAAATATACTTACCAGTAGAAAGTGACAATCCTCATCATTTTTTCTCCCCTTAAAATGCCTTAGCCCAATGCTGTCTGAACAAAGGCCTGAGAAGTGCTTTATTCCATATTAAGCAAGTTGTGATTTATCACTTTCTGATACCTTTAAATAACATTCCTATGGAAAGTAGGAAGCAAAAGAAGAAAAAAAATAATGGCCTCTAAAAAAGATATGTATGGTGCATTCCTTCCAGATTTATTTCTACTGGGCATAGCAAATCCCTGCCTTAAGACAAATGTGATCTGGTCTTCCTAGAGATTCTGAGTTATAATTTGCTCACAAAAATATAATTAAATGACTTATTAAGTACATCAAATAGAAAAGATAGGAGATACCGATTAATATTCACCCCGTCTCTAGTCCAGACAAAAATTCCATTTACTATTCCAAGGTGAAGTTACCAAAACTTAGTCTTTCTTGGGCTCAAAATAAGATTGCTAGAAGATCTAACTCCTTAAAATATATAAGAGTAGACCCTTCCTCTAGTTCAACAAATTTGGGGCACTTAAAAAACTGTCTAGAGTGTCATCATGGACCAGAGATTCACAACATAGTTTTAAAAGAGACCATGGATATTGCATGGAAGTTATGGTCACGTAACAAGGGTAATGGGCCCACTAGACATGTGAAGGATTAAGGTATAATGAAAAATTCAAAATTCTCATGAATAACGTGTTTTACAAAAATATTCAAAAAATTAATGTATGTTTACTAATAATCAGTTCTCCTTTAGTTGTAATACTCTTTTAGAAGACATTTTAACAGTTTTATATCAACTCAATATTTTCTTCTTAATTAAACATTATCCTGCTCTAGAATAAAATGAAGCAAAATAATGGTGAACCAACAATTAAAGAGGGTCTTATTTGTTACAAAGAAATTATATTGCTTTTCTTGGAGCTCAGGAAAAAAAAAATTCTAAAGAATTGTGACCATATCTGTTTAGGAAGTATTTTATTCCAAAATGTAACAGTTATAGCTAGAAGTCAAAAATTCTGTTTTGAAAATTTCTAATATTATCATGCTGCATCCTAGAAGGCAAACACAGGAAGCTATTAATATTTATAGAGTAAGAATGATGTAAACCTTATAAATTAAATATTACCTGTTTTCATAGAAGAGCACAATAAATGGACCAAAAATCTGGCAGGTGATTTCCTATAGAAGCAGAAAAAGAAAAACCATAGAGGGTCTTTAAAATAGTTAACCTTTGATGTTATTAAATCACCTGCTTTACTACATGCAAGAGCCTGAGATTTCCCGAGGTAAATAACACACAGCTACTCCTTAGAATTTTAGCTAAAACTTTGTATTCTGCATGTAATTCCTCATAATGTAGCTTGACTCTCCTATGTGGTTTTGCGAAGAAAACAATTTACATGTAATTTGTCAACCATGTTTAAGGAGCTGCTGTGAAGCTCTGTAGAATCTAACAGAGAATTTAATAAATTGGTTGTTAACTAAATAATCAAAAACCAGTATCAGTGAGCTGAAGTGTGAAGATGTCATTTTCTTCTAGAGGTGAAATCTGACTTGAAATTTTCCACCTCAGTTAGATGACTGCCAATCCAGAGTACATGCTCAGAGATAGTCTTCAAATTACAATGAAGACCACCTTCAATGTGGTGTCTTTATTCACAGCTACCACAGTCCAGGGTCACATTGGAATTCCACAGGGGCCCAAATCACTGCAAGTGTGAATACTTAGTATTTGACATTCATAAAGTTTAAATGAAAATAGAGAAAAAAGGATATTACTTACAGTTATTCTTTATTATCTATTCTGAAATCCTTTTTCCCAGTAATACAAATCTGTATAAAATTCAGAATTCATGGAGATATATTGTAAATACAAGTACTCTCATAAGATCTCTATGACGACCAATTTTCAGAGTGTTTTGGTAGGTTCAGAAATTATTTAAATCACTGCTCAGTATATTTTACCAATGGACACGTGTCAGGCATGAGCAGGAAAAATGCTTTTGGAATTTGTTCAACATAGCATAGTATCAGGTTAATACTTAGGCAAGGCCATTCATTGCTAATAACAAGTATGCACATTATGTTGAAAACAACAGTAGTTGTAAAATGTAAATCTAAGGAATTCTTTCTACCAAATGACATCAACCTCTCACTTAAAGGTCAGACATTAGAAATGGACAGTTCATAGAAGAATATGGTTTAAATAAATCCCATATTTTGCTATGATTTTGTTTATATGAGTGTTCAAGCATTTATCCTAATTTGTTACTTTCTAGTGTTTGAGTCTTTTTAAATTGGAAATGTATAAGAGGGGAATTAAATTACCTAAGGAGGAACCAGGCTACTGTAGTATTTCAGTTTTGCAAGCATTATGCACAATAAAGAACCCTGCAAATGAGGAAACTAGCTGTGAATGTTTTGTTTTGATTTATTTATTAAAAATTCAAAACCATCTTCTTAAAAATACTCTTCTTGCAAGTAAATACAATATATGGGGGATTTAAAATGTATCTTTTTTTTTTTTTTTTGCGGTATGCGGGCCCCTCACTGTTGTGGCCTCTCCCGTTGCGGAGCACAGGCTCCGGACGCGCAGGCTCAGCGGCCATGGCTCACGGGCCCAGCTGCTCCGCGGCATGTGGGATCTTCCCGGACCGGGGCATGAACCCGCGTCCCCTGCATCGGCGGGCGGACTCTCAACCACTGCTCCACCAGGGAAGCCCAAAATGTATCATTTTAATAAAGAGCATTTTTGTGTATTGAGGGTGACTCTATATGAACTTGGTAGAACAAAGGGAGATTTTCTATTTCATACTTATTTAAAATGCATTTCCAAGGAAGTTCGAAGAAAAAAAAATAAAACTATCATGTATTGTATTCAGGTGTTCTGCATAACATTTTACTTAAATAATTTCATTCAAATTTACAGCAGATCTGCAAAATAGTTATTGTTTTCCCTCTCTAATAGTAGTAAGTTGGGACTAAATGAAATGCAGCTAGCAAGTTGCATGGCTGGAATTCAAGCTTAGTTTTAACCCTAAAGACTGTGCTACCTCTTTCATAATAACACCCACATCTTGAAATACAGTATACACCAACACACACACACACACACACACACACACACACTTATTTCCTCCCTTAAAATATCCTTGTAAATTAAAATATGCCTTTACTGGGTTCTAAACATTTTTGATAGCAAAATTTATATATATGCAAATAGTATTTCAAATAATTTATAAATAGTAATAAACCAATGCTTACTAATTATACGTAATAAACCAATGCTTACTAATTATACGTATATACTCATGAAAATACATATTACTGTTACTGGTAAGACAGTTTTCAGAGGAATAGCCACTTTATCCACAATTATAATAAAAAGGGGGCTAGTTGGGAGACAGGAAAATGGATTCTGATCACAAAATCACAAATCTAGCATATACAATTTTTAAATTTATTTTCCTTAACTGAGAAATAAATGTGTTTAAATGATAGCCCTCCAAGTGCCTTGAGAAATAAAAGTTCTTTAGTTATATGAACATGCCTGAAATTACACTTAGAGATTATCTCAGTAGTGGTTTCAAGAGTATTAAGGGCTCAGTTAATAAGCTATCTCAGTGACAAAATTAAATTTAATTCATGGTGCCTGCCCTAGGGGAACTTAAAGGATAGGGCATCAACTTATGAAAATTAAATGACAGATAATCAACAGCAAAGGTAATAATAGAAAGTGCTGTTGTACAATACCTGTGATTCCATTTTCAAAGAGCAGTATGGACAATTATTCCTCTTAGCTCATAGGAAGCTACAGATTAGAGTGTTCCAGTGTGTTACAGTAGAGGGAAAGAGATTGATTAGATCTCAACAAGGAGCAGGCTTGCTAGCATAGCAAAGCAGAAAATATTTTCTAATTTATATAAAAATAATAACATATAGAGAACGATGCTAATTTCTGAGGCAAAATATTTAAAAGAGTAAGTGGAACTCTACTCTCATGGTGCTTACAATCTACTTGAGAATGTTTATATAAATCATCAAATTTTATTCTGTAATTTTATTAATATTTTCAATAAGACTATAAAAAGGTTTTACTTTTGAGAGCTGGGTACACAAATTCTTAAGTTCAGAATTTATTAGATTTTACTCATATTTGACTTTTGTGTGAGTGGGACTCAATTTTCAAAAAAACAAAGATTATATTGGAATAAATATACAACATTATGTGATGCTGACATATTTATAATAATATAGTCAACACATATTACTATATATATAGCATAAATAAAATACATATCAAACTAGTTGGTAGAGAATTTGTTTAAAATTGCATAAGTTCACCTAATTTGAGCAATCAAAGTTTATAACAGGCTATGTCTGTTTTATGAATTTTAAGAAGTTTTATGGTGGAATTAGGTCATGTACTAAAGATAAGGACCATGATACAATTGCTAATTGAGGTTGGGAGAAGGAAATCTTTTAAAATTAATATTCAGGTACAAACTGGGTTTTAAAATTACAAAAACAAAAACTGTGTAGCTCCAAATTTTGAAATTTGGAGACATTACAATTGTTCTGTAATGGAGAAATGTATTGCTAACAGTCGGTTTGGGGATGAAAACAGAGTTTCCTAGGTTAAGAGAATTTCAATTTAGTATGAAAGGATGCTAATTATATATATTCTTTCTCTCAAGGTAAAGTATATAGTATTATTTATTTGCTCATTACTGTTTTGGGGACAAGTATTCCAGTTGTTATTAACTATGCAATTTAATTTTTATTTGAATTTCTATTATAACCAAAGTGATCTCTCTGCTTTCCTTTTGAAAATAAAAAGCACAGTAGAATAAATTAAAAGCTTCATAATCAAAAGAGTACACATCAGGAAACATCACCAAGTGATTATATTTAATGAGATATACATGTAGAACAAGAATTTAAATTAAAATTTGCTTTTTCACTTACAAGTGAACTCACTTCATCCCGTGATTTACTTTCATTGTGGCTCACAACTCTTTCTAATATTGAATAGTTTCCTTAGTTTTCCCATTCATATCTGAACCTTCTAAAATTACTTTTGCTTTGAACCATCTTCTCAGGGTCTTCATGATATTTTAGTGTGATATCAGGCTTGCATGTGGTGGAACACAGATAGTTTAGCAGGAGGTTCACTTCTGGCTTGAAATAAATAGCGTGCATTGATATGTACAAGAAAAGCATTATACTTAAGTAATTTAAAATAAATTAGTTATTTCAGCCAGTTATATAATGTAAATATTTCTACATAATGACCAAACATATTAGCAAGAACTATCTTAGCACTAATTGTAGGTAGTGAAAAAAATATATATATATACACATTTTATTTGTTAGAATATGTTAAAATTCTGTATATCTCAGTCCACTTCTATTTTAGCATAGGAATAAATATTGAAAAAGCAAATAAGCTAACCAAACATTCAAATGTCACACCGTATCTTTATTTAATTACATTGCAGATAATGAATGTTTATTTGCCTTATTTTTCTTGATACGGTGTTTCAGTTTGCTTTAGTTTGGGGTCTGGGATTACTTGGCAATATTAGCTTTGTCATGCTGAGCACGTAAGAAGCCAGAATCGGTCTTCTGTGTAAACTGTTCCCTAGATGTAAATTTAAGGCGTAGTTCATTCTTCTAGGCAACCAGAACACCACTATATGAATTACCGTTTGTGTTAAAGGATAATTCAATAGCAAACCTTTGAATGAATGCCCTCAGACAGCTAATTATCACCCAAAGAACTGTGAGGCACACAACTCTGAAGGGTAGAAACATTACTGAAAAAAAATCTCCAAAACCATTTCTATACCAAGAAAATATCTAATTTAAATATATGCTATTTCTCACATACATGTTACTTTTGTTAATGTAGTTAGAAATTGTTGATACTACTAAGATACATTAATTTAAACTTGACAGAATTTCTTCCATTGTTACCATTATCTCAGTCATTAGTTGAACTTCTCTTATATGAGTTTACATATTTTTAACATGAAAATATAATTAATATGTGTTAAGTAAAGAACTACTTACCTAAAGTGTATATAACTATCTGAGGTAACAAATTACACTGGATATAGAATACCATTAGCTGAAAGGCTTTATTTTGGTACTACAAAAGGAAAAATGAAATTCTGTTAATTAAATTATTACATCTATGTTAAAATGTGGGGCTTCCCTGGTGGCGCAGTGGTTGAGAGTCCGCCTGCCGATGCAGGGGACGCGGGTTCGTGCTGCGGTCCGGGAAGATCCCACATGCCGCGGAGAGGCTGGGCCCGTGAGCCATGGCCGCTGAGCCTGCGCGTCCGGAGCCTGTGCTCTGCAACGGGAGAGGCCACAGTAGTGAGAGGCCCGCGTACCACAAAAGTAAATAAATAAATAAATTAATTAATTAAAATTTAATAATTAAACTGCCACCTAGAATTCAATTTCTAGCAAAAAGTATCCCTCAAAAATTGAAGGTGATAAAAAACACTTCCAGAAGGACAAAAACTGTAAACATTCCTTCCCAGCAGAGCTGTACTATAGGAATTATTAAAACAGCAACAACAACAAAGTTGTACAGGCTGAAGGATAATTGTATTAGATTAAAGACTATATTTTCCGAAATAAAAGTATCTGAAAAGATTAATTGATCTCTTTTTATTTCTTTCTCAAGTAGAAATAAAGTATAATTTTCACATCAAATAACTAAGCATAAGTCTAACAAATCTAACAAAAGCCTCTTTATGGAAAACCTAAATAATAGAGGAACACCAAATTCATGAATTAGAAAACACAATGTTGTTATGATGTTTATTCTTGCCAAACTGATCTATAGATTTAAATAAAGCTCAATCAAAATGCCAGAAGACAAGTTTTTGTAGAAATTTCAATAAGATTCTAAAACATATAAGGAAAATCATCACACCTAGACTGGGCAAAACTATTTGAGAGGAAAAAAGAAGGAAAGAAAGAAAAGAAATTATGTAGCCTTCACACTACCTCACAATTTTGGTATAGGCAGAGATAACTTAGCACACAAAAAGCAAAATCCCCAAATAAAATAAGAATAATAAGTAGGACTTTTAAAAAATAAAATTTATGTTCATCAAAAGTCTCCATCGAGGAAATTAATAGGCATCAGCAAGTCACAGAATAAGACACACACACATACACACACAAAACATACATAACTGCCAAAGGAGTATATACAGAATTTCTAAATATCGGTATATAAGGAGTATGACCCAATAAATATAGACAAAAGACTTGAACAGAAACTTTGGAAACAAGAATATAAATGTCTAATAAGTACATTTAAAGATGTTCAACATAATTATTCATCAGGAAAGTTAAAATATGAAATGCCATCCCAAATGCACTAGAATGGCTAAAATCAAGAACGATGACAAGAACATGTTTGACAAAGATGTAGCATGTGGAACTAGCACATGAGAATGTAATATATTAAGTCACTTTGAACAATAGCTTGGCAGTATTTTATAAAATTAAACATAAATCTACATTACGACAAACAAATTCCACTACTATTCAGAAATGAAGACATGTTCCCATACAAGTATTTGTCTGTGATCTTCATTGCAGTTTTATTCATAATGGCCCCAAACAGGAAACAACTCAAGTAACCATGCACAGGTGAATAGGTTAGCAGATGTCCATATATTCATATAATGGAATACTACTCAGCATTAAAAATGAAATAGCAGATATTATGCATAGCAACGTCGATAATTCTCAGAAAAATGATTTAGAATGAAAGATGCCATACACAAAAGAGTACGTTCTGTATGACTGCTTTCATTTACATGAGGTCCAAAGCAGACAAAACTTTTCTATGGTGCTAGAAATCAGTGTTACATTATGACACTGTGGACACTAAGCACATTTGCCTTGATGGGCTCCTTCCCTTATGCAAAAAAAAAATTATTATGCTTTATGACTCTCCTGGTATATTGAAAAAACCTGGAGTTTACTTTTTCCTTCTGATTTAAAATAAATTAAAACATTTTCATGGACCCCTAAAGGTGTTATGGGCACTAAGTACTCTCTCCAGACAGAAATCAGAATGATACTTCTTTTTAGGGTGGGGAGTTGAGCTTGGAAACTGACAGGAAGTCCAGAAGTGAACTTGATGAGGTGATGGAATATTATACATCTTGATATGGGTAATGTTTACATTGAGTGTGTAAGATTGTCAAAATTGAATACTTGAGATCTATGCATTTACAATATATAGATTCTGTCTCAAAATAAGCTAAATATATACAAATGTATCATATCCCCAAATATGTATAGAGAAAAATAAAATACTGGGTGAGGTTAGAAATTAATTCTTGCCTTCCGAAAAGACCATTTTATTCCTCATTCTCATTGCTCTATGACATTATGTATATGACATAATTATTCTCAAGTGAGAAACCACTCAATGCCTCAATCTCTGTAAATTAGCAGAGGTAAACAGAAATAAGTAATTTAAAAGGGATTCCTCTCTTCTGTCTCTCAACGCCATTAAAAGAAAAAGTGTAATACTCTTTTTTTCCTGCCCTATAGTATGTATTTTTGGAAGTTTCCTTTGTTAATCTGGTAAAGCTACTTAACAACTTGCCCATGGTTTGGTTTACTGTAGAGAATGAGGAGTGTATTTACCCCACCTGACCTGTGAGATTACCTTTCTTGGGGGGACATATGGATTAATCCAGGAATGGGCACATGATCCAATTAGGGCCAATTAGAAACCCTTCGAATGAGCTGATAGCCCAGAGGAGGGTATCTCCTCTTCTGAGGTAAGATCCATGTAAATCCAGAGTAGCCTGGGATCATCATTGCTGCTGGGTGGAAAGGCCACTGTAGAAGTTGAGGCCAAGAAAACAGAAAACAGTTTGAGAGTAAGGATGATTCATGATGACATTGATGAGTACCTGAAAAGAGCCACATCTAAAACCAGGATCAAATATGGGCTTTGAGTTACAAGGTCCAGATATTCTCTTTTGTGTGTAGCTAGTTTGAGTGTGGTTTCTGTCAGTACCAAGTAAAAGCATTCTGACTAATCCCAGCTCTATTCATAACCTACACGGACACTTTCCAAAAGCCATTCTATGTATTCGTGAATTTTCTGGCAACACCCTGCATCCCTGGGGTCCTTTATGTGCCAGTGTTTCACACACGTCTTGGCCATGGATCTTTTCCGTCTTCCATTTTCCCATGCTTTTCTATCCTTTCATCATTGATAACATGAACAGCCCTCCTCATGCATGTCAACAAGCCCAAACCCTGTTCTTAAGGAAGAGAGAAAGATGGGAAATGGCAAGGGGAAAGCAAGAAGGCCACGAGCATTTCCACAATCATAATTTTTTTATCATAATTATCATAGGCTATTTGTAATAAATTCAGTGTTGAAGTAAGGAAAGCATACATTGCATATTAAAATTTAATTTTGAGAAAAATAAATGGAAAAATACTGGTGTGAACAATCATTTATGTCTATTTATTTATATATTTTCTGCATATTTATGCACAGTCTTATGAGTATAAAAATATGACATCTAAGGCTTAAGACATATTAACACAGTTGTCATATACATACTGCTTAAAAATTAAAGTGAGCTTTTCTCTGGATTAAAAAAATGCACATTTTAATGTTACAGTAGATCCTAAATTACTACAGTGTCTGTTATGAGCTTTGTAGGTAAATTTTTTTAAACAGCATAAGGCAAATCTAGGCAACCACATAGGTATATCAACAGAAAATTAACACGTATGGCCATTATACATCCCGAGCACAACTGCTTAGACAGGAAAGCTTAAAGCTAATGCATGAGTCCTGAGCATTCTTGTGTGTGCTCTGTAATTCCAAATCTGTTATGTCTGTGAAGGATTAGGGAATGAACCTTTTCTCTTCACATATATTGCATATCCCAGTTGGTACACTGAACTCAAGAAATGTTACAAATATCTAAATTGTATCATCAAGAATTGTTTTTTCCATAGCTGCATTGATATACTTTTTGTATATTTATAATTGTATTTTCAAGAACAGAAGTCAACTCAAATTATCTTAAGTAATAATAAGAACTAAAGAATTTAGAATTGAGTTTGTCTCATAAAACCCACCAAAGTCATGTTGTAGAACTGTGTTTAATCTGTAAGTAGGGACAGGCACCAGGATCCACAGTCATTAGATATCCAGGTAGCATTTTCTTTCCAACTGTCTATTTTCTCAGGATGAAGCTGTCCATGTTCTGTGTGGAAGCCTTGATGACTCCACACCCTCCAATTCTGCATGTTAGAATTCCCCAACTACAGAAGTCTCTTGCTTCCAACTCCAAATTAGAAGCAGAGAAAAGTCTAAATAACAGAGTTTGGGCTAGCTATCCTCTCCCTTCATTAAGTTACAGAAGATATGCTAACATGATTCATAGTCAGCTATAATTTTTTTTTTTTTTACTTACTGTTGTGAATTTTCAATTAGTAGTATTTTAAGTTTAGAATGAAAAAAGAATCAAAGATCAAAGGATAGATCCTAGTTATTTGAATTACTTGATCTTCTCAGGTGTTCTTCAAAATTATTATGATACTATTCAGTTATAATTACAATATTCCAAAACATATACAACTAACTAATTTGAACTAACAATCTGATTTCATTGAAATTTCTGAAATCCAACAAATATTCTGTAATAGAAAAATCACCTTTAAAAAACACAGCGTCTTTTATGAGAGTAGCATAAAATCATAGTAGTACTGCTTTGAAGTGGAGAAGAGGAAAACAACATTTCCTCTGCCTCTTCAGTACCTGGGGCCTGCAAATTAAATTGGCAAAAGAGAGGTTAGCAGGAGAAAAAGGTTTATATATGTGCATGTTTTGTGCCGTGGAGCTAACAAAAGAAGTAGCTGGCTGGTTAAATAATTCAAGTTAGAAGTCTAAATACCTAGGGTAGTATGGAAAAGGGAAGGGGGGGAAAGGCTCTTATAGGAAGAACAGAGACGCTTCTTTAGAAAAGACACGTGGATTTTTAGAAGGCAGGGGAGATAGAGTCTTTATACTGCTTCTCTACACAGGTGTGAGTGGTCTTCTGATTTTCTTGACGGATTTCTGGTAGGTTTACTCTTGTTCTTCCTTGGGCAAGTAGACCCACCTTGAAAAGAGAATTTATGGCAGCCTCCTTTCCCTGAAATTGCTGATTTTAGTCATTCAAGGGAAGCTCAGAGAAGATTTCTTTCTGTTTCTGTTGAATTTCAAATGTCTTCAGCTTAAAATAATCTTTATACCAACTCTGGGTTTTCCAGCTAGGTCACCACAGAAACAAATGGGACACATTGTTTAAAAGATAAACAGTGGCATATTACAAATTGTGAGGGTTTATTTAAGTAAAAATCCACTCAGAATGCTCAGCCACAGTGAGCCAAGGGAAATAATTATCTAGAGAAAATGTGGAAACAAAAAAAGTAAATTATTTGATTGGCTCTAGATTAAAGCCTGGTTGGCTGTTTGTGATTGGTTGCACTTAGCATTCTGATTTCATAACTTTAAGGAATTTTCAGGCTTAGATTTTTCTTTTTTTATGTAAGCTGCCATGACATTAATGCCACCTCAGTCTAAAGGTCTCCTTGTTTAATTAATTTAACAACATACATTATGTGAATGTTCTCACCAGAATTCTATGTTATTTAACAATTTTATTAAAGTTTTATATCTTCTGAAGCCATTTAATAGGAGGAGGTGAGAGAAGGGCAGTGATTAATGGATAGAAAATTAATGACATGACTCATAGTTCAAAAATGACCAGGCAAAGATGGAGACCATAAAATTTAGAAATGTCATTTGAAAAATAAGGTAATGAATGAACAAATTAGACTGGTTTATACCTAATTCTGACACAGGAATTTGAAATATGGCTTATAGTGTACAGAAAGAAATACATGATGAATCTATAAGAAAAACACTGATAAGCCTGGGTTATGTCCTTTATGTGTAAATATGTGTAAAATTATTTTATCCATATAAATAGGTGATTTTGATAGCATTGATTGGAATAGGAAAAGAGCATTAGCAAAATTTTAATTTAGAATTATAATATGAAAGTGTTATGCATTTTTAAAATATCTTTAACTCTCTGTGTCTGTCTCTGTCTGCCTGTCTCTCTGTTGCTCCTCCCTGAGGCCTCCTCTTAGAATTCTATTTTTTTGTTCTTAGTTTTCTCTGATTCCAAACTTAAGAATGTTGCTCCATCCTGCCCCAGGATTTCTTCATGCCTCATCAATAATTTATGGAATTAGGAAAGGGGAAAGAAGTGTGGATAGAATTCTTCCTCATATAAAGGGGATCTAAAAACTAGCAATTTTGTTGTTTGACTGGGTGGATTCTAGGAGAAAAAGAGTCCAGCTCTGTAATATTTGGCTTTGGAAAACACTGTTAACAGTTGACATCCTTTGATTAATCAGAAGCCTTCAGTCTTTACTAGATTATTTTAACAGCAACAACAAATATCTTCATGAAAGAGAGATTAAAGTTCTTCTGATGTACAAATGAAATCATCACCCAAGAGAAACACCATGGAAAGATAGGACTGCCCTCAATTCTACAATTTGACTGATGTCAAAAACTTGGCCTCTGTGCACCAGTGCCCAGTTGAATCTCAGAGACAGAGTTCTGGGTGAAGTAGAAAAGAATAGCTTTATTGCTTTGCCAGGCAAAGGGGGTCATCATGGGCTCCTGCCCTTGAAAACTGTGTGTCCCCACCCAGGGGAATTTGGTGAGGAGTTTTATAGCAATGGTTCAAAGTGGGATTATTAATAAGGATCAGGGTGTGTGCAGGACCTGCATTCCTTTAATCTATCCTCAGGTGGTCTCCTGATCTTCTCTGAAGAATGCTTCAACAAGTAGTTAGCACCTTCCATTTTTTAAGGATTTTAGTTCTGCAGAAAAGCTCAAAGATATTCCTAGGTGTATCCCTTGACCTACAAACAAGAAATGGGGTAGGGGCACGGAGGGCTTCTGTGCCCAGGCGCCCCACAGGGTCCTACTTGGTTTCACAACCCCTGAGTGTTGTGGAACTTCTACATTATTTCCCTGCTGCTGGTACCTAGCTTGCACAGACACTCTTGTTTCCCTATCTACTTTGATCCCCAAATGGTAAAACTAAGAAAAAAAATAAGTAAATAAGCAAGTGTAGGGGAGGAAAGATTAATTCCCATCTCTCCTTCTAGGTTCCTAGCTGAGACCCCACCCCCTTTAATAAAAGATTAAAACAAACAGAAGTTTAATAACATGTTCACCTCCTGTATACATGGGGGAGACCCCAGAAAACTGAGTAACTCCCTGAAATGGCCCAAGTTACCACCTTAAATACCATCTCCAGATAAAGACAGAAAAAAAAAAAAAAGATGCTGCACCAGTTTTGGGGGGTGACCAGGAAAAGCACAGTAAACAAGACTAAGATCGTTTTGCAGTCCTTATCTTCACTGGTAAGTGTTTCTAGAGCTTTAGAGTCATCCTTGTCTTCCTAGTACAGAGGAGTCACCCTACAAATGGAGATTTACCTTAAAAATGCAAGTGTCTCTTACAAAGGATAACTTCTACTCAGTTTTTAGAATTTCTCTTGTCTTTGCAGTTTATTAGAAATGACTATCTCAAGGTACCCAATATGCCCAAGAGACGTATTTTGGGGTGGTATATTTTGATCCTTCTCACAAGCAAACATAAACTTTTATTTTTTCACCTATCCTATTTAGCACAGGTGATAAACATAGATAATCTTATTAAAATAATTTGGGGAAGAGCTGGGCAATGAACCTAGGATATACAAAATATTCTATAAAGTAAAATTCATGTAAGATATATTTATAGAACATACATTATAGAATATAAAATATTTTTGACTTGGCTGATACAGTCTAGATGTAGAGGTTGGCACTTAGAAATGTATTACCCGTGTGTTTTTTCATCTTGTTGCTCCATTGGACTATGGCCTTTACACCAGGGTCCTTTTTGCTTTTACTTTTTATTCTCTGTCAGAGGAATAAACTTCAAAATTAAATTCTTTTCTTTTTCACTTTGAACTAGATAATTTTTCTCTGTTCTAATTCTCCTTCACTGAATTTTGTGTTCTGATATGGGGAATAGCTATACTATGTAACTTTTGTGGCAACTCATTATTATGTATCATGGAGAATGAACACCCTATAAGGGGAGGAACATTCTCCTCTACCCTCTTAGGTTCTCTGGCTGAGCCTAAGAATTAAAGTTATATAAAACCGATTGACAGAAGAAAAGCCTATAAGTTTTATTGACATTTTATTTGCACATGGGGGCTTTCATAGAAAATGAAGTCTTGAGGAAGCACCCCGAGAAGCAGAAGACTTTTACATATTTTAGACAAAGGAACAATATATTTGTGAAGAAATATTTTAAGACAAAAGGATTGGACCAGGAGCAATAAATTATGGAGAAGTGACTAGGAGATGTAAGGGGGACAGTACCGGGAAATAAGGGCTATTTTAGTTTCTTTGTACAGACCCATTTCAGCGTTGATTCCCAGTCTCCGGTGATAAGGATATTCTCTTCCTTGTTATAGGGACTCTGACTTTCTCATGGGAAATTTTATGGCCTACTTTTAGGTAGAAAAGGGTATGTCAGAGAGCCCTTCCTGCATCTGCTGTTTCTCAGGTGTCTTTTTCAGATGCTTTTCCCATTTAGATTATTACAGAATATTGAGTATAGTTCCCTGTGCTATACAGTAGGTCCTTGTTGTTTATCCATTTATATATTGTAGTGTATATATGTTAATTCCAAACTCCTAATTTATCTCTCCCCTTGACATTTCCCCTTTGGTAACCATAAGTTTGCTTTCTATGTCTGTGCGTCCTTTTCTGTTTGTAAATAAGTTTGTTTGTATCAGTTTTTAAGATTCCACATATAAGTGATATCATATGATATTTGTCTTTGTCTGACTTACTTCACTTAATATGATAATCTCTAGGTCCATCCATTGTTGCTGCAGATGGAATTATTTCATTCTTTTTTATTGCTGAATAATATTCCACTGTATATATGTACCAACCTTCTTTAACCATTCTTCTGTTGATGGACATTTAAGTTGCTCCCATGTATTGGCTATTGTGAATAGTGCTGCTATGAACGTAGGGGTGCATGTATCTTTTCGAATGATGGTTTTCTTTGAATATATGCCCAGGAGTGGGATTGCTGGATCATATGGTAGGTAACAGTATATATATGGACACATTTAGGGTAAGCATGCATTCTCTGTCATGCCACCCTGATAGAAGGATCTAGAGAGAATCTACCATAATATGGAATATTTACATGCAGTCAGTCCTTAAATTATATACAAACAGTGTTCTAAAATTTAACATGAAACATGTAACACGTGTTTTCATGAAACAACTTTAGAAATTGTCCATAAACCCATGTGGAGATTAATTCACAAATAATTAACCTGATATGCAGTATAAACTGTAGTATTACAGACGGTCTCTACTTACAATGGTTCGACTTATGATTTTTTTGACTTTAGGATGGTGTGAAAGCAACAAGCATTGAGTAGAAACCACACGTTGAATTTTGATCTTTTCCTGGACTAGTGACATACAATCCTCTCCTGATGCTGGGCAGTGGCAGCAGCTGTGGCCCCCAATCAGCCACGTGGTCATGGGGGTAAACAACCCACACTCTCACAAACCATCCTAGACCCAGACAGCAATTCTGTTTTACACTTTCAGTACCTTATTCAATAAATAACATGAGATGTTCTACAGTTTATTATAAAATAGGATTTGTGTTAGATGATTTTACCCAACTATAGGCTAATGGAAGTGTTCTGAGCATGTTTAAGGTAGGTTGGGCTAGCCTCTGATCTCCAATGTTAGGTGTGTTAAATGCATTTTTGACTTATGATGTTTTGAATTTACAGTGGGTTTATTTGGATGTAATGCCATTGTAAAACCTAGGAAAATCTGTATGTAGTCTGGACCCTGGAAGAAGGATGTAGGCAGGATATGAAAAATGTTTTCCCCTGATTAGGCTGATGGCCAGTGCAAATAAAATTAAATAGATAACATTGTAGATGCAGACTCTTATTTTTCACTTTTAATCCATTTACTATTTACTGCTATCTGAGATTATAACATATGTAGTGTATGAATCCTTCTATTCTCACATTATACCTGAGATTATCCAATTCCAAAAGTTCTAGGTGGGTTTTCTCAAACTGAAAGCAAAATGTGAATATTACTTTATATTTAAAGTAATTAAAGAGGGGACTTTGCAAATTACAAATGTTCACTTAATTATTTTATCTTAATATATATCCATAACTAGTTATAAACTTTATATATTCATAGCTGTTTTACATTTATAAAACCTAAAGAGTATTATAAATTAAATACTACCAAACTATAAAACCAGTGTCATATTTTGATTTAACTTAACAGATATTATTTTTCTAAAACTAAATAATAATTTTCAGTGTATGATGATACATACTACTATAATGATGACTCTGAGTTTAAAATATGTATATGTACTTTTTATATTGCAAAGTTTTCATCCAGTTTCTCTATTTATATGACAGTGTAATGCTTACTATTATAGCATGCTATGACATCGTTTGGCCTTGCTTCAGTAAAATACATAATACATTCTCTATATCTGTTTCTATTCTTTTCTAATTAGCCAACAGTAATTAATCAATTAACCATTATATTATTTTCATGACATCAAATATGTCTCATTTTTTGAAATAACATAAAACAATAAAGTTTTAGCTTTCTAAATTGCCTTTCAATTTTTATTATAAATGTAAAAAAGGCAGTTGTCTTTTATACTGGCAAAAATATTTCAACATGTGTTCTGGAACCAACACAGAAGATTATTGGCAGTTGATATTAGGATGTATTGGTATAATGATAAAAATAATTAAATGCTAGGATCTTCTTGCAGAATGGTAAACTATGTTGTTATCAACAAGCAACCTCTAGATATAAATATATAAAATTTCAGATGAAATACAAGCTGGTGGTAGTGAACCCAACAGAGTTCCACATGAAGATAGAAGTTAGAGGCTGAGCATCAGCATTGCAAGGACAGAAGCGATTAATATACACCTCAGAACATTGGAAACTAGAAGCCGTAACCCTGCGGGCAGACTATATACTTAAGTTGGTTTTCTGCATGTTAAAAAAAACAAAAAAGCTCCAAACTTCCACCCATCAACTCAAGACAGTAGAAAAAAGAAAGACAACCATCTGCCTGAGGAATTTTGGAAAGGAGGAAAAAAATTAGTTGCTCTCTTTTTTTTTTTTTTTTTTTAGTGTTTCTGTGGAGGGATGTACCCTTAGAATTTCCCGCTCCACTGCTATTGCTGATGTCATCTTGCACAAAGCTTTAAAATTAACCTTTCTGATTGGCTATTTTCCTCATGTTACAGCTTTTTCTATAATTGAGGATGCCACCTTATTTCTTGTCAAATGGAGCCAAACTCTCCATACTGGCAATAAGAATAGCTTTACGTTTCCCTTTCATAAGTAACAAAAACCAACTCCTCTTACAGTCCTTCTTATTACATGGTCATTTTCATGCCTGAGTTATGAAGAGTGTCAACCAGTTTAATGATCCTGCGTGCAAAGTAGATGAGAATCAGCTAGTGGTAATAAAGAAGAAAAGTTACCAAAACCATTAACTGAATAGCCCTAAAATAGAATTAAATCTTACCTTGATCATTTGGGATTAAAAGGTATCATAAAAAAGTAATATACCTACAGTAAAAAAAAAGCTTCTCATATTACAGATGTTTATCATATAATTTCAAGTTACAGGTATGCCAGTGTTACCAACAATATGTATCTTAGGACTTCATTAAACTTAATACATGGAAACATAGTTTTCTTATATTTATTCTAAGCAAACAAAATCAATTTATTTTTCATATACACCTTTCTTATTATTAAATATTTCAGCAGTTTTCTGCTGCATAAAATGGCAACACTTTGTATAGTACAAAAATTAAATTATTTCATCAATGTCTTTTGCATCTCTTAGATGATGTAATTAAGGGTCTCAGTTAACACTAGGAAAGTGTTATACTATGCTCACTGTCATTCCTTTTTCCTGTGGCTACAATTTCTTAATATATTCTTATGTTACTAACTGTTCTGTTTGTTGAGGACTGGAACAACAAATATAAATCTTTAAGTTATTGATTCAAGTTAAAATTAATCATTGGAAAACTTTTCTATGACTTACATCACCAATAAAAGGAAACTTTAAGTTTAAAAATAGCCTATTTGTTATAGATCAAAGTTTTAAATAAATATAATGCTTTTTCATAAGAATACAATTATTAAAAGGATCTTACGTCTAAAATTTTCAGGCTAAATGGAGATCAAGGACGAACATTTTGATATGTAATATACATTGTGATATTTCTTTAATTACTTCACATTTTTGTCAGCCTTATTTAATCAATTTATTATATTTCAGCATTGGATATTTTACTACTCTAACCTACCAACCATACATTTTAATGACCCATGATACATAAAAGATGAAGATGCGCACAGTCTTTCATATGCCAAATGTTCTCATATAATATTTCTCATAGGTTAAAAATCTGTGCCCAATTTGTGGAATTTTAAAAGAATCATTTTTGCTGAATATTGCTTTTTAAATGGTATATGTGTGTGTGTGTGTGTGCGCGCATGTGTGCATCTTTTAAAAACATTTCACAATGTAATACCATTTGATGATGCATTTTGATTTTTTGCATACAATACAATATCAACTAGTATATCAAGCATTCACTTATTCACTTATCAAGATTCATCAGAGAATCTGATAGCCCCTGAGGAGACAGTTGTTGAACTAACAGACATCTTTGCTCTCTTGGAACCCATATTTATTGAGACATAGAAATTAAGCAAATACTCAAATAAGTATTCCTATAATCACACTTTTGTTTAGGTGTAATGGAGAGAAACATGGAATTCTACAAAAGTGCATTGACACTTCAGTAGTAAAGTAGTGTAAGGAGGGTGGAAAGGAAGAGAGTAAGTGAAAGGAAGCTGGTAAGTGAAGCCTCTTAGATGGGAAGACACATCACAGGAAACCTAGGATGAATGGGAGTTAGACAAAGAGAACAGGTGTGTTGGTGGGGAGGTGAGATGATTTCGGAGCAGTCGCTATATTAGGATGCCCTCAAGACCTGGAAGCCTGTAACAGGTAGGGCAAACTGGCAGGGCTGTAGCGTAAACCAGGTACTAAAGTACAGCAGATGTATGGGCAAAGAGACAGGTCTGAATTTTTTTCACCTCTAAATTTCACATTCCCTATCTCCAACTCTCGGGAGTCCACCCAAGCAGAAAGACCTCTCTGGAGAGGACTCAGTGCCGTGAGGAGCAGGGCGTGAAGGGGGGAGCAGGGCCACAAACACGTCGGCACAAGGTCCTTTCCCTTCAGAATCCTGTGCAGCTCTGTGGCCTTCGCGCTTGCCCCACTGCTGTTGAGAAGTCAAAAGAAATTCTGATTCTTCATCCATTTTGTGTGCCTGAACATTTTATTTTTCTGTTGGAAGCTTGCAGAAAATTTTCTTTGTCTTCAATATTTATAAATTTCACGATATGTCATGGCATGAATCTATTCTAATTTATTTTACTGGGCACTGGGTGAACTCTCCCAATTTCGTAATTCTTGTGCTTCAGTCCTGGGAAATAGTCTAATAAGTTTATTAACTATTTCCTACCATGTGTTTGTCTTCCCCCTCCATCTGGACATTCTATTATTTGTACTTCGGAATTCTGGAAGTGATATCTATGTTGTTTTGTATATTCTTTACTATGTGTTATTTTTTCTATTGTCTGTAAGATTTTCTTAACTTTATTTTCCAGACTGTCTCTTGACGTTTTTTATTTAACAATCAGGTTTTTAAATCCTAATACCGCTTTTGGTTTTAGAAAGTTTCTTCTTACTCTCAATTCCTGGATTCACTATTATCTTTTATTTCTTTGAGGATATAAATTATAGGTTTTCTTTTGTTTTTGTAGTATTTTTGTCTCTGCATATTCTCATTCCATATTGTTTTATCTGTTTGTGTATTTTGGCCTTATTTTCCATGTTACACTGTTTACTCAGATGTCTAGTTAATATTGGCTTTCTGCTTTTGATTAAGACAGGGATATCAGAAAGCTGACTTGGAAAAATAAAAGGATAAAATTAAAAAAAAAAAGCTAACTTGGAATTTCTGAGCACTGGGTAAGGCTTTCAACTGTAAACTTCACTGGGGGTGACCTGGGTGGACCGTTTATAGGGATCCCCCAATATGAGGTTACAGATTCTGCAGAAAAAGTCTTTGAGTCATCTGCCTGAAGGCTGTGTCCATAAATGTTGGCATTTGTGCAGGTGCTGGAAGAGAGGGCAGTGGGGCAGAGGAAGCCTTCACTGGTCTTCACACTCCATGTAGTTGTGTCCAGAAGGAATTCTCTCAGGAATGTGAGGTGGAGGGGATCTAGTAATTTAACAACTTCTTAAACAGTTTTCAGCAGGTCATCATATTTTTAAATCACCAGCACTTTCACTCCCAGAGGTTTTTGGTATTACTAAGTTTTTCTGGTATTACTACTTTTTTTTTTTTTAGTTTATGTACTTTTTTGAGGAATCTGTGCAGTAAATAAGGTTTTACCCACCACAAGGTTGGGGTTCAGCTTCCTTAGGGCAACTAGGTCAGGTCCCACTTACCACATGCTTTCAAACTTCCAGTATTTCCTTGTGGCCTTTTCTCCAGTTCTCCTCATCCTGTGTGTATCTTTTAAAACATATTTTTAGTGGCTTTGAAGGATTTAAGAAGAAAGCAAAATGATATTTCTGTGTTCAATATGCCATAGTAAACCAGAAGTGCACTTAAGAAGAAAATATATGTATGGTACTGTATATCTAGGTACACATACATATACTCAGATTATGTAGTTGCATGTATGCATGTAAAATATAAAGGAATTGTCATTGCTTCTTAATTTCTACAATTCCCCGAGAGAAAACGATGAAGAAACTTTGATCTGTATTTCATTAAAGGAAGCTGTGTGCTGGGTGAAAGTAGTTCCTATTTTTTGTTTGTTCATTTACTAAAAGTTTCAGGAGAAGGTCTTTAAGTCTATGCTTTTCTTGTAAGACTACTTGTGAAGGATGTACAGATTTATCCTATTGGTTGCCATCAGGACCATTGAGAAACCTAGGAAGAAAATCTGTTAATTGGACCTGACTGGATAAAAGTTGACTACAAGGAAAATGACATAGGGCAAAAATGACTGAGAATCAAGGCAATGGAGACACATGCAAAGGAAGAGGTAGAATGTGATACACAGAAGCTTGAAAAAAGTCCTCACCTTCTCCAGAAGAATTCCATGAACAGTCCTGCCAAATGTCCAAACTCTAATTACCTCTTCCTGGTGATTAAGGAAATGGCTCTGACTCTGCAGCCCTAGATATCAATCAGAGTTTTCATAAGAGAGATTCATTCAATAACACCAACTTCCTTAGGTCTATGAGGACAGCCATTGGTAAGATGATGGATATGAAGCAGTATAGGATGGCCTTTGCAGGAAGACATTACGGTATGGTTGACCTTGTTGAGGAAAGGCAGAGGGTTCTGCACCATTGATGCTGTATACCTGAGAACAGAGAAAGAACTGGAAGCAAAGATTATCTGGGAATCAAAATTGAGAGAAATAACAGGTTTCCATAGTTTTCTCTCCCTACTGTCTTAATGTTCTCATTCTTCTCTTTATAACCCTTTACAAATGCCCTTCATTTGTAAAAACTGGAACTCCTTTGCTAAACAGAATAAGTAGGAGCTGAAGGAGTTCTTACTTCTATTACTCGATACATTGACAATGTGGACAGGAAATTTCCTACAAGAGAAGAAATACGGTCATGAGATCCAAAGATAAATTTCTGACCATATTTGGTTTAAGAATGTTTTACACATAATGATTATTTTATGTAATATCATCAATATGGCTTATACTATTGAATCATTGATGGTTAAGTAAAAGTTCATGGGTTAACTTGGCAGCCTATCATGGTAAGTGTTGTTTCAGTAAGCATCAAATATCACATAAACTCGGGGATATAACTTTGACAACTGCCTACATTTTGGGTTGAATTTTAGGGTAAAATAACGTAACCGCAATAACAGCAGCAATAATAATGTTAATAATACATAACATTAATGTTGCACTTATCTGATAGGGACTATTTCATGGGCTTTATAGGTATTAATTTACAATAATTCAATTAGATCATTTCCATTACCACCTCCATTTTACTGATGAGAAAACAAAGCAAAAAGAAACCAAGAAAATTTCCAAGATTACAAGAACAAGTTACTGATGCAGCCAAGTTTCAAACCCAGGCAGTAGGACTCCAGGTCCAAGGCTCCCAACCACTAGTGAAAAAAATGAGCCTTTTTAAAATAGACACTTCTTTAATGTCTGAGGGTGAAGGTGTTCCCAAGTCCTCTTGAAAAACTGCTTAAGTCCAAGTCCAGATATTTCCAATTGTCCCTTCTCCATATACTTTTATTTTTTTTGTAATACATTCACTCATAGCTTCACCTATCATCTTATATAGATGGTTGTCAAATTCAGATTCCTACTAAGATCAAGTTTCCATTTCCAGTTGCCTATAATACTTATCTCCTATATATTCCACCAGAATTGTACAAATCAATAGGAATGACATCCAGGCAGAATCACATAATTTTTAATAGTTCAAACAGACATGAGCTTGAAGCTTGGTGCTTTCACTCACAGTTGTGTGACCTAGGACATGATAAGTAACCATTCTGAGTTAGTTTCTTCTCTGTTCGTAAAACAGGAAGCACATGGCGATTATTTCCTAGGATTGTTACAGAGGAGGAAAAATGCTTAGGAAAATGTTTTAGTCAGTATACATAAATGGTCGTTATTAGAAGGGAAACTTGGTTTGAGATGTTTTCTTATTTCTTTTCTACTTCAGAGCTACCACTCAAAGAACTAAATATATAGAAAAAGCTATATTGTACTGCTTCTTATGTAATTTTTGAAAATACATGGTAATTAATTGTTTAAAAGTAAAACTGTTTAAGAAGAGATACAGTAGGTTTTGCTAGTTGTCCTTTGTTGGGACCGTAATAATGATGGGTTTACCAGCTTAGGGAAATTATCACTCTGAAATAACAGCTAAGGAAAATGAGAGCAGGGTCAAGTTTTTTGGAACATAGAATATTGCTTTTTTGTCTTCCCATGCTTTTCCTTTTCCAACCCATTTCCACCTGTCAAAAGCCTAACCAATTTTTAAAAATCCCTGATAAAATCTGAGTTTATTAGGAAGCTTGTATTACTTTCCCTCTAAAGAACAATCTCTCTTCTCTAAAATTTCATATCACTTTGTCTCCCATGTGACAAGGTTTTTTTTTACCTTTTAAAGGATTTATGTTTTAGTTATATCATAGCCCTACTAAAATATAAGGCCCTTGTAAGTCTAAGCATCTTAGTATACTGTTCAGTACTTAGGGCATTACCTTCATGTAGAGAGTTCTATAATACAGCCTCTACACCCAAGAAGGAGGAGATGGGCAGAGGGAACAAGCAGTGATAGTCACCAAGTTATTAACACCATAAAATGTCAGTCCAGTGGGATCCTGTGGCCCTGGAACCTGAAACAAATGAGAGAAACCCTGGGAAAAGAGCATCGGTGCCAGATCTGCTTGCACAGTAGGGAGAGAGAGGATCCAGGTCATAAAGTAACTTCTAAGTTTACAAAGAACCTGACATATCTGTCTGCCAACAATGTGAAACAGAAAAACAGTATTACTATCTAATCAAATTATATGTGATATAAAGATGTGTATGCAGAAGATTATCATATGTAAATTAAATAAAAGGAAACATGTATGTATTGTAGTGTAATGTTATGTTTTGTTGTATAACTTGTAGAGAGTTTATCAATGGTTTGAAATGACAAAGCCAGTGATGAGAAGAACACCAAAACCAAAATATTCAGGAGGCTAAGAACATGATGCAATTAACTAACAAAATTAATAAAATAATCCTTAAAAACGACTGAAAAACTTTTGCTTTGGTTAAGTGATGAATTTTAAAATATCGGTTTCCTTTTTTGGAAAAGGGAAGATTCCAAATATGTAGAAGTCATAAGTATGGAATAAGTTTTAAAAAACAAATTGATTTTTCAAAAATGAAAAATAATAAACAGAGTGATATGGGGCAAAACCAAAATATTTACAGAGTAGAGATAAATCAGTAAGACCAAAGACATAGATATCACCGTGGGACTTATGCTAAATGGGATTTTAAATACTAATACATTAACCATTTTAATACTGTAAGTATTTTTATCGTTAGGGTAATTATTTTTAAGATATTTAAATCATATTTCTGCTATGTAGAGCTTAATTTTCAGACACATGAAAACAGCAGCGCCAAGTATCAGAGCTTATGAACATAAAGGAGATAATAAACAGTATTTTGAAAAAAAAAGATTTAAGATCTTGGCAATTTTACATTTAAAAAGTCTCCTGTTACTAGGGTGGATGGAAAGAGAATTTCTTATTTTCATAAATATTAGAGAAAAGTCAAGATATTGTCATTTCAGCTGAACAGACTATGTTGGACTTAACTCCTTGACTATAAGTGATGTTAAAGTACAAAACAATTTACCAGGCAAGAGTTTAGGAAACTTTGCCTTGTTTCCCCTATTTGTACCCTGTTCCTTGTACCCTGCGAGCAGTACTTTCTTCTGAGTTGCTTCTCATCCATTCAAATCCTTCCACCACATGGAACATGGAGGAACATTACTCTGAATAGTGCCATAATCTTATAGCTCCACTCTTCCTTGTGAGATGGCTGAGTATTGGTGAAACACAGCATGACTTTGCAGATTAGTCCAGTTAAAGGTATTTGGTTTCCACCCTCAGTTGTGTCACTTTAATCCACAGCCAATTATTTATTGTTCTTGTGCTTACTGTTGTTATTATTATTCAAGAATATTAGTTAAGAATTCCTTTGACTGCTGACAAGGCTATTCACACAATTATCTTTATTTATAACCACCTTTGACTCCTTCATGTTCAAAGCTACACTTTTTGCCCCCTCCCTTTTTAATTCATTTCATGTTGCTCCAAAAATTGATTTTCTTATAGTTCTCTCCTTGTTCTGACAGGTTATTTTTACCTAGACTAGAGTGGTAGCTTCCTAACTCCTGTTGTTTCTTTTCTAGAGTCTACAGACACTCCTTAAACGTAGTAACTTCCACAACCTCAGTAACATAACCTTAGTATAGCCTTCAGGACGTCTATTATCATTTCCCTAATTTGTTAACCACATTTTCCAACAATCTCAGCCATAATCACAACACTTTGGCAGCACTCAATCACTTTGCACGTAAATTCACACTTTTGCCCCAAGTCTCCTCTCACGATTCTCTTCTCTACATGACTAATTCCTGTACAGTGCCAGCTTGTTCTCCTCTGGAATGCCTTCCAGAACCTTACTAGACTGGGATAAGTGGTCTTTTGTTATGGTGGTAAAATAATACGTTTCAGGTAGCATTCTATTATCCGTATTTGCTGGCTTACAGAATTTTAAAAAGAAATTAACTTCAGCGTGGGGCTCTGGTTTCACTAAGAAAAGGGGCAGAAGTAAAAAGACACACCTACAATGATCCACCTAGTTCATTTCTTGGCAAGTGAGTATCACATCTTCTACGGAGACTTATGCTTGTGTTACAGGATAAGTGGATGTCTTAAAGCTGTCCGCAAGAAAGCAGTAGCCTAACCTAAATTATTAAATGTCCCTAAGCATATACATGCATGCATACACACTCTGTAACTCCATAACCATTAGATTTCTGAAAAATAACATTTGACTGACTGGGAGTTTGTCAGTCAGAAACTTAATATGATTTGTTCATTTGAAGACAAGAGCATGAATAAACTTAACCTTTGTCCAGTTTAATCAATGGATTGAATTTGTGTCTGTTACTTCAGGGAAGGTAAGTCAATGAAAAGCTGAAAAAACCTGCTTTTATTCCAGACACCTAAGCTGGGGGAATGGAGAGGATTCAGAGAATGAGTAAAGTTTTTGGATAAATTAGACATGAAATAGTTTTAAACCACAGATGGTGGAGGACAGAAATGGGAGTTTGAAGGAAATGAGTTGATGAGCCTAGAGAGAGTGCTTTTTGTCCTAATTTTTCTTTTTAATGTTCAAAGAACTTGAGTGACCATGAGAATAAAAACCCAGAATTTTATCAAGAATGAACTGTGTGATCTGAACCTGAGGTCAATATATTTATCTCCCATGCCTTGCTATTTCAGTTTACACTCTGAAACATAGGCCTAAACCCTCAAAAGTGAAAGAAAAAGCCTCAAAAATGACTGAGATTGAAGTTTTATAATTTATTTATAGAAGTATGGTGTTTCAGATACGGTAATAATTTGATTCTTAGGAAATATATAAAGGTCTCTTTTTTGCAAATAGTAGATGCTTAAGTTGGTTGATGGTGGTGAAGGCTGTATGTTTTTGGAAGGAGGGGATATGTAGGAACTCTACACCTTACTTTTTTGTTTTCCAATTTTTTGTGGAAAAATGCATATAACATAAAATCTATCTTAACTGTTTTATGTGTACAGTTCAGTGGCATTAAGTACATTCATAGCTGTTGTGCAACCATCACCACCATCCATCTCCAGAAATCTTTTCATCTTACAAAACTGAAACTCTATACCTATTAAACAATAATTCCCTATTCCCCTCTCCCCAGTCCCTGTCAAACTACCATTCTACTTTATGATTTTGTATGATTTTGATTATTCTAAGTAGCCCATATAAGTGGAATCATACCGTATTTGTCTTTTCTGTGCCTGGTTTATGAAACTTTCTGTACTTTCCACTCAATTTTGCTGTGAACCTAAAAATTCTCCCAAAAAACCCCATTAAGTCCCTTAATTGAAAGCATAAAATCAAGTCATTGGGCTTCCCTGGTGGCGCAGTGGTTGAGAGTCTGCCTGCCGATGCAGGGGACACGGGTTCATGCCCCAGGCCGGGAGGATCTCACACGCCATGGAGCAGCTGGGCCCATGAGCCATGGCCGCTGGGCCTGCACATCCGGAGCCTGTGCTCTGCGGCGGGAGAGGCCACAGCAGTGAGAGGCCCGTGTACTGCAAAAACAAAAACAAAACAAAAAAAAAAACAAAAAAAAAATCAAGTCATTAAAAACCATTTGATTTCCATTCTCTACCTCTGCATCTTTATTCCTGTCCTGGCCCTAGGTTCTTCAGAATCTTTTTTTTTTTTTAGATTCCATATATATGTGTTAGCATAAGGTATTTGTTTTTCTCTTTCTGACGTACTTCGCTCTATATGACAGACTCTAGTTCCATCCACCTCACTACAAATAACTCAATTTCATTTCTTTTTATGGGTGAGTAATATTCCATTGCATATATGTGCCATTTCTTCTTTATCCATTCATCTGTCGATGAACACTTAGGTTGCTTCCATGTCCTGGCTATTGTAAATAGAGCTGCAATGAACACTGTGGTACATGACTCTTTTTGAATTATGGTTTTCTCAGGGTATATGCCCAGTAGGAGGATTGCTGGGTTGTATGGTAATTCTACTTTTAGTTTTTTAAGGAACCTCCGTACTGTTCTCCATAGCGGCTGTATCAATTTACATCCCCACCAACAGTGCAAGAGGGTTCCCTTTTCTCCACACCCTCTGCAGCATTTATTGTTTGTAGATTTTTGGATGATGGGCATTCTGACTGGTGTGAGGTGATACCTCATTGTGTTTTTTATTTGCATTTCTCTAATGATTAGTGATGTTGAGCATCCTTTCATGTGTTTGTTGGCAATCTATATATCTTCCTTGGAGAAATGTCTACTTAGGTCTTCTGCCCAGTTTTGGGTTGTTTGTTTGTTGTTTTGATATTGAGCTGCACTAGTGCTTATATATTTTGGAAATTAATCCTTTGTCAGTTGCTTTGTTTGCAAATATTTTCTCGCATTCTGAGGGTTGTCTTTTTGTCTTGTTTATGGTCCCTTTGCTGTGCAAAAGCTTTTAAGTTTCATTAGGTCCCATTTGTTTATTTTTGTTTTTATTTCCATTTCTCTAGGGGGTAGGTCAATGAAGGATCTTGCTTTGATTTATGCCATAGAGTGTTCTGCCTATGTTCTCCTCTAAGAGTTTTATAGTGTCTGGCCTTACATTTAGGTCTTTAATCCATTTTGAGTTTATTTTTGTGTATGGTGTTAGGGAGTGTTCTAATTTCATCCTGTTACATCTAGCTGTTCAGTTTTCACATTACCACTTATTGAAGAGGCTTTCTTTTCTCCGTTATATATTCTTGCCTCCTTCGTGAAAGATAAGGTGACCATAGGTGTGTGGATTTATCTCTGGGATTTCTATCCTGTTCCATTGATCTCTATTTCTGTTTTTGTGCCAGTACCATACTGTCTTGATTACTGTAGCTTTATAGTATAGTCTGAAGTCAGGGAGCTTGATTCCTCATGCTCTGTTTTTCTTTCTCAAGATTGCTTTGGTTGTCCGGGGTTCTTGTGTTTCCATACAAATTGTGAAATTTTTTTTTTTAGTTCTGTGAAAAATGCCATTGGTAGTTTGTTAGGGATTGCATTGAATCTGTAGATTGCTTTGAGTAGTATGGTCATTTTCACAATCTTGATTCTTCCAATCCAGGAACATGGGATATCTCTCCATCTGTTTGTATCGTCTTTGATTTCTTTCATTTGTGTCTTATAGTTTTCTGCATACAGGTCTTTTATCTCCTTAGGTAGGTTTATTCCTAGGTATTTTATTCTTTTCGTTGCAGTAGTAAATGGGAGTGTTTCCTTAATTTCTCTTCCAGATTTTTCATCATTAGTGTATAAGAATGCAAGAGATTTCTGTGCATTAATTTTGTATCCTGCAACCTTACCAAATTCATTGATTAGCTCTAATAGTTTTCTGGTAGCATCTTTAGGATTCTCTATGTATAGTATCATGTCATCTGCAAACACTGACAGCTTTACTTCTTCTTTTCTTATTTGGATTCCTTTTATTTCTTTTTCTTCTCTGATTGCCGTGGCTAAAACTTCCTAAGCTATGTTGAATAATAGTGGTGAGAGTGGGCACCCTCATCTTTTTCCTCATCTTAGAGCAAATATGTTCAGCTTTTCACCGTTGAGAATGATGTTGGCTGTGGGTTTGTCATGTAAGGTCTTAATTTTGTTGAGGTGGGTTCCCTCTATGCCTACTTTCTGGAGAGTTTTTATCATAAATGAGTGTTGAAATTTGTCGAAAGCTTTTTCTGAATCTATTGAGATTATTATATGGTTTTCATCCATCAATTTGTTAATATGGTTTATCACTTTGATGAATTTGCATATATTGAAGAGTCCTTGCATTCCTGGGATAAACCCCACTTGCTCATGGTGTATGATCCTTTTAGTGTGCTGTTGGATTCTGACTGCTAGAATTTTGTTGAGAATTTTTGCATCTATGTTCATCAGTGATATTGGCCTGTAGTTTTCTTTTTTTAATGACATCTTTGTCTCATTTTGGTATCGGGTGATTGTGGCCTCATAGAATGAGTTTGGGAGTGTTCCTCCCTCTGCTATATTTTGGAAGAGATTGAGAAGGATTGTTGTTAGCTCTTATGTAAATGTTTGATAGATATCTCCTGTGAACTTCTCTGGTCCTGGGCTTTTGTTTGTTGGAAGATTTTTAATCACAGTTTCAATTTCAGTGCTTGTGATTGGTCTGTTCATATTATCTCTTCTTTCCTGGTTCAGTCTTGGAAGTTTGTACTTTTCTAAGAATTTGCTCATTTCTTCCAGGTTGTCCATTTTATTGGCATATAATTACTTGCAGTAGTCTCTCATGATCCTATGTATTTCTGCAGTGTCAGTTGTTACTTCTTTTCATTTCTAATTTTGTTGATTTGAGTCTTCTCCCTTTTTCTTGATGAGTCTGGCTAATTGTTTATCAATTTCTTTTTATCTTCCCAAAGAAGCAGCTATTAGTTTTATTGATCTTTGCTGCTGTTTCCTTTATTTCTTTTTCATTTATTTCTGATCTGATCTTTATGATTTCTTTCCTTCTGCTAACTTTGGGATTTTTTTGTTCTCCTTTCTCTAACTGTTTAGGTTTTAGGTTAGGGTTTTTTTTTTTTTTTTTGTGGTACACGGGCCTCTCACTGCTGTGGCCTCTCCCGTTGTGGAGCACAGGCTCCGGACGCACAGGCTCAGCGGCCATGACTCACGGGCCCAGCCACTCTGCGGCATGTGCGATCTTCCTGGACCGAGGCACGAACCCGTGTCCCCTGCATCAGCAGGTGGACTCTCACACTGCGCCACCAGGGAAGCCCTAGGTTAGGTTTTTTATTTGAGATTTGTCTTGCTCCTTGAGGTAGGATTGTGTTACTATGAACTTGCCTCTTAGAACTGTTTTGCTGCAACCCATAGATTTGGGGTCATCGTGTTTTCATTGTCATTTGTTTCTAGGGATTTACTGATTTCCTATTTGGTTTCTTCAGTGATCACTTGGTTATTTAGTAGTGTGTTTTTTAGCCTCCATGTGTTTGTATTTTTTACAGGTTTTTTTTCCTGTAATTGATAGCTAGTCTCATAGTGTTGTAGTTAGAAAAGAGACTTGATATGATTTCAATTTTCTTACATTTACCAAAGCTTGCATTGTGACCCAAGATATGATCTGTCCTGGAGAATGTTTCACGAGCACTTGAGAAGAAAATTTATTCTGTTGTTTTTGGATGGAATGTCCTGTAAATAACAATTAAGTCCATCAGGTCTGATGTGTCATTTTAAGCTTGTGTTTCCTTATTTATTTTCACTTTAGATGATCTGTCCATTGGTGAACGTGGGGTGTTAAAATCCCCTACTATGATTGTGTTACTGTTGATTTCCCCTTTTACGGCTAATAGCATTTGCCTTATGTATTGAAGTCCTCCTACGTTGGGTGTATATTTACAATTGTTATATATTCTTCTTTGATTGATTCCTTGATGATTATGTAGTGTCCTTCTTTGTCTCTTGTAATAGTCTTTATTTTAAAGTGTATTTTGTCTGATTATTGATACTCCAGCTTTCTTTTGATTTCCATTTACATGGAATATCTTTTTCCACCCCCTCATTTTCAGTCTGTATGTGTCCCTAGGTCTGAAGTGTGTCTCTTGTAGACAGCATGTGTACAGGTCTTGTTGTTGTATCCATTCAGCTAGTCTATATCTTTTGGTTGGAGCATTTAATCCATTTACATTTAAGGTAATTATCGATGTGTATGTTCTTGTTACCATTTTGTTAATTATTTTGGGTTTGTTATTGTAGGTCTTTTCCTTTTCTTGTATTTCCTGCCTAGAGAGGTTCCTTTAGCATTTGTTGTATGCTGCTTTAGTGGTGCTAAATTCTCTTAGCTTTTGCTTGTCTTTAAATGTTTTAATTTTTCCATTGGATTGGAATGAGATCCTTGCTGGGTAGAGGAATCTTGGTTGCAGGTTTTCCCCTTTCAGCCCTTTGAATATGTCCTGCCCCTCCCTTCTTTCTTGCAGAGTTTCTGCTGAAATCTCAGCTGTTAACCTTATGGGGTTTCCCTTGTATGTTATTTTTTGCTTTTCCCTTGCAGCTTTTACTATTTTTTTCTCAAAATTTAATTTTTGTTACTTTTATTAATATGTGTCTTGGCATATTTCTCCTTGGATTTGTCCTGTATGGGACTCACTGTACTTCCTGGACTTGACTATTCCCTTCCCTATATTAGGGAAGTTTTCAACTATAGTCTCTTCAAATATATTCTCAAACCTTTTCTTTTTCTCTTCTTCTCCTGTGACTCCTATAATTCAAATGTTGGTTCATTTAATGTTGTCCCAGTGGTCTCTGAGACTGTCCTCATTTCTTTTCATTCTTTTTTCTTTATTCTGTTCTGTGGCAGTTATTTTCAGTATTCTATCTTCCAGGTCACTTATCCATTCTTCTGCTTCAGTTATTCTGCTATTGATTCCTTCTAGAGTATTTTTAATTTCATTTATATGTGTTGTTCATCATTGCTTATTTGCTCTTTAGTTCTTCTAGGTCCTTGTTAAACATTTCTAGAATTTTCCCCATTCTACTTCTGAGATTTTGGATCATCTTTACTGTCATTACTCTGAATTCTTTTTCAGATAGACTGCCTACTTCCTGTTTATTTGTTTGGTCTGGTGGGTTTTCACTTTGCTCCTTCATCTGCTGCATATTTCTCTGTCTTCTCATTTTGTTTAACCTACAGTGTTTGGGGTCTCCTTTTTGCAGGCTGCAGGTTTGTATTTCCTGTTATTTTTGGTGTCTGTCACCAGTGCATGAGGTTGGTTCAGGGCTTGTACAGACTTCCTGGTGGGCGGGATTGGTGCCTGTGTTCTGGTGGATGGAGCTGGATTTGGTCCTCTGGTGGGCTGGGCCATGTCTGGTGGTGTGTTTTGGGGTGTCGGTGAGCTTAGTGTGACTTTAGGCAGGCTGTCTTCTAATGGGTGGGGTTGTGTTCTTGTCTTGCGAGTTGTTTGTCATGGGGCTTCCCGCACTGGGGTTTGCTGGCCGTTGGGTGGGGCTGGGTCTTAGTGTTGAGACAGAGATCTCTGGGAGAGCTCTCTCCAATTAATATTACATGGGGCTGAGAGGTCTCTGGTATTTCAATATCCTGGACTTGGCTTTTCCACTTCAAAGGCTCAGGCCCGACACCCAGCCAGAGCACCAAGACCCTGCCAGCCGCATGGCACAGAAGAAAGGAAGAAAAAGAAAAAAAGTTGAACAAACAGAACTCCAAAACAAATGGTAAAAGCAAAATTAAACAGACAAAATCACACATAGAAACATACACACACTCATAAAAGCAAAAACAAAAAATGAACAAACAGAACCCCAAGGCAAATGGTAAATGTAAAGCTAAGCTGACAAAATCTCACAAACACACACACACAATCACAAAAAGAGAAAAAAGAAAAAGAAAAAAAGGAAGAGAGCAACCAAACCAATAAACAAACCCACCAATGAAAACAACAACTAAAATCCACACTAAGATAGACATAAAACCCAAAACAGATAAAACACAGAAAGCAAACCCCAAGTCTACAGTTGCTCCCAAAGTCCACCACCTCAAATTTGGGAATATTTCTTGTCTATTCAGGTATTTCACAGATGCAGGGTTAATCAAACCACTTGTGGGGATTTAATCTGCTGCTCCTGAGGCTGCTGGGAGACATTTTCCTTTCTCTTCTTTGTTCGCACAGCTCCTGGGGTTCAGCTTTGGTTTTGGCCCGGTCTCTGTGTGTAGGCTGCCCTAATGCATCTGTTCCCTGCTCAGACAGGAGGTGGTTAAAGCAGTGGCTGATTAGAGCTCTGTTGCTCACTCAGGCTGGGGGGAGGGAGGGGCACGGTAGTCACATTTGGACTGTGGGGAGAACCTGAGGCGGCAGAGGCCAGCGTGACATTGCCCCAGCCTGAGGCATGCCATGTGTTCTCCCAGAGTAGTTGTCTCTGGATCAAGGGACCCTGGCAGTGGCGGGCTGCACAGCCTCCCTGGGGGGTGTGGGTAGTAACCTGGGCTTGCACACAGGATTATTGGTGGCGGCAGCAGCAGCAGTAGTGGTCTGTGCCCATCTCTGGGGTCCGACATGATAGCTGCAGCTTGCGCCCATCTCTGGAGCTCACTTAGGCAGCACTCTGCTATCTTTGGCACATGGAGCAGGAAGCCTCTCTCCTCGCTCACCCGGAAACCATGGTCTCTTGCCTCTCCAGCAGGTAAACCGTTTCCCAGACTCCCTCCTGGCTAGCCTTGGCGCACTAGCCCCCTTCAGGCTGCATTCACGCCGCCAACCCCAGTCCTCTCCCTGGGATCCAACCTCCGAAGCCCGAGCCTCACCTCCCAGCCCCATCCGTCCCGGCGGGTGAGCAGACAAGCCTTTTGGCTGGTGAGTGCCGGTCGGCACCGATCCTCTGTGCGGGAATGTCTCTGCTTTGCCCTGCATACCCCCGTTGCTGCGCTTTCTTCTGTGGCTCTGAAGCTTCCCCACCACCACCCGCAGTCTCTGCCAGTGAAGGGGCTCCTAGTGTGTGGAAACCTTTCCTCCTTCACGGCTCCCTCCCACTGGTGCAGGTCCCGTCCCTACTCTTTTGTCTCTGTTTATTCTTTTTTCTTTTGCCCTACCCAGGTACATGGGGAGTTTCTTGCCTTTTGGGAGGTCTGAGGTCTTCTGCCAGTGTTCAGTAGGTGTTCTGTAGGAGTTGTTCCACATGTAGATGTAGTTTTGATGTATTTGTGGGTAGGAAGGTGATCTCCACGTCTCACTCCTCCACCATCTTGAAGGTCTCTGATGCTATTTCTAGAGTACATAAATATTGTTTAAAGTAGAGAATTATGAGTATATGATTGTTTCCTGCAGGTGAAGTTTACCTATTAGGCACTCTAGAGAAAGATTCCTAAATATATTCTCAAGCATTACCTTTTATTAGAAACTGTTTTGCCAAGCACTCTTAAATGAAAGGATTTTTTTCAGATGAGAGTGAATCTAAAGATGGTTTACCAGTTTCCTTTTATCTTACCATTTAAACATCTGACCCAAGGAGATTGCAGCCCAGCTGAGGTCAGTCCAGTAGGTAATGGAAATGCAAAGACTGTAATCCTATTCTCTTCCCCAAAATCTGTTGTTCTTTTTAACAAATCAAAGTTAACATAATACTTACATTTTGTATCAAAACATTATACATTTTTATGAGAAAATTAACACCTCAAATAACTTGGCACTCTAATTAATTTTGCTTATGTTCCACTGTTATCATTAGAGGTAGTTAGCTCATCAAAATCTGGTTCTTTCTTCCCTCTGATGTTACTGTTTTATATCCAACATCAATCTTTAATTCATACCTTGTCTATTCCATATATCAGCCTTCTGAACTCCTAACCCATTCCTGGAACATAAACCTCAACCATGACATGATATAATACTTGTGAGGTCTTACCTGATATTACTCATCTCATGCTCCTTTGTGCTCCTAAATATGTCCCTAAATTTTTAACTCTCTCCCTGGGCCCAAGGCCTGCCTCATGCCCTTTTTAAGCCACTAGGAAAAGTATCAGTGACTGCTCTTTTGATCTATTCTATAGTATCTAGTATAGTACCTTGCACATAAAAATAATACATTTTATTAAAGGTTATTTTAAATTAGATCCACTCTATATGAAGTACCTATTTGATAAAGTATATATACATAAACCACTTGAAGAGAATTGCATCATCATTGAGAATCTGAGAAGACTATCTTTAGAATTATATAGAATGATTTTGCTTTATGACTTGGTGTCTTTCATCTTTTGTTTCAGTTCTTTGTTTATTTTAAATCTGAGGAATCTTTGTAATGCCCTGAAGGCATAGAAGTTATAAAATAATGTGCTTGTTAAATATATAGCACTTTTGTGGGAACACATGTTATTTTATCAAGTTGCGAGATAGCAAGAGAGAAGTTCTTGATTAAAATTCATTTAGTGTGTTATCTGAGTATACTTAAAAGAAAGCTTTGACATGTTGATCAGATTAAATTGAGTTAATCTCAGCTGATACTTAAGTTCAGTGTTAGTCATGGATAATTACTGTCAGAAAGGATATGTTCTAGTTATTCATTTACATAATATGAGCTTTCTTTTGGATTGCATATGAATTAATTAAATTTCCTTTAATTGTAGCAGCTATATGCAACACACGGCTTCTAGCTAGTGTAAAATAGTTCATTTAACTTCTAGAAAATGGCTTATTGGCCATTCTAATACAAATCTCTGAACTGGAGTACAAGCAAAATGAGGAAAAATTGAAGAAGAGAGAATCAAGGAAAGATACTCATTGACATAAATATACCATAAATGACCTCATTTTATAGCAAAACATTCCTTCTTTTTCAGAAATTGTACTGATTTGGTTAGCCACCTCAGTTTGTGACCAAAACGTAAAATAATCTCTTGACCCAGTTGACCTTAAACTCATTCTTAGATAATAAAAAAATAAAATAAAATACTCCATTCATAAATTTTAAACTATTTATAGCCAGAAACTAGTTGTTAGTAAGATATTAAGGAAATAAGGAAAATATAAGATATAAAACTGTACAAAATACAGCTATATGAGTCAAATCCCTGTGCTATAATGGCAGCCCCATTTTGGACCCTATAAACATAAGATAACAATAGGCATAAGTAGAAAAATGAAGAAAAAGATTTTCCAAAATGAAATCAGTCATTATTTTACAGTTGTAATTGACACAATTATGGAATTTCTTTTATTAATATATTGAACACTAAAAAAGCAATTATGTAAAAGTAGAAAAATTTGCCCAATATCATATCAATTAGCTAATCAATTGTGTTCATTTTTCCATATCCTTTCTTAGTTTCATTCAAATACTTGCTTGATTTTATCTGGTTTTAATCATGACATAAAGTTCTCACTTTTCCACTTAAGAATATTTCATAATTGTTTACCTAGTCTTTTTGTTTTTGTCGTATTTATTTTAATTAGCAATTAGGATTTCATTAAGTCAAAGGCCCAAAAGTTTGATACCAGAAACCAAAATAACATCATCACCTGGGAAATTAGAAATATAAATTTGGGGTTCAATCCTAGATCTACTGAGTCAGAAACTCTAGGGTAAAGTGAAGGCTGAATCTATGCTATAAAACTTCTGTAGGCCATTCTAAAGTGCCACACTTCAAGAAAAACTGCATTAAATATATTTTCCAAAATCTACTACATATTTCATAGTAATTATCAATTATTTAAAGTAACACTACATTGCAAAGCTTGATTCAATAAATTTTATTGTCTTTTTTCTTATTTTTTGTTCTAAATGTTTTAGAATGTTTCACAAAGATCATAATATGGTATCAAAGAGTGCAAGTAACTTTAAGTTGCTTTGAAGAACAGTTGTTCCAATTTTACAGTTCTATCAAAAATATAAATTAGGGGCTTCCCTGGTGGCGCAGTGGTTGAGAGTCTGCCTGCTGATGCAGGGGACGCGGGTTCGTGCCCCAGTCTGGGAGGATCCCACATGCCGCGGAGTGGCTGGGCCCGTGAGCCATGGCTGCTGAGCCTGTGCGTCCAGGGCCTGTGCTCTGCAACAGGAGAGGCCACAGCAGTGAGAGGCCCGCGTACTGCAAAAAAAAAAAAATTTTTTTTAAATAAATAAATAATTTAAAAAATTATACTGTTGATAGTCTTGGTCCTTTTTTTAATTTCAATTTTTCTAAATTCCACATGGAAATACATGCATTATATGAAAATCAAAATGCCTAATGGGTTTTATTTATAAAAACAAATTGATTATTTAAATACTTTTTTATTTGTATGTCTGTTCTTATGAAAATTAATTACTTTAAAAAGTAATGATAATAACTAACATTTAAATGGAGTTTTTCATGTGCCAAGACTTTTAATTGTGTTTTCAAATGAAGTATAAGTGATTTACAGTGTTATATTAGTCTCAGGTGTGCAGCACTGTGATTAGATATTTTTATAGGTTATACTACATTTAAAGTTATTATAGCATATTAGCTATATTCCGTGTGCTGTACATTGCATCCTGTATCTTATTTATTTTCTACCTAGTAGTGTGTACCTCTTACTCTCCTTCTCCTAACTTGCTTCCTTCTCCACCCCTCTCCACACTGATAACTACTAGTTTGTTCACTTGTCTATGAGTCTGTTTCTGTTTCTTTGTATTCATGAGTTTGTTTTATTTTTTAGATTCTACATATAAATGAAAGCATATAACATTCTTTTTTCTGTCTGACTTACTTCACTAAGCATAATACTCTTCAGGTCTATCCATGTTGCTGCAAATAGCAAAATGTTATTCTTTTTATGGCTGAGTAATATTCCATTGTGTATATACACCACGTCTTCTTTATCCATTCATCTGTTGATGGACACTGAGGTTGCTTCCATATCTTGGCTGTTGTAGTGTTGCTCTGAACACTGGGGTGCATGTGTCTTTTTGGACTAGTTTTTTTTCATTTTTCCTGGATATATACCCAGGAGTAGAATTGCTGGGGCAAACTATTATTCCTTTTTCTCCACATCTCACATTTATTATTTGTTGTGTCCTTGACAATAACCATTCTGGCAGGTGTGAGGTGATATCTCATTTTGGTTTTGATTTTCATTTTCCTCATGATTAGTGATGTTGAACATTTTTTCATGTTCTCTTGGCCATCTGTATGTCTTTGGAAAAATGTCTATCAGGTCTTCTGCCCATTTTTTAACTGGATTGTTTATTTTTTTGATATTGAGTTGCATGCAGTATTTATATATTTTGGATATTAATCCCTTATTAGCCATATCCTTTGCAAATATCTTCCATTCAGTTGGTGGTTGTTTCATTTTGTTGATGGTTTTCTTCGCTGTGAAAAAACTTTGACATTTAATTAGGTGCCATTTGTTTATTTTTGCTTTTGTTTCCCTTGCATGAGGAGAGAGATCTAAAAAGCTATTGCTAATATGTATGTGAAAGAGTGTGCTGACTTTTTTTGCCCTAGGAGTTTTATGGTTTCATATCTTACATTTAGGTCTTTAATCCATTTTGAGTTTATTTCTGTATAAGGTGAGAGAAAATGTTCTAATGCCATTCTTCTATATGTAGAGTTCCAATTTTCCATCACCAGGTATTGAAGAGACTGTATTTTCCCCATTATATATTTTTGCCTCCTTTGATATAGTTTAATTGACCACATGTGCATGAGTTTGTTTCTGGGCTCTCTGTTCTGTTCCATTGACCTATGTGTCTGTTTTTGTGCCAGTGCCACAGTGTTCTGATCACTTTAGTTTTGTAGTGTCTGAAGTCAGGTGGTGTGATACCTTCAGTCTTGTTCTTTTTTCTCAAGATTGCTTTGGCTATTTGGGGTCATTTGTGCTTCCACATAAATTTTAGGATTGTTTTTCTAGTTCTGTGAAAAAAGTCATGGGTATATTGATAAGGTTGCACTAAATTTGTTGATTGCTTTATGGACACTTCAACAGTATTAATTCTTCCAATACATGAACACAGGATATCTTTCAATTTCACTGTATCATCTTCAGTTTCCTTCATCATTGTCTCATAGTTTTCAGAGTGTAGGTCTTCACCTCCTTCCTTTAAGTTTATTCCTATGTATTTTATTCATTTTAATGCTATTGTAAATTGGACTACTTTCTTGCTTTGTCTTTTTGATAGTTTATTACTAGTGGATAAAAAGCAACAGATTTCTGTATATTTATCTTGTATCTTGCAGCTTTACTGTATTCATTTATTAGATCTAATAGTTTTTTGGTGGAGACCTTAGGATTTTCTATTATAGTATCCTATCCTCTGCAAATAGTGACAGTTTTGTGTCTTCCCTTTCACTTTGAATGCCTTTTCATTCTTTTTCTTGTTTGATTTCGGTGGCTAGGACTTCAAATAATATGTTAAATAGAAATGGTGAGAGTGGCTATCCTTGTCTTGATTCTTGTTCCTGATTTTAGAGGAAAAGCTTTCAGGTTTTAACAGTTGAGTATGATGCTAGCTGTGGGTTTGTCATAATGGCCTTCATTATGCTTAAGAAATATTTATTCTATACCACTTCGTTGAGAATTTTTAGGACGAATGTGTGTTGAATTTGATAAAAATTTTTTGTGTGTCTATCAAGATGATTATGTGCTTTTTATCCTTTGTATTTTTAATGTGATGTATCACATTGATTTGAAGTTATGAACGAAGCTTGCATCCTTGAAATAAATCCCACTTGATCATAGTGAATGATCCTTTTTATATATTGTTGAATTGAGTTTGTTTTTATTTTGTTGAGGATTTTTCAATCTATATTCTTCAGGAATATTGGCATGTAATTTTCATTTTGTTGTGGGATCAGGGTAATGGTGGCCTCCCAGACTGAATTTGGGAGTGTTCCCTCCTCTTCACTTTTTTGGAATAGTTTGAGAAAGATAGGTACTATTTTTTACATGTTCAGTAGAATTCTCCTGTGAAGCCATCCAGTCCTGGACTTACAGTTACCAGGAGTGTTTTGATTACTGATTCAATTTCAATTCTAATAATCAGTCTGTTCAGAGTATCTATTTCTTCTGATTCAGTCTTGAACAATCGTATGTTTCTAGGAAAGTATCCAATTCTAGGTTGTCCAATTTGTTGGCATATCATTGTTCATAAAATCTCTTATTATTGTATTTTTGTCATAACAGTTGTAATTTCTCCTCTTTCATTTTTTATTTTGTTTATGTGGGTCCTCTTTTTTTTTTTTTTCTTAATGAACCTAACTCAGTTTTGTTTATCTTTTTAAAAAAACAGCTTTGGTTTCATTGATCTTTTCTATTTTTTTGTCTCTACTTTTCTATGTGATCTTTATCACTTCCTTCCTTGTGCTGACTTTAGGCTTTATTTGTTCTTTTTTCTAATTCCTTTAAATGTAAGATATATATATATATAAAATCCAACTGTTATAATGTGTCATTTAAGGCCATTGTTTCCTTATCAATTTTCTATCTGGATAAAAGTATGGTGTTAAAATCCCCTACTATTACTGGATTATTGTCAATTTCTCCCATATTTATGCCCGTTAATTTTTGCTGTATATATTTAAACACTCCTATATTAGGTGCATTTATGTTTAAAAATGCTATATCCCTTTATTGTATTGATCTCTTTATCATAATATGATGTCCTTCTTTGTCTTTTATTATAGACTTTGTTTTAAAATCTACTTTAAAATAAAAAGCCTACCCAGCTTACTTTTGTTTCCATTTCCATGGAGTATCTTTTTCCATCCCACACCTTCAGTCTGTGTGTGTCTTTAGCTCTAAAGTGATTCTCTTGTAAGCAGCATATAGATGGGTCCTGTTTTTTGTTTGTTCGTTTTGTGTGTTTTAATCCAATCTACTACCCTATGTCTTCTGCTTGGAGCATTTAGTCCTTTGACATTTAAAGTGATTATTGATAGGTATGTACTTACTGCCATTTTGTTATTTGTTTACTGGCTTTTGTTTTTGTTTTAGTTTTTCTCTGTTTTCTTTGCTTTCCTTTTAGTCTTTTCTGTTTTTTGATGATTTTCTTCAGTGTTATATTTGTGTTTCCTTCTCTCTAGGTTTTGTATATCTATTGTAGGTTTTTGTTTTGCGGTTACCATAAAGTTCATATATGTTGACCTCTAAGTACACTTGCTTGATTTAACCTGATAGTCGTTTAAGTACAAAAAGTACAAACACGTTCTAAAACCTGTATATTTCTTACTCCCCCACCACATTTTATATTTTTGATTTCATATTTTACATCTTAATGTCTAACCCTTAACTGTTTATTGTACCTATAGTTGATTTTATAATTTTTGTCTTTTAACCTTTATACTAGATTATTAAAGAAATTGATCCACAGTCTTTACTATGTACTTGCCTTTTCTGGTGGGAATTTTTCCACCCTATAATTTCTTATTTCTTGTTGTAGCCTTTTATTTTCACTTAAAGAAGACTCTTGAACACTTCTTGTAAAATCAGTTTAATATTGATCAATTCTTCTAGCTTTTGTTTCTCTGAGAAGTTCTTTATATCTGCCTCAATTCTGAATGATAACCTTGCTGGGTAGAGTATCCTAGGTTTTTGCTTTCACCACTTTGCATATATCAGGCCATTCCATTCTGGCCTGAAAAGTTTCTGCAGAGAAATGAGCTGATAGCTTTTTGGGGGTTCCCTTCTGTGTGACTCTTTCTTTTTCTCTATGCCATTTATGATATGCCTTGGTGTGGGTCTCTTTGGGTTCATCTTGTTTGGGACCCTCTGTGCTTCTTGATCTGTATATTTCTTTCTTTCCTCAGGTTCAGGATGTTTTCAGCCATAATTACATCAAATACACTTTCCACCTTTTCCTCTCTCTCTTCTCCTTCTCAACACCTATAATGCCAATGTTAATACACTTGATATTGTCCCAGAGGTCTTTTAAACTACTCATTTAAAAAAACAAAATTTTTATTTTTGCTGCTCTGTTTGGGCAATTTCCATTATCTATCGTCCAGATCATTTATGTGTTTTTCTGTATACCTAGTCTGCTGTTAATTCCCTCTAGTGTGTTTTTTAATTTTAGTTATGGTTTTCTTCAGCTCTCACTGATTCTTTTTTATATTTTCTAGTTCTTTGTTAAAATTTGACTGTGTTCATCTATTTCCCACCCCCTCCCCAGTTCAGTTAGCATTCTTACTATTATTGCTTTGAACTCTATCAGGTAAATTATTTTCCTCTATTTCACTAGGGTTTTTTTCAGGGATTTTTTTTGTTCGTTTGTTTTTGCTGTTATTCTTTCATTTGAAATATATTCCTCTGTCTTCTCATTCTGTTTAACTTTCTTTTTCTCTATGAAACTAGGTGAAACAGTTGCCTATCCCAGGCTTGATGGCGTGTCCTTGTGTGGGAGTGTCCCTCTACACTCTGCATATGTTCATTCAGTGGCTCTGGTGGGAGAGCTGGATCTGAAGAGAGCACAGGCTGTGTCCTTCCCTTGGGTGTCCTGCTTTGGTGGGTGGTGGCACTGGTGTAGTTGGGCCACAACCAGAGCCAGGTGCAGAAGGTCAGGGCATCGTCTATGCTCAATAACCATTACTTCCCTATCTGGGGCAGGGATGAGGCTTGAGGAGCTAGAGCAAGAGCCCTGAGGTATTTGGCTTTCACTCAGGTGTGTTGGTAGTCTCCACCTTGATTTGGGATGCAACCAGGGCTTGAGTGCTTGGGCCTGCACTTCTGTGCTGGTTTCACTTTCCCCCCTGGTGTGCACACTGTCTTTAGAGGCTGGCTTGGTGCTGCAGAGGTAGTGTCACACCACTGAACTGACCCTGTCCACTCTCAAGTGTGCACAGGGACTCATGAGCTGGCAGTGTCTACCTCCATACTGGACAGAGGCTGTGCTGGGGTCTCAGCCTGCTCCATTCCCTCCAAATGTGTGCAGACTCATTGGCAATGACAGCCTCTGCCTTAGTGGGGAGCAGTGCCGGAGCAAGATGGGCTGGAGCAGGAGGCCATGCAGGCTGGATGTGTGCAGAGGATGTCCTGGCAGGCTGGCTAGAGCCCCAGGGAATTTCAGTCTTCTGCCTTCATGATGTGACTGGGAGTAAGTCTGTGTGTGTGCTCTTTTAAGAATGGAGTCTTGGGTTCTTACAGCCCTCTGGTAAGCCCCACTGGTTTTCAAACCAGCTAAGAGGACTCACCTTCCTGGTGTTGGACGCCCCAGGCTGGGGCACCTAATATGTAGCTTGAATCCCTTGCTCCCAGGGAGAATCTCCAAGCCTGTGATATTCATTCCTCTTCTGTGTCCCCTGCTAGGGTGTGGGTCCATGCCTGATCACTTTCCTCCCTTCCTATCAGATGCTCTGTGGATCTTTATTTATAGCCTTGGTGTAGAAGACCTGTTGTGTTAGTCCCAGGTCAATTTCAGTGAGTGTCACTCTACATGGATTTGTAGTTTGATGTGTTTGTGAAGGGAGTTGAGCCCAGCCTCCTTCTGCTCTGCCATCTTGATCTCTCCCTCATAAACCCTTTAATCTTGATAACCGTTTGAGGATACTATTAGTCCTATTTTACAGAAGAGGAAACTAAGTTATAGATGTGTTAGATACCCACCCAAGGTCCTGAAGTTTGTAACTGGTAGAGCTATGATTTAAACTCTGGATCAGAAACCGTGTTCTTAATCATTGTGATGCAGTCATGTAGGGAGATGGTTTTAAATCAACCAGCTGGAAATGTACACTAGGTATCTAATAAAATTACTGTAATTTAAGTTTATAACCTCTCAAACCTTTATTTTTTGCAGTATATAATTGTCACCAATGGTAAATATATATACACACACATTTATGAATGTGTAAATATATATTATTCCTTGAGATACATGTATATATATTTCTCTCTCTCTCTCTCTATATATATATATATATATATATGTGTGTGTGTGTGTGTGTGTGTGTGTGTGTGTGTGTGTGTTTACTGACATTTTTTACTTTTCAGTCAGATAATGTTCTCAAAGAAAAAAAGCCAGATTTACCTATAAAAGCCTGAGTATTGAAGTTGCTTAGTTGGGTTTTGGTACAAGACTGCTAGATCCACCTATACTTTTCTGATGCAAATGTAGATTGTTAGACTGAACAAGTAACAAGACAGACAAATTCTTCATGATTTGTTCATTTAGTCATGAAATTCGCCAGTAATTGCCAAGTGGCAAATGTCAAAACAAGAGAGGATCAGATGTTAGAACCCAGAAAGAAGTTTTCAAGACACTGTTTCTTATTCCTATTCTCTCCTATTTCCTACATTATATACATACATTTCTTTTCTCCTACCAGAATTCTGCTAATGTAAAGGTTGACATTTGTTAAACATTTGCTATGTGTCAAGGCTGTTCTTTCTGTGGACCAGTATATGTACTATTCCTTACAACTGTAGGAGATGATCTATACTATCAACCTCGTATTACAGATAGGACAACTTAGCACAGAGAAGCAACTTATCCAAGGACATAAAGCTAATAATTGGTAGAGAATTTGAGTTCAGGCATTTTAACTTTAGAGCCCTTGTCCTTAAGGACTGTAATACTCATTGGGTAGGGAGGTGAGAGCTCAAGGAGAAATGGGAAAGAAGGGGAGTATGTTAAGGGTATTTTGAAAAAGTTCACCTGCTGGTTCTAATACAAGTCCCTTCTCCACTGAGAACAACTGAACTCTGATTATATTATATTTCTGTTAGATTATGTTTTTCCTTTTCCCTTTAAACTTTGACATCACCATTTTATGTGGACATATGAATCCAAGTGATTTTCTATTCTTTGTCCTTAGGATTCCTGATTCAGGATGGCCCTTTGGGATCTTGTGAAAACAAATACTGTGGTTTGGGAAGGCACTGTGTTCTCAGCAGAGAGACAGGGCAAGCGGAATGTGCCTGCATGGACCTTTGCAATCGGCACTACAAACCTGTGTGTGGATCTGATGGAGAATTCTATGAAAACCACTGTGAGGTGCACAGAGCTGCTTGCCTGAAAAAACACAAGATTACCATTGTCCACAATGAAGACTGCTTCTTCAAAGGTAAATACAGGGTGAGCCTAAAGGGTCACCTTTCTCTATTTCTTCCGTCTTCTCAACTCGTGCCTTTAAGTGTAAACTCTAGCACCACTTTTTATAGCAAGTGTCTAAAAAAATAAAGAAAAAAAATGTGAGCTTAATGACACTTGTGAGCAGCAAGTGGATAGAAATTTACATGGATACAATTCTGAATCTCAATCATGAGAACAAAGCTGGCCAAAATATGACTCAGAATTTAATATAGCTTACAGCATTGCACCATATGGCTTCCCAATCATGGCAGTTTTCTTAGGGACACAGAGTGGCCAATTCAGTCAACAAGCCAATTCCACTCATTGAAATGTACCTGGAGTGAAATTGAGAGAAGAATGAATGCCAAGCCATGCTGTGAGAACATCTCATTTCTTCCTGATTAAAAATGATGCCTTCAGCTAGTACCACATAATTCAAATTATATGGAACCTGTAAATGCCCACTGAAATAACTATGAACTCATGCTAAACCCAATTAGTAAATCTGAGATGACAATAATTTAAAATTTAAAAGTTAGCAGTATTTACTACCATGGTGCTCAAAATCAGTGGTAACTGTTTATATGAAAAGTACTGCTGAATTAGTAATTTGACAAATTGTTTTAACATGCTGGATAAATAAATCATTAAACATCTTTAATGCCTTTGATTTATTTATAAACTTATTTCTTGTTTATTTATTTATGCTGGAAAGAATATTTTTTTATTAATAGTCGTAACACAGACTGAAATTCTAAAGTGTTAAGTATATAGAACTCCCATCATTCTAACAGGTCAGTGGTCAGCTTGGTTTCTAATCTTCAATTGGTTCTACATCCCTAGCTCTCAGAATGTTGCTGAAGTATTTTTACACTTAAAAGCTCATGTGATATTTTAATTCTTAGCTTAAATGTATGGTAACATACAATGTTGTTCATTTGCCCACCGATTGAGTTTTCTTTTTCAAACTTGGTGGAAGAAAGTGTTATTTTCAAGGCGATTTTAAAAAAGACACACAGCTTTTCAAATGAATTAAGATGGAAGGCTCTGTAGCCATTGTGGCTACTAGAAGCCCTTTGATATAAATGAGATAAATTACAAGAATAGTTTCTTTACCAGAGTGAATCTGTGTACCTTGATTACATGTATTGAAGAAATTGATGGCATTAGATTATTTTCTTTTACTGAAAGAATAACAGATGCTTTGGTTTCAAGTTCTGTTTCTTATCCTCTTCTATCTAATCTGTCTTATAAATAGCTAAAATTAACTGGATTAACACTGTGCTTTAATACTCATAAAATAATATTTTTCTGTCATTTTGACCTGAAATGGTATAGCGAAAATTTTACTATTCCATTGATATGTAGTATAATAAAACTATGTAAATAATATGCAATTAACTTAGAATTATATTCTAATATTGAGGTTTGGCCCAACTGATTGATTATATGGAAATATACGATAATTATCATGTGAGGAAAAAAATCTGGAGTATTTAATGTTCTGCTCTATTGCTGGAGGCTTAGGCATAATGCATTGCAGTATGCAAATCAACGTGGAAATAAATGAAGTGGATAGAGCGTGTAATGTTGCCTTCCTTATGAGTTACTTCATAAAACAGTGGTTTAAAAATCTTTTGTCCTTCAGACGTACTAAGCATACTTATTAGATCTATGATTGCTTCCAAAATACTTTGTCATCATACATAGTATTACAATTTAATTTATATTAACTGGGTGAGTTACCAGGGGTTAACATATTTCCCAGGTCTCAGAATTTGTGGGTCTTCTGTTTGTTTATTTGTTTTGGTGTCTTGCCTAATATAAATATATATGTATCTCATAAGAGAATTTTATTTCAGCAGAAAGGAAGTAAATAATATATAATAAAATGATAAATTGCTTGTCTTATTAGTGTGCAATTGGCCAAATTTTGGACATAAAAGAAGATTCTATGGAGCCGAAGGCCTAATAGTGTGATGGCTAAAATTAATTCTTGTGCTTGTGGATTATTCTTTCTGTGGAACTTCAGCAATTTATATTGTTTCAAATAATGGCCCAAAGGAAGAAGCAAGTCAAAATATTATGTTCAAGAACTGCTAAAAAATTATGTTTAATTAAATATTTTCAAATAGAAAAAATCAAAACAAGCAAAATAACAGGAATCTTTTCCTCCTTAAAATTTTTTTTTCTACTTTTAGATCTAATAAAAGGTGATTAAGAAAACCTTATAGAAATCAACAAACAGGAATCTATAGGCCAAATCGGAATACGGCCACACCATTAGTTTAGGAATTGTCGTTGGGTGCTTTTGAGCTACAAAAAGAGAATTGAGTTGTTACAACAGAGACAGTATGGCCTGCAAAGCCTAAAAAATGCTTTATCTTTTCAGTAAAGGTTTGTTAACTTCTGATTTAAAAGATTACTAATGCCTTAAAATCAATTTTAAACATATTCGCAGATATTTATTATCCTATCGTTTTGGCTAGGGTGGTGAACACAGGGACCTACGTGTGTGGTAAAATTGACTGGAACACAACACACATACCCACACACAAATGGATAGAAGTGAAACAGAAAATCTGAGTAAGATCAGTGGATAGGGTCAAAGTTGGTATCCTGTTTATGATATTGTACTATAGTTTTGCAAAACGTTACTTGCCATTGGTAGAAATGAGTAAAGGATGCATGGAATCTCTCCGTATTACTTCTTCAATTGCAGATGACTATATAATTATCATAAAATAAAAGAGTTTAATTTAAAAAGTACTGAAAAAATAACAAAAACTTTTTAAAAAGTTAAAGAAAGGAAGATTTGCATTATTCATTAATAACTTGAACGTTAAGCAAAGTCCTGTTTGTTTCACATATCATAAATTTATCAGATTTATGTTTAGTATTTATAATTAAGCCTGTATATTTATTCATCATTTTAAAATTAAGATTAGAGTCCAGATTAAAAACATTTATGTCTATATTTATCTCTATATCAATACATATATCTATACTTATATCTAACCTATATCTATATATCTTCTTATTATTATTTGTGTTAAATATTTAAAATGCCTCTGTAGTATACTCAGCATTTATTACTACTGACTCATAAACATAGACATGAATTCACTAAGAATTTTCTTTAGTGATTTATGATTTCTGAAACTATAGAGAAAACATACATCTGTGAACACAAATTTTTTTCTAATTTATTTCTATTCACATTTATTTGATTATGAAGAAACTATCTACAATAGGATATAGAATATTATAGTATTTGTTTATTGGCATCAAATACTTTATGATGATCTTTACCATAGAATCAAACTTTCCATTTTATATAATGCCTTGTTATTCACTGTGATGAGAGTTTTGCTTTTATTTCCCATGCCTCACCCGCAAATGGCTTTCTAACTGCTGCAATACACGTCGTTACACATAACAAATAAAAGGTCCTCTCACCTGACGCTGGGTCAGTCTGTCAGACACCGGGTCACCCAGCAGAATTTACACACTCAGAGTATAGATGTAAGCTGGAGTAAGAAGCTCAAGATATAACCTCTGCCAAGAGGAGTAGGGAATTAAGCCTTTTATGAGAAAGTCAATTGAACAGAAACACTTCGGCCATTTACTGCACTGATTATAAAACTGCTATAAATGCAAATGTTCTGTGCACCTAAATGTGCATCACAAAGAGTAACAACTTGGGAAATACGTGTTTTTACAGCTATGAGTGTGCTATTTGAATGAGATCTGACATAGTTTTCTTTTTCTTTGGTATAATCTGGAGAGGCATTCATATTTAATTGATTCTCTTTCCTGATTATTATTATTTTTTAAGACAGAATTTCTAGAACTTAGTCTAGAAAACTGGGCTGCCAATGATATTTTAAAATAGATCAGTAAAATGCCCTGTGATATTCCCCCTGGGCTTTTAGATTGCCTTTTTTTGGGAAAGGGCATGTTGGTAAAGCTTCTATTTTATGTTGAAACAGGCTTGTTTACCATTTCATGAAAAATAATTATGTTGATAATATCAACTTTGGAAAATGGTACCCAGATGTTGGTTTGTTTGTTCTGTTCTATTTTGTTTTTAGTCAGTATTAGCCAAATGGAGTTACAGATTGGTGGTGAAATTAATAACTTGGACAAAATGCTGACACTCAGAAGTTCCAGTTCCTCTGAATGCATCCTGTACCCACAACCTCAAAACCAATTTTATTAGTCCCCTGAATTTCATTAGATGTACATTAAATTTTTCTGATTTGATGACAAAATCAACTGAGCTGTGTTTCATTTTTCATATTTATTTTGCACTGAAATTTTAATCAGTGTTAAGAATATAGTTTTGTTGTCACTCTCCTCTCTAATCAAACTGTGACCTGCAGAATCCTACGTATAACCCACTATATAACATACTTTAGGAATCGTTGTTAGGTGTACATTTGTAAATGCACTATTTGCTACTAAAATCATACCAAATGTTTACTTCTCCCCTGATTTTTGAAAACTCTAAAGGATTTTGTAAACATTACATAGTGTATGTGTTTATCTTCCATTTATAGATAGTAGATATGTTATAGATTTTACATATAATATGAAAAGCTCCAAAAGAGGAGGATTTAAATGTTAGGACCACCCAACAAATGTATTAAAATATTGTCAGAGAGAAATGAGAAATATTGGGTATTATTTATGTCAAAACACTTTCACAGCTATTATATTATTAATTCATTATAATAACAAGCCAGAAGGCAATAAGCCTAAGATTTTTTAAATGGCTGCCAACATTCACACATAAGTTAAAGCTACTTGGATAAGAACCAAGGGCTTCTGGCCTCTCTTTTAGTGCATGTATGCTTCAAATCATTCCACTTAAGTCTCTAATGCCATAATAGCTTACTTGCCTTTGATTTTTAAAAATTTATTTTTTATAGTAACTTCCATGTGACTATTTTACGTTATTTAGAAACAACGTTTCTCACTGTGGTATTTGTAAGGGTTAAATAATGCATTTAACACAGTTCTTGGGCAAAAGAAGTTAGTAAGAGATAATTACTGGGTTTAAAAGATTGGAACTTAGGGCTTCCCTGGTGGCACAGTGGTTGAGAGTCCGTCTGTCGATGCAAGGGACACGGGTTTGTGCCCCGGTCCGGGAAGATCCCACGTGCTGTGGAGCGGCTGGACCCGTGAGCCATAGCTGCTGAGCCTGCGCGTCCGGAGCCTGTGCTCCGCAACGGGAGAGGCCACAACAGTGAGAGGCCCGCGTACCGCAAAAAAAAAAAAAAAAAAAAAGAGTGGAACTTCAATAACTGTGAACACTTGATTGAAATAAATTTTCACCCTTGAGTCTGGGAAGCCACACATAATTTCTTTTAGGTTTACATCAGTCTTGCGTAAAAGACTCTGGTCAAATTATTACAGAACCAAATCTGTCAGATCATAATAAACAAATTGAAGGTAATAAGTTTTCCAATTGTAAATAAGACTACTTAAAGAAAAAATAACTCAAGTTTAGAAACATATTTATTATTAGTTTCTTGATTGTAATTGAACATCTATCTCATAGTCACCTTTCTCACTGACTTATAGGCTTATTTTGCTTACCGTATACTATAAATAGAATACCTATTAGATATATAACAATGTGATTTTACTCCCCTACCCCCCATATAAATTTAGAGACTAAGTGGACTTCTTACTGTATTTAATTTTTGTCAAATTTTCCTCTTTTTGTGACATATAGGAGCTAAATGTAACTTTCAAATACATGGATAGTCTTAACTTGTTTTTGTACATTTTTGTTTTTATCTTTTTTTGGTGTCAAGTTGTAAAAAGAATATTTTATTTAATATTTTATTTCATGTTTTCTATGGATTTATGAATATTTATCAATAGAGCACAGTATTCAGCAATGACAGAAAAAATGAGAACAATTTATTACTTCAAATAATTTTTCTTCTATCTTGAAGCTGTTTAAATATTGTAGCAGTCATTACCTCTCACTGACACCTACACTTATGGTGTTCATTCTCTTACTATCTGATTTTCAACTGTTAAATGTGATATTTCTGCAACTTACAAAGTGAAGAACATTTTTTACAACTATTACTTTCCAGGGTAGTTGATTTTTCCTCTCTGATATTTCTTTGCAAAAAACAGGTAACGAAAAACTTTCCATTGATTACATTCAGCATATGTAATTGGGGATAAAATGTTCTAGAAAATGCAGTTGGAAATTATTCTCCATTAGTCTGATCTATGTTTCACTTTGAAAATCCTTTCTGAGGGAGTTCCTATAGATATTTCAGAGAACATTTGAAAACCTGATAATAATAAAAATTAAAGCCAAATAGGAAAAGTGAGAAGTTTTACATGTGATTATCATCCAGAGAGTTATGTAGAAACAAATTTGGAGGGAATCATGTTGCAAATCAAGGAAGATTTTGGAGCACAAGACATACATTTAAGAATTAAGTGTCAAGACCAAAGAACTCTATGGTTGAGATAAACTGGAGAATGAATGAGTGCACACCGGGAAGAAAGAGAGCTGAGGACAGAACCTTGCTGTGCTTCAACAACCTTCAGCAGTCAGAAAGTGGAGAAAAGCAAACAAAGAAGACAGACACATAGTTGACAGCGATACAGGAGGAAAACTTAGAGAGAGAGTGTAGATAAACAGAAGCTAAGGAAGAAAGTTTTTCATGGTGGCCAGAGTGGTGAGCTGAAATAAATGTGGCTGAGATCAAGTCTCAGGAGGATCGGGAAATGACCACAGGTTTGGAAAGATTAAGTCCATGCTTCACTTTGGTAAGAGAGAAAACAGGAGCTGAGAAGGTGAGAGATAAAGTACAGAAAGCTCACTGGAAGAGTGTTTCTCTAAAGAGGAGCAGATCCATGTAGAGATTCCGTGTCTCTCTGTCTCTCACCTCTATATATGGTGATCAGAAGGGAGACATGTAAGTGGGGTAGTGAAACGGAGAAGGGAAAATTTCTGAGACAAGAGAAAGAGGGGCCCTTGACAGAGCAGAGCCTTTGGGTCAACTAGAGAGAATGGGACCCAGTGCACAAGGGCCAGATTTGGCTTTAGATGAGAGCACGGATTCTTCAACCATTAACAAGAAGGAAGGGCAAAAACAGGCCCTTTCTGGTGCTGGTAGCTGGACATATTTAATACTTTAGATGTATGTGGTTCTCATCTGGGTGCTTATAATTTCTTAATGAAATAAAAAGGAAGCATGAGTTAAAAGTGGCAGAGAAGAAAGTTTCGGGGATTTGAGAACAAAGAAAAAAATTTGTGAAACAATAAACAAGGAAACAGAGAGAAAAGACCAGGGGTGTAATAGGGTGTTGGGTGGTGCTGACAAACCATGTGATATATTTTGCTCATGAATTTAAAGTGAGAGTAGTCTTCCATGGCTGTGTATTCTTCTACTGATACAATATAGTCAGCTGCTTAGAGTAAGGCATTGAGAAGATAAGGAATGGGGTTGAACCAGGATTTTAAATTTTCCAGGAAAGAATTACATAGGAAGAAAGAGTCCAAAGCCATATTTTCCACCTCTCTCAGGGGCAGAACGATTATGTTATCTTTGCTTTATTACGCATATCTACTCTGTATCCAGAGCTCTCCTGGTGAGTACCTTTTGCCTCAGCTTGTGTATAGAACAAAGTGGATTCCCAACCATCTCTAAATCCTGGAAATTCTATTACATATTTTGGGTTAACTTCCTAATGCTAACATACAGTTTACATTTGTGCCTGTTAATTAAAACTTGCAATAATGAAATCTGTTTAGACTAGTTAGCCAAGACACACCTTTCCAAAGTATTTGGAAAGCATGTAAGTCTACAATAGCTATTTTATTTCAATGGCTTTCCATCTCTCTTATGAATTAGCAGTCACCATTATGTGTAACTATTTGTGTCATACACAAACTATTTTTATTTAGGAAAAAAGAACTGTTGACAGATATCTCTCAAAAAACAGAAAGTGGATGAGCAGTTATCTTGACATATATCTAAGATAATAGCATTTTATTATTAATTCCATCAGCAAGCCATAAGTCAATGTTATTGAGAACAGTCATTGTGCTGAGGATATACTTTGACAAATGAAACTGCTTTATTTGATTAAGCAAATTATCTGAAAGTTTGAGGCAGCTCAAACATTTTCTATCAAATATTTCTTCATTTAAACATTTAATTTATTCAATATGTTTTAATCAATCTGGCTCCCAATCATGTTGGAATATAGGTTGACTTAATGTGGATGTTGCTAGGGTTTTTGACATTTAATTCACTTTTTTTTAATATAAATTTATTTATTTTTGGCTGCATTGGGTCTCTGTTACTACGCACGGGCTTTTCTGTAGTTGCAGAGAGTGGGGGCTACTCTTTGTTGTGATGCGCAGGCCTCTCATTGCGGTGGCTTCTGTTGTGGAGCATGGGCTCTAGGTGCGCGGGCTTCAGTAGTTGTGGCTTGTGGGCTCCAGAGCACAGGCTCAGAAGTTGTGGTGCATGGGCTTAGTTGCTCCGTGGCATGTGGGACCTTCCCGGACCAGGGCTTGAACCCGTGTCCCCTGCACTGACAGGCAGACTCTCAACCACTGCGCCACGAGGGAAGCCCTAATTCACTTTTTGAAACATTTTTTTCTTAAAAAGGAAGAAAGCGCTAATAAAAATTGAGAGAGATGCATGAGCTTTTGATGAATCTAATTAAGCATTAGTGCAATTAATTGAAAGGAACAATATTACATATGCTTGATTAAATTTATAAGTGTTCAAAGTGTCACATGCCTGTCAAAAGGTTTCAGGTAATAGTTAATAAAAGTATCTACAGAAAATATATATGCATATGTATATCATGGACAGGTATTCATGAGCAAATATGATTTTTTGACTGTTCGCTGGTGATCGTTTATTGTCACCTAATCCTGCGGCTGACCCATTTTAAAGGCACTATCCAAAGATGAAGATGACACAGTTCTTACTTTTGCCAAATTAGTGGAAATGAGTGGCTAGTTCATTCGATAAATGCCCATCGATGTTTTTCCCCATTGCCAGAAAATCTCATGTTATGTTAGATAAGCATCTGTGCTTGATAGTCAGATATGCTGAAATCATTCTGTGTCAAAACAACCTATCTACCCTTTGTTTAAGTGAAACATTTCTTTATCAGTGTAAATGTGTCACATTACATCCAAACATTATTGATGGCCATATACTTTTTGTTCTCTTGGCAGTTTATTATTACTGAGTATGAGGTCCAAATTAAAAGAGGAAAGGAGGGATGCTTGAGAACAATATTCAGGAAGAAATGAGACAGTCACATTCAGAAAACAACAGGGAAGTTCGAACTCAGAAGGAACGTGTTGAGAACAAATTCCACCTTCTTATCCCGCGTGTTAACTCACGTGGCTTTGAAAGTCACTGCCCATTCTTTTAATAAGAAGGGAGTCTTCCTTTGTAAGAATTCACATCTTTAACCTATTCTGTTCACTCTGTCAACCTAGGAGATACTGGTCATTCACTTGAATTTCAGATAAGTACCAGTAAAAGTGTTGTGATGTAGTGTGTGCTGAAGCTAATTCATATGTGTAAAAACTCAGACAGCCTGATGTCCTGTATGTAGTGCGTGGCCTGTTTTGACTAAGGGAATATTATAAGGCGGAGAACGATTTTTGGAACTGTTCATTTGCATTGTATCTATCTAGTCACTGGATGTCCATCTACTTCCAAACAAGCACAGAATATTGACATTAGAGCTCTAGCTTTGAGTGGAGTTCCCATTCCTTATCAAAACCCATAATTCATTTTTTGGATCCCCAGATTTACTTATTTTCAAAACAGATACATGGGTTTAAATTAATTATATAGACAATAAAACTGAGCGTTGTTTAATTTTTCACTTGAAAGATACTAATAGGCCCACATCAACTGCACTTTTGGTGAAATAGAAAAGAACATGCCAGTTGGTATTGGGTGTGTTTTCCAGTACTCGGAATAATAACTGTAGCATTTAGCTATGATGGCATTCTACAAAACATAAGAGTGGGGTTGGGGTTTAATTAAATTTATGTCAAAATTACTTTCAGATCCTGAAGAAAAATATGCTTGAATAATACAGCACATGTTTTGGCCTTTAAAAATCTTAGGAAGTGGAAACATTTACATGACACGTTGGCACGATCTCCACAGCTCAGAAACAGCTCATACACAACATAGCGACAGCTTTGTTCATTAATTCCACAGTAAACCTGCACACCGACTCCTGTATAAATGTGTTACTGCTGTGTCTACATCTACTGGAAGTAGCAGGTGTGGAGTTTCATTTAAACATATCTTTAAATAGATGAGAGAAGGATGATGCCATGTCCTTTCTATGGAATTCTAATTATTTCACCATCAGAATAGTACACCAAATAAATTAATAAATAAAAATCATATTTAGACATCGAGACATTATCTTACAAGCAGTAGAGAGCAACAGGTTGCTGTATTTGACTCTAGGTCATGCTAAATATTTGGAAATTTTACTTGCAGACTCAGAAAATGGTTTGTTAGTCAGAGGCAAAGCCTCTTCTCACCTCACCCCTCTCGAAGTCCCCCTCACTGCCCTGTCCCAACACGGACCATTCCATTGCCCTCTGACACTGGAAAGCAGTGACCTCGAGAGAAATGTCATTACACTGTGGCTTTTGGAAGAGGCCAAGGCACTGCCCCCATTTACAATCCAAACTCTTGACCCTGTTTCCTAAGAAAAGCCCAGGAAGACCAAAGTGTTAAGTGCATAAAAAGCAAGCTGTATTCCAACCTTATTTCCAATCAAATTAGAGTGAATGGATCAATTTGAGCTAGAGCCTTTAGCTATTTCAAAAACCTATCTTCTTTTCACCAAAGTACTTGACTCAAATCTCTTTGTCTCTGTCTGCTGCTGTCTTTTCCTACTCTTGAATGCTGGGCAGTCTCTTCACCAGCAACTAGTAATACAGAAGGAACTCTGGTTGTTATTCGAGATATTAGTGAGCATTCATAGGATTTCACTCTAGTTGATTTCTTGCCATTTCTTGGGGCACCTAGTTATGTCTCATCCTCAGGAAACTCAAGTTTCTTTTCCATTCTTCTATCGCAAAATCTCTTATATGGACTCAGGATTCTGGAAGTTTTGACTCTTTGAAGCTATCACAGGTTTGCACAAGTTGGGCTCTAATTTTGGAGCTCATGTGCCAAAATCATAGGTTAAAACATTGTCCAAAGGTTGGTCCCCCAGAAGATTCCAGGCTCAGCTACTTTCTGCCTCTGAAGAAAGCCTCACTCTGAAACTTCTCCATTCTCCTTCTTTTCTGCTTGGTCGTACTTTGCTCAGGGTTCTCTGTGGTCAGTAAATCTCAGCCAGGACTCTGCCAGCCTGCCGCACCATGTTTCCCTCATTTTGAACATCAGGGTCAAAATTCTATTTTTCATTATTACCTACCAGTGCATCCCCAGAGCCTTCACCTAAACACAAGAAAAAGCGTCTTGTTGGTTTTTTGCTTTACCTTAACCATACATATTCATGAACTTTGATCATAATCTCCTCTAAAAGTAAATGTGGATCATTTGCTTTATATTCATAGTCTACAAAAAGGCCATTCAACAGACTCTTTCCTGGGCATGGAACGAACGTCTGCGACATGGTGTAGCATCTCTAGGTAAACATACAAAATTCAGTTATTCCTGACCAAGCACCCTGGGAGCACAGAAATTGCATTGCAGGTGAATTTTATTGTCCACCAACATTTCTATGAAAATTATGTCTAATTTTAATCATTTAAAAAAAATTTAAAGGAACTACAATGGGAAGGAATATCTCCTGTAAAATGAAAATTACTTGACAAAAAAGATAATTTTTTCATAGTTTATTAAAAGAGAATTTTTATATATTGGGTTTGTTAAGGCACCATATCACCCAACTGCCTGTTACCGTGATAAATTCATAATAGTAGGCAAGAATTAAGTAATTCAAATATGAATTTTAAAATAGTAATATATATGTACATACATATGCACATTGATTTGAAATGTTAATATTTACAATAATAATGCTAATCTCTATTTTCTCACACATTTTAACAATAAAATAATGAGTTTTTTTAAAGACTGGCGTTAGTGTGTACAGATATGCCTCAATAATTAACTGGCTGAGGATCCAGTGATTTTTAACATAAAATAACCAATAAAATGTACAGGTATATTAATGTTGGTATTGGTACTCAAATCATTATTACTTTTAACATTTTTTCTTTATTATGTGAAAATGTGTGTGTTCTGTGTGTGTTTTTGTTTTTCTAAGGATAGCATAAAGAGCATCTTCTGCTGTCTAGTTTCTGCTGAATGCCAAACATACCCTTACTCTTTAAGAAAAATGAATTTTATATAAATGGAACACTATCAGTATTGTTTAACATAAATTATTTAGACTAAAGTAAAGCTTCAACAGTAAGTTTCATTTTATGAGAAAAAGGTGAATAGGATGTTTAAAACAATTAGCTCTCATCATTAATCAATAATGAATTGAGTTTTGAGAAAATAAACTTCCTATTTCTAATTATCAAATCCTAAAGCACTTGAATAAACTAAATTGTGAGCTAGCTTAAGAAACAATCCTCTTGATTCTTTAATTATTTTAAGACAAGGCATCACCACATTTATGTTGTGAACCTGCAAATCACAATGGGATTGGTATTTATGTGCCAAGGCCTGTAAGTTTGGGAGTGATAGAATTCATCAGAATTGTGTTTGTTTGTGAATACCTAAGTTAAATCTGGAAATCCTACTTGTTGAAAAAATCATATTTCTTAAAGTTTTAGAATTTGAGATTATAGAAAAAAGGAGTGTTTTTTTTTTTCCTTATAGGACTATTCTAATGCATTTTGCGATATACAGGACATTTTTCTTTTCCCTGATTTTCTCCCGTGAGCTCGGCTCTTGATTTTTTCTAGTAATACTGTGTCTGTCTTTGTCATAATGTTGCCATTTACCTTCAATCTTTACATGATTGAAGGAAGGACTGGAGACTTGGAAGAATAAGGAGGGGCCCAGAGTAACACAGAAAGCATTTGAGTGGCCGAGGACATGAAGTATCTGAATTTCTGTTAATTAGTGATGGATCTATGCATCGTATGCTTTTGGAGAAAAAAGACCAAATATACTTTGGAAAATCCACATACTATTTCCCCAAGAGGATCTTATTGTCTATAACTAAGGACTAAAAATGCTCCATGTATCCTCAGTGAAATATCGATGTCTAATCTTAGGGAAAATCCAATGTGACTTCAATAATTGAGCTATCAGGCTTTTGATAAGAATTATTTTTAAAAGTCTTGAGATACCTAAGATTTATGTTGTATGTCAGCAATTGTTAAAAAATACATTTTACTAAAATTATAATATAGTTATAACAAGGATGTTTTAATAATTTACACCTAGGAATAGCAGTGGAGAAAAAAATGAAAGGATGGTTTCAAGTAATAAAAATTGAAGAAATGAATGAAAAAGTGTTCCTCATTTTTCTTATTTTTATGGGACAAGGTGTAATAGTTTTTGAGGGGTCTAGAAAAGAAAGGTTTTTAAAAATTATCCCTTTATGCCAAAAGGAAATGAAAATTATATTTGAATAGAACCCTTGGGGCCAGTCACATCAATAGCATCCTTTAAACTTTGTTAAAAGTGGTGGTACATAAAATAAGAGAAACTTTTAGAAGACTTAATAACCTGATCGAGCAAAATGAATGAAGTTCATGAAAAAATAAGTGTTAGAGCTTGGGATTTGATATCCTGTAGGAATAACACCTATTAAAAAATCCCACAATAAAAATCCTGATAAGGTGTTTAATATAGTCTTCTGTCAACTATTGCTAGGGTGAGTAGCCTGACTTTGATGATTAATTAGACATCACCCTTCAAATATCTAAAAGCAACTATCAAAGTCTTAATATTGGTGGGAAAGCTAGCAAAAGTTAGGATAGCAGATACGAGAGTAGCAAGGATTAAATATATCCACAAAAAATATTCTTTGGGAAGTTATTTTTATAAAGCTTTACATTTTAATTCCTTTCATCTTTAATGACACAGATTCACAGAAGATGAAGAAAATAAAGAGAAACACTACTATATTCAAACTTAACCCTATTGCCTTTGTCTATTATTTAAATATCTGTATGTTCCCTTGCCTGATCATTTAAAATATTATGTATTAAAAAAAATAAAACACCTATCTCAATGGCTTAATACTAAGAAAGTTAATTTGGCTAAGGATTATTAGTACATAAAAGCAGGTCTAAGAGAATCTGTCTTCATTTAGTGAAATTAAAAGAATAAATGTTTACTTATCAGATTAAATATCATATGATTTTACATATTAAGTTGATTTTACAGAGTGTTTATTTTATTTTTTGGCTACACCGCAAGGCCTGCAGGATCTTAGTTCCCCAACCAGGGATGGGACTGGCGCCCCCTGCAGTGGAAGCGCGGAGTCTTAACCACTGGACAGCCAGGAAAGTCCCTACAGAGCGTTTTTATGTAGTTGCGATCTTCATTAAACTTATTAAAACTAGGCAAAATATTGCTGTGTATAACATATAATTGGTAACAATATTAAGTTGGTAAGTATTTTAAAGAACTGAGCAATGAAACTTACCAGAGTACATATAACAAAGTATATTTAGATAAAGAAATTAAGAAGAAGAAAGAGATTGAAAATGTTGCACATAGATACTCATCTTTATTTGGGGTTTAATTGATGTAAACCCAGCCTTATGCTAGCTTTTTTTTGTTTTCTAACTATATATCTATTTCAAAGATTAGAATGAAATTTATAGAAGACAAATAAGATTATGTTGCTCTCCTTCTCAAAACACCCCAAATGCTCTTTAATACCCCAAGCAGAATGCAGTCTTAGTCATAATCTAGGTTTCACAGGATCCATACCTTAGGCATGCTTTTTATCACTCTCCCTAACTGCTCACTCATTCGGTCCCATGTCCCTTTTCACTGATACTGAAACACGGGGAGCTCACTCCCACACAAGGGCCTTTATGTTCCCATCCTTGCACGGCTGGGAAGGCTGTTCCTCAGGTCTGCACATGGCTTATTCCTTCACTCCAACTCTCATGTGTCACCTCCACATAGGACATCCTTTATAAAATATCTTTCGATATTTTTCTTCAAAATACATTAAGTGTTCTATACTTAATTTTTGAGTACAAAATACATTAAGTATACCTTAGTAACATTACAGAAATGATACTAGCAATTTATGACTTCTGGGTTTTGGTAGGCTTTCTTATTAAAATGTAAACTCAGGGAGAGCAGGGACATTTTCTTTCTTATAAACCATCTTTGCCAAGTCTAGAATTGAGGTAACAGCTCAGTAAATATGCGGTAAATAAGTGAAGGAATAAATAAAAGAATGAATATTCAAACATATCCCTTCAGACATCTTGAAGGATAACAATAAAAGTGGTTTAGAAACACAATTTCGGAGTAAGAATACATTACTAACAGGTTTCTAAAGAGCTTGACAGTACAGACAATCTCAAACATGTTTAACTTTTGCTATAACCTCTTTACAAATGAGAACTGGTCAGTGCTTACTGACCGAGTAGGACCAGACCAGGGCCACAGCTCTGCTGCTGGGATGTGTCTGCATCTTCTCAGGGTCCAAGGTGCTCACAGACGCCTTCGCAGTGGCTTAGTGTCCACATACTGCTGTGATTATTAAGGGTTTTCTGTTCTTTCATTTCTTGTTCGCTCGTTTTGTTGTTCCTGCTGCTCTCTGCACTTCATTGTTTTCTCTTTTTAGTTTCTGTTTACTTCATCCGATTAGATGCCTTCTGTTCCAATAATGTTCTTCAACCTCTATTTGAAGGCTGATTTTGACCATCTGCTTCATAAAACGGTTCCTTGATTATGCTCACTTGCCTTGAACCACTGTTAAAAGTAGTTATATTTAAATATATATTTACATATGAATATAAATATAAATATAAAAACAGTCTCACTTTGCTGTCCTGGGGTCAGAGCTTTCTTGGTAGCGCTGGTAACATGTTCTCTAAATACGCAACCTCTTCCATGCAGGCTCCTTTGTGTTCTCTTCACAGACACCTGGCTGCTCTGGAGAAGGGGTTTACTTGTCCTTGGTTTATTTACTTGTCTGTATATACTGTCTGCTTTTCTGTTTCCTCCCCACTGGAATGACATTCCTTAAAGACAGGGACATTATTTGATTTTTCATCACTGTATCCTCAAATCCTAGAACAGAATCCGACAGTTAGTAGATGTTCTGTAAGTAAGAAATAGCTTAAAATCCTGAATAAATAGGAAGAGAGAAGCTTCCTAGAAGTTCTGCAGAAGAAGTTTAGGACTTTTTGTGACACCTCTGTGTGAATGTATGTTTGCAGCTTTGAAATTGTTAAGCGAGAGAAAAATCCAATGAATTGGATTAAGCAAAAAGTAGGACATTTAGTTGTATGTACAATTAAAATTATAAGGGTAGAGTAAAGTTGCGTGCCAGGGCTCAGATGCATTCCCATGAAGGTGTCCTCTGTCCGCGCCTGACTCTGATCTCCTCTGCATCAGCTCTGCAGACCTGAGTGGCAGAAAGCAGACTTTCTCGAGAGTCTGCAGCACCATGGGACTTACTTTCCCCAGTTTCCCATCCAATGAAAGACAGCCTCTCTCACACAAATTCCCATTAGAATCCCATGACTGACAGTTGTGTCACCTGCCCATCTCTAATTCTTTGCCCACCAACTGACTCTTATGCCAGGCCTGTTTCAAATATTGAAGATGGAATTACTCCGTCCAAGAGGATAAGGGATGGAGGGAAAGTATCTTCCTGAAAGAAAACTGTGGGGTTGTTACCTGAAAAAGGGTAACAGAGACTGAGCAGTGATGGACCCCTCACTAAAGGAGATAAACAGCTGCAAACGTGTGTGGAAAGAGACTCAACACCAGTGTTCATATGGGAATTGTAAATATAAACGGCGATTAGATACTATTATGTAACTATTAGATAGGCTAAAAAAAATCCCCAAACTGACAATACCAAATGGTGTGGGGTCTTTTGGGGTTTTTTGGTTTGTTTTGTTTCTTCCAAAAGACTTGACGCAAACTTGAATTCTACATAAAATTGAACTCTTCAGTTTGCTTGCTGCCACTTAGTGACTTTTACGTTCTGGCTGTTTAAAAATATAAGAATGACACTTTTCATTTGAGAGTTTGTTGTAATTATAATCTCAGGACTGAATTATACTTCCCTGCGTTCCACTATAAGGAGATTGAATTGTTTACTTGGTGTATCTGTGTAGATACCACAGACCTGATTTATTGCTGGTAATGATATTCAATCATAGATTAGCACTCTAAATATTAAAAACTTAAAACACGTATTAATAGTTGTTGAAAGTCTCCTGAGAACTAATGCTTAATTTTTAGAAAGTAAGAAAGTGTTCTTTGGGTTGATAGATGCAGGTTTTAAAAGCATTAATTAAGAATAGTCAGAAGTGTCCCCAACTGTTATAATTTCCTCTGCTTCAAAATTTGAGTAATTTCTCAGAAACCAATATTTAACAGTTCGGCAGTTTCTTACAAAGCTAAACATTGTTTTACCATATGATCCAGTAATAAACATGTTCCTAGGTTGTTGAAAACTTAGGTGCAAAAATAAACACCCTACACACAAATGTTTATAGCAGCTTTATTCAAAATTGTCCCATCCTGGAAGCAAACAAGATGCCCTTCAATAGGTGAATGGTTAAATAAAGAGTGGCAAATCCATTCAATAAATACATAAGTATATGCAATATAAATATGAACGTAATTTATAAATTAAATTTTAATATAGTGTTATATTTATCTTATATATTTAATATGTAATACATAATATTCTAATTGCCTAATACAAATAAATTAAATAGAATGAAATGTGTAAATTATTCTTTTAATAATATTTTTATTCATAAACAGCATGATCCAGGTGGATTCAAATGTTTGGTGTCTTAATTTAAAAATACAAAATATTAATATATATTTACTATTTTTAAGAGTATATATATGTATAGTTATATATATATATATATATATATATATACACACACATATATATGTCAGTAGAATCCTTAATCACCTAATGAAAAAAATCAATACATTTCACGGAATGTATGATTGATCGATTGATTGATGCTTCCACACTGAAAATAAAAATGTAGAATGTAAGTATACGAAATTCAATTGTCTATAATCCAAAAGGTCTTAGAGAATAAAAACACAATTTTTATAAAATTCTTCTCACGAAATTATGTAAATGCCTGATTACTTAATTAGAAAAATGTAATAGTTTTTCAGGTTTAAGATATTAAAATATATCAGCTTCCGCAGCTGCAGCTTTATTAGATACAAACTCCATTATATATATTATAACCATTAATATCTATTGATAAATAAGAAATAATTCCTAATATTATATAAAACAAAATGGAAGATATGAACTTTTCCCAGTTGCATTAAGCTGCTTTAATTCTGTCTAATCTGTATGTGTGTGTTGCAGGGAGGTGGTAAACATGTCTTCAGCATTTAAATTAAAAATTTCACAAAGCATTAATACATTGGTGCAGGAAAATTAAAGAAATTATTACCAAATAACCAAGTTTAGCATGAACATTGTAGGAAATAAGAAAATATTATCAGTTTGAAGCATTAGAAATTGCTAATATGCGATCATTTTTACCTACAAAATAATTTTGTGTATTTCAATAATTGAAAAATCAAAATATATTTGTTTGTAATTCAATAATTACAAGACATTTAATCTATCAATTTTACCATTAATTAAGGAAAGAAACAGTTCAGGTACCAAAACAACAAAGATACAAAAAATGCTTAATTATTATTGGCAGTATTTTTGAGAGTTTAGCATCATTATGGAATTCAGAGGTCATGACAACATATCAAAAAGATTAAGGCTAAACTAATACATGATAGATTAATTATCTAGACAAGTACAGATCCTATGTATCAACTGTATATTTCCATGTATAGGTGGAGGAGGAAACTATTACTCTCTTGTGGCCCAGGTGGCATTGATAAAACCCACTATTGTCATATATCTGAGGGAAAATAACATAGCAAGGAAAGCAGTAGAAATGCCCCTCTGTATTCTTGTTTGTGGTTACTAAAAAGTGCAACCTCTGGAGTACGGAATGCTTGTTCTAAATCCCACCACTGCCACCTAGAAGCCTACGGTCCTCTGGTCAATGACTAGGACATGCAAAAACGATTGTGACCTGTAAAAAATAATTCTAATAATCTTAACTGAGAATTAAACAGCGTGATTTACAAAAACCTTTCTACCTTTATCACAGTGGCTGGCACAAAGTTAAGTGCACTCTAAAGTAAGTTAAAATAATTAACCTTATTATTTTATTTGCAGCTTCTTGCTGCTCTAAACTATCATATATAATATCACAGTTACAACTGCTATGGATCGTAGCTCAGGCAAATCCAAAATGTCTATATAAATTCACCTTCATATTTCTCTAATTGAAATAGCTCTGGACTTAAAATCAGAAGATTGGGCTTAATTTCTGTCTTTGCTACTTACTAACAGTGTGGAAAGTCCTCCTATTTAATTGAGCTCCTCAGTTAACTGTGAATCATAAGCCTCATTTAAAGCTGCTTCCAAATAAAAGGAAATGAAGCATAATAACCTTTTTCTTTGAATTATTGCTTCTTTGAAATGTAGAAAGAACTATAACAATAGATTATTTTTATTCATGCAGAAGAAAGGGCATTTCTAATATAATTTTGAAATATAATAATTTAACACTGTGACCAAGTGGTTAGGAGAACAGGCACTGGAGTCAGATTACATCTGCTTGTTGTGCTTCTGCTACTTATTATACTTATTATTAGCTATGAGACCTTGGGCAAGTTAGCCAAATATTCATGTCTGCATTTTCTTATCTGCAAAATGGAGGTAAGAACAATACCTACCCCAAAGGGTTGTTGTACTGATTGAACACTATAAAGAACAGAACTGTAACTCTCAAAGCACAGTGCCTGTCTTTCTGAAACCAAGGTCGTACTGCTGGCTCATGACTGGCCAATAAATCAAGAGACAAGTTGTTGGGACAAGGAATAGCAATTTTCTTTGGAAAGCCAGTGGACCAAGAAGGTGGTGGATCAGTGTCTCAAAGAACCATCATCCCTAAGTTAGAACTCAGAATTCTTTTATGTTAAAAGGGGAGTCCCGGTTCGGGTCAGACTCTGCAGTGGATGTGTTAATTTCTTCCTTCCTGCAGTCATTCACAGGTGGCCTGGTCAGGATGTTTTCTAAGAGCTAAACGAAGGTGTTTTAGCTTAATACTCATTACATGGGAGGCAGGGTTCCCAAAGATGGGTCATTATGTATAATTTAAGCTTATAGGCAACATCCCTTTAGTGATTAACTTGTAATACAATAGAAAGGTTCTTCTCGATCACACTTGTCACATAACAAGTGCCCTGTACACGTGAGCTAGTGTTATGATTGATTTCTCTAAGCTTTGATATACTTTTGACAAGCACCGTACCGATAGAGCCAGGAGAGCTTAACTAAACAATGAGCACACTCTTGAAAATAATTGTCTGCCTTATAGAAACTTCATGTCCAACATGGGATAGAGTATAAATATGCACCACACAAATTAATTTCTGTGTATGCGTATGTGTCTGCGTAAGTATATTTGGAAGAAGCACATATTTCTTTGTTCACAGGCAGATACATTAAAATGACCCAAACAGTTGTTTGTTTGTTTGAATTGACCAAATACTACATTAACATGGGTATTGGTAGGGCTCCTGTAGTTATGTGAGCATGTAAGAAGAGACCTGATTTTTCTAAACTAGGACTAATAGTTCCATAGTGTAATGGAGAGGAAGTGGGTCTCGAGTCAGGAAGGCCTGACAGTAACCTGTGTTCCACCTCTTACTGTGTGACTTTATCCAAACACTCATCTCAGACTTATATTTCCTTATCCATGGGCATAATGTTGAGTTAGATGAACGGTAATATCCTCTTCATGTAAAATTCTGATGCTGCGAACTGCATGTCAGCCCCTAACTTGGATAATTTTATAATATGCCCTATAGATATAGGATTAAAAACATACCTATATTTTTCTATGACGGATAGAATTTAAGCTTTTCAGGCATTGCCTAGGAAAGTCTGACTAATATTTAAGTTTGCAGAAATAAAAAGTAGGTTTTCCCCTCTAGTCTGGAACATGATTAAAATATTTAGGCACCAAGGTGATTGAATCTCTAGAGAAAAAAAAATCAATTAATAAAAATTGCTGATGTCAATTGAGAGTTCTGAAAACTCTTAAGAATGATTTCTAAGGAATTACTGCTGATACTGCAAATCAGCAGTGTGCAATGCTCGTGTGTTCTATTTTAATAGACCTTATATAGCTATTTAGGAATTACCCTGTTACCAGAATACATAATAAATATCCAATGTTTAGAAACAGCTACTAATTACCTGATAAGAAAACAAAAGTGTATGTCTGCTTATTTTTTGCTAGGCAAAAGACATTTAGTGATTTTTTTCTATTGTGTATGTAATTGGAAATAGTATGAAAGCATTCTGATAATCCAGTGGCTTAGCTGTTGAGGATTATGTGATGCCTTTAACCAACATTGATGGCGACATTAGAAAAATGAAGCAAAACCATAGTCAAAGAATTATGATAAGATGAGAAGTTTAAAATATTAGAATGGAAGACAGAACTTGAAAACAATCTTTCCAGTGCTATATGCTAATTATGACTTAGAAGTTCTATTATCTGTCTTAAATTTAAAACAACTGCTAAACGGGTCATTTCTTTTTATTTAGTAATTTGAGCTTCTCTTTGATAAGGTCCTTGCCATTCAGATGGAACATAAGGATTCTATTGGTCTCTAATGATGCCAACTACAGCTGTACAATCATCATTTTAGAGTCCGAGCTCTGTCTGCTCTTAGATCTGCTGTTGCTTGATCACAATTGCAGAAGTGTCTTTAAGTATATTTGCTTAACCAGATGGCAAATGGCTGTACAGAGATTACATCCATCTTTGCTACTGTGTGACTAAAAGTGTTAAGCCAGAAATGTTAGCTGTGGTGGGAAAAACACAGACTTGTATCACACTAAAAATAGTTTTTCTTTGTTTATTGAAAGAAAAAGATACAAATATATGCAGCATGAGGATACAACATTATGGCAAACATTGTTATAATATGTACTTAAATATATGAAAAATACTTCTAATTAAAAGTTAAGTAAAGCATAAAATATTGGCATAAAATGTTATGCAATTCCTGATATATTTTTCAAAAGAAAACCAGAAGAATTTCTACTTGCTATATTCTCCTATAACTATTACTTTAAAATATTAGAAAGATAGCTTCAGAAACCATGATATTCAGAAGTATTTTAATTTGCTATACATGATTAACAATATTTCACATGTGAAAGTTAGTAAATAAGCTTATAATGTGGTATGAGATTTATTATGAGTTTATCTGAAATATTTTGAGTTAATTTGGGGTTAACTTTTCAAATTTGAAAAGCTGTAGAAAATATGTGCATAGATATAGTCAATAGATATTTGAACCTATAGACTTCTACAAGGTTTATATATTTAATGACAGCTAGGATTAAAATTTCTGTGGCAAAGAAAAAATCTTTGGTGTTGTCCTAGGGTAATGAGTATAAAATGAGAATTACAAAATATTCAACAAACTTACAAACTTTTGTCCCTGTTTTTTGAAGCCAGGACTAAAAAAAGTATAGAGTAATGGAAAAAAAAACAATGTATTTTGAATTATTTTAGTAACTGAAATAATGTGACTAGTGGATTTTATTCCTGCATAACAAAATGAACATTCAGTTTATATAGAACTGTCACTAAAAAGGGAAGCCAATGAAAGCAGATTTAAGTTGAAAAGTTAGTAGAAATGAGAAAGGTACTGATCACACTGTGGTCTAAGCTGGTAGTTATTCAAATAATGACATGATTGAAATGAAAGCACAGTGATTTATAATCAAGGGCACTGGAATATAAGACATTTAAGGACAACAAAATCCTAGACGCACCCCTGAACAAGGACCACTGATGGGGACCAGAAGTAGAACTTTGCAGATATGTGAAGGTCAGAGAAAATTGAAGCTATGCTGTCGGTTATAGTTGGTCATTCACATGTGCTTCTCTGAGGGCAGAAACTTGTTGGGAAGAGAAAGGTTAATATCCTAAGCCTCAAGGCTTGTGAAGGAAGTGAGTAGTTCAGAAGGTAAATAGGAGAAGGGGTAAGTCCACTTTATCTTCTTGCTGTATGAAAAAGGTCTGTAATTATTAGGACACATTAGGATATCTGTAACATTACCAAAGGTAGTGCTTTAAAAGTTGGACATACTGAATTCCCAGACTAAATTGGATAAATTTAGGATAAATTGTGCGATATTAGTATCCTGCTAATTCAATCATAATATGAGTAATATAAGGAAGGAATTGTTCTTCAAAAATTTCCCCCCCAAAACTTGAAATACATCTATAATTTATTGATTACTAACTATATGCTATCAAATGTAATTTTGCCTAAAAGTCAAAACATCGTCATAGACTAGGGGGTATTATCCATATTTTACTTATGAAAGGTTATATCCTATTTATAAGAGATCAATTACTTTGACAAGGTTACCAGCTAGTAACTAGAATAGAGAAAAGGAGATTTGAAATCAAATGTGTTTTGATTCTTCTTATTATTGCTATACCAGGTTATTTATTTTAGCAACTAAATTGTATTTTCTAAACTTGCCCAGATATTCCAGCAAATAGAGTAACTAATTTTGTCTTTAAAGAAGAGAACAGAGCTTTCTGAATTTTCTTAATTCTATTCTGGGTGTGTAAAAGAACAATAGTAAAACTAAAACAATAAAATTCTTTAAAAAAGAGTGAGTTTTTCAGGAATGACATAAAGAAAGATTTTTGACCAAATAAAACAAATGAGGATCAAATAGTATAAATAAAAAGTGAATACTAGATACTTCAGAAGCAGCCAGGAGCAGAATTGACAATTGAAAATACAAAAACTGATGGATTCATAGTTATGAAGATGAAAAATCAAATTCAGTAAAGCAATTAGGAAACTATAGTATTTTAGACTGATGCATACATCAGGTTCTAGGGGAGGAAGCACGAGCTAATTTATGTATAAACTCAGCATTATCAGGGTCCCTAGTTGATACCGGTGGCTTTGTAGTTATAAACACAGCATACAGTTTCATTGTTTAACCAAAGGAGAGAGACCGACAGAAAAAGACAGAGGGACACTGATAGTGCATATTAATATTTCTTCTAACATGAATCTTTCTACAATTTTAATAACTAAATTGTATAAAAGATGATTTATTTCACATTAATAGTCAGTAGAAAAATGGGACTTATACTAAGATCCATTCAAAGTTGAATTCATGATATTTGACATCATCTTAACATCTAAAATTGAACATGCTGTCAACTTATAGCTTACTAAAGGGCATTTATCAGGTGTCAGACAAATTGGGGCATGTGAACTTCCTTAGCTTTAAACCTTAGTGAAGTTCATCAAAACATATTTTAAACATGTTATATAGATGAATTTATTTCCATTTACTAACACAGAGAGCAAAGAGGAATAAAAATGGAGAGGTATTAATTTTGTAAATGTTACATCATTCAGAAGCATATCAGACAGCTGGAATCTCCCCTTCAATATCTGTGTTATTGGCATGGACTTTCTGATCTGCTAATGTTTTCCAAAATTATGACATGAGATTATAATTTCATTACAATGAAAATAGTCAACTAAGTTCTTAATTTCCTTTTATTAAAATCTTATGGTTATTGGAGAGAAGTGGCATGGAAAGTCTACTGGAGAAAGCAGTAGGAAGTGTGGAAAATCGTATTTTTCAACTGGCTGGATTACAACCATACACATAAGAAATAAGAGCAGAAAAAAGTTATTTACATCTCCAGTAAGGTTATCATAATCCTCTTAGCTAACATGTTTGTTTCATGCTTCCCCAGGATGTTCAAGGATAAGCATGAATTGTTATTGTCCTGGATTTCTCTAACCAAATAATATCCAAATGAATCTGTTACATTATAATAAGATAGAATCGTCTTTCAGCAAAACCAAATATTCCTTAGAGAAGAGCATTAGGATCTCCTGTATGTGATGAATAATCATAACTTGCTATTTAAATTTTGCTAATAGCATTATTTCATTTAATGGTTACTTTTAACAAAAACATGAAATAATGCCATTTGCAGCAACATGGATGGACTTAGAGATTATCATACTAAGCGAAATAAGTCAGAAAGAGAAAGACAAATATCATATAATATCACTTATATGTGGAATCTAAAATACGACACAAATAAACATATCCATGAAACAAAAACAGACTCATATATATATAGAGAGAACAGACTTGTGGTTGCCAGGAGGAGGGGGGAGGAAGGGAGGGATGGATTGGGAGTGTGGGATTAGCAGATGCAAACTAGTATATACAGGATGGATAAACAACAAGATCCTACTGTATAGCACAGGGAACTATATTCAGTGTCCTGTGATAAACCATGATGGGAAAGAATATGGGAAAGAATGTATATATATATATAACTGAATCACTTTGCTGTACAGCAGAAATTAACACAACATTGTAAATCAACTCTGCTTCAATAAAAATTAAAAAAAATAAAGTTTGCTAAATCTAAGATACTTAGACTGAAGTTAATTATGGATGAAAAATAAACATTTGAAAATACTTTCTTATTCTTCTCAGTTGTAAATATAGTCACACATTTTGTATGCGCAGCCATAAATAAATTCCTAATTACTAGTACAACTAACACCAGAAATCCAAATGACCCTATCAGTTATAACACAAGCTCAATTCTCTTCATGAAATGTTTTGTTAAAAGATTAAAAAATAAGATAATATGCTGTATACACAGATAACTCCTAAAGAAATCTTGAGTTAATCATGTTATAAAGTAAATATGAATCATCAGTGAATTAATATTATGAAATTAATAATTATTTCCCATATTTATAGTTTACTAACCTCCTTCTGTCTTACTGTGTTCCTTCAATAAAGGATACAAAATTGACATATATAGGAAACTAAACAGAAGATCTATAGAGGAATATACAAGTATATTTAGTCTTATTTTTGTCAGTATAGATGAGACAAAGAGTTAACAAAGTGACAGAACATAATCAAGTCAAAAACATTTAATAGCACTGTCTAGATATTTTGTGCGTTGTTGTTTGGCTACAGTCATAAAATGAGTCAGAGATGGAATCAAAGCATGACTAGTTCTTAATTTATATGCCTAAAGCATAAAAGTTGATTACAAAACTCCAAGTATGTATTAAATACAAATTCACATTTCTGTCACCCATTATCCATTAGAATATTCATTATATTTGAATAAAGGAAGCATTTGCTTTAATGCAGACTTCAGTAAAATTTCTGACAAAATCCTCTTCTGAAAATCATCAAGGACAAAATCGCAAAGAAACCCATGTGCAACATCAGTACATATTTATTAGTCAGGTGCGCTGCTTCCTGTACCAACAATTCCTAAAGCGGCTGTGATGTAACATGATGAAATGTGATTTCTTCCACCTGCTATAGTCCAGTATGTGTTTTTCAGGTTTGGGTGGGCTCTGCTGCATACTGTCATGACAGATCAGTTTCTTCCATCATAGGGCTCTGGGCTATAGCACGTTCTATAGGTTCTATCCATTCAGCCGGGAAGTGGAGAAAAAATGAGGATCACCCCTGGGAGATTTTAGTGGGCCATGATGAAAACGAAACTCATTACCCTACCATACTGAATTGACCAGAACTCAGTCACTTGGTTCCTCAACTTTAAGGGAGGCTGGGAAAAGCAGCAAAGGAGACAAAGAAGTGAGTTTGGTGAATGGTGGTTATATGACTTTATCTAATTTACTGGATTTGTACTAGGACAACTTCCAGTTGGATTTTTGTGAAGTCACTGGGTTAATGGGGGGAAAAAAAAAGACAAAGAAAGAATAAACCTGAGTGGATATTGGCGGGCAGGGACTATGTGAGCCTTAAATAGCTTGACAAAGTATTATTCTTTCTGCACTTAGGCATCCTCCCCTGTAAAATGAATGAATTATACTAGGTATGGTCCCTACTGAACATTTACCTGTGCAAGATTAACTGTAGGTAATCTATCTTATAAAGGCTAGTCTTGAGGAGAAAGTGAATTAAATTGGAAGATTAACAGTTTTCGATAAATGAAAATTCTCATCAATTTTACTCATATATGTATTAAAAAAGAAAAAAATACTGGAGGAAATCCTAGAAAACATTGAGAGATGGACCTAAAAATTTGATGAAAGATGCCATAGTGCTTCTAGGAATATTATATCAAAAGATTAAAAATCTGAGAAGCATTTAAAATTGGGTAAATAAAGAGAATCAATAGTATATGTAGAATAGGTAGATATACAACAGCTAAATAGATGATGATGATGACGATGATGATACATAGATAGGTAGATAGGTAGATAGATAGACGATGATAGATATAACAGGAGGCTCAGTAATAGGAGAAAACACTAATATATGGAACAAATAAGAATTGATCAAGAAACGTTCCTGAATTTTGATGAGACAACCTTGGTAATAGTGGATAAAGTAGTACTAGTTTTTTGCTGTTGTTATTTTTGTCCTTCTTGGTCAGAGGTCTGAATGAGCAATTTAATTTGTCTGTGATTAAGTAACTATGTGATACCCTTGAAAACATGCAACATTAGTTTAGGTTACATGGCTCTCAGCCTTACCTGCTAATGCTTTTATGAGATTTGGGATTTGAGAATTTGCTACAGACTTTCTTTAGAACCATTAAATATTGCATTACCTGTAAATTACCAAGCCAATAGAATGGTAGCAGTCATAAATTTACCTATTTACATCTTAAGTTGAACAAGCTGGGAAAAAAATATTTAAACACAAATTTTGGCCTGAAAATATCAACTGCCAGATATTTCTCCAGCAAAGATGGGTTTATTGGGGGTCAGCAGAGAATTACAGTTGGGGGTCTGCAACCACGGTGAGCTATGTGCAAATTCCCTGCACAGCAAGGCGAGGAGAATGCTATTATATGAGGGAAAAGGAAGCTGGGAGGGCTGCAGTAAAAAAAAAGGGTCCATGACTTTTCATTGGTTGAGTCCTAGCCAAGGAAGAAGAGGAGTCTGTCTCCTTCCTGTTTGTCTTTGCTATCCTCTCAGGGCATGAGAGCTTTTCCTTCCTGTCTCCCAACTCTATTTAATTGAGGTTTTTATTTATCAAATTTTTAGGATACCAGAGTTCTAACCAGTAGTACAGTCCTTTTGTAGAGGATAGCTTATATCAGGATTGTTGTTTCACAACCCAGGGAGTCTTGAATTGCCACACAAATATCTGTGATGTGTTTCAATATCAGATTTAGCGCGTGTGTATTCTAAAACAAAGTGTGCTCTTTTTCTTCTGTATTAGGCTTATAACACGAATATAGTTCGAAGGTGGTAGAACTTTAAGAACATACTGAGTTTTATAATAAATGAATTAAAATTAAAGATGGCTTTCAGACACAGGGGAAGGTAATGATGATATGGAGATGTACCCATTTGTAGTTTACTTCACAGCCCATTCACACTGGCCCTTTTGTATCCAAATATGATTAAAGAATATGGAAGATATTTATCTTTATGTCTCTTATATATTCAGATAAAATAATTTCTTCTAATAAAAGCTATGTAGATCAGCTATCCATCAATATGAATTAGGGAACTTTATTTACTTATCTGTTTCCCCAATTAGATAGTAATTTTATTAAAGAGAGGACTTTTACAGTGTTACCAGTTGCTTCAACAGTGTACAGCCCAAGAACTGGTATGTAATATGTTTTTGAGAAATAATTGTTGGTTAAAGGAAAACAAACAGGAATGGATTGAGTCTTCCAGCTAATTAGTTACATTATTTTTAAGCCCTTTAATAATTATCCATATCATTCCTCTAATACCTTTCATATTATGACAGTTCATGTGACAGCAGTTGTGGCTACCTAACTAATCCAAGCTAAGGTTTCTTACCAAAAGGAAAACACATACACACACTCACATACACACGCACATGTACACACATACACACAGAGGAAAAAAAAGAAGAAAACAAAAATATTAGCAATGCAGTGATTTAAAAAAAATTTTTTGCTTTTATTTTTAAATTTTTGTTATTGTATAAATTCTCCTTTGGGATTTAATTCATTTTTACAGTTCAAAATGCATAGTTAGATTTCCAAAACTCAGTTATACCATCAAAAATGTACTGAGGAGAGAAATGGCTCAAGTATCTTCCCTTGTTTACTTTCATTCATTCTCCAATTTATATAAATATAAATCATATATGATCTTATCCCCATTTATTTATTTTTTATTTCCAGCTCATGACAATATAAATGGCAGATTTTACAAAAATCATTCTTGTGTGTAACTACATGCATTTTTTGACTACTTTGCACACCTTAGGTTATAATACTCAATAATTGTGTTGATAATAACTACCTTTGTAGCTTGTACATTTTGGAGTATAGCTTTCAATCAAAAATCTCCCCCTTATGGTAATTTAGATCATTTGTACTGATCTCTCTCCTTCAATTATAGAAATTATTCAAATATTTAGAATTGAGATGACTATCAAAGACAATCACCAGAATAATTCACCTAAAACTTTCTCCTGAATTTTCTCAATTTTAAACTGTAGAAATTGAATTTGAACCATGTCAGTAAGATCTCAAAATATGACAGCGATCAGTTGCAGATTTTAAAAAATGGGTGGTCTCCTACTGAGATAAAGACTTTTCAGTTTTATTACCATCTTTGAAGACTATGACTACTTTAACCTTAAATTCACCTGGTAATATTAAAATTAAAATTAAAATTCTAGTTTCCATTTATCCTGGCATCTCTCAAGCATAAAGTAATTTAAAATCAAAAGGGAATATAACCAAAATTTTAGTTTCAATTTCTACCTGAGACTTTGTCACAAGCAAAAAAGCAAAGCACATGTCCTTTTATTGTTGTTTTGTAGAATGATGATTTAGTGTGTAATTTTCATATTATACTCTTTCTCTCTCAATAAAAGAAGTTTTTAGCAACTGGAAGAGAGGGAGGAAGATTTTGTTAACATTTTAATATTTTCAGAATGCTCTTGTCATAGATATAATAATTTCTTACATTTGTATAGTACAGGATATGAAGTTGACTTAAGGCAATGGTGACATAATGAATAGTCTAGAGATTTTTAATTGAAATGGAAAAAGTAGTTTTGGAGAAATGCAGTATTATCTAAATACCAAAAAAAGATACTTTTATTTAAAATGTATTTTGTGTATAAATATATATGATTTCCAAAACATTAGATTTTACATAAGACATAACCCCTGTAAAAAAAACTAACTTAATTAGGTGGCATTTTACAAGTTTAAGTAAGCAAGTATATAAATTATATGTCTATGCTCTTTTCACTCTCAATAGAAGGTGTCCTCCACTTTATATTTCATTTCACTCCACTGTGCATCAAAATTTCTTAGGAAACGTGGAGCAGAGGAAGAGAGAGGAAAGAAAGACACAGCTCTGAAACCCATAGTGGGCATGTAGTGTGGCTCTCTAATCTCAGTCGTTCACATTAGTTTTCTCATCTAATCCTCAGAATATTCCTACCAGTGTATATGGGATGGATTGAATTGTGGGGGTCAAACCTCACCTAAATTCCTCACCTAGTATCAAGTTTGAACTAACATCCTTTCCCATACATAGCCTCTTAATCAGCATTGTTCTTCCCATCTTTCATTGTAATTGACACCATACTATTTCCAGTGGAGATAGAATTCTTCCTGACAAGCCTTTCTTAAATAGATGTAAACAATCAGCAGTTCAAATGAATTTCTAAAAGTCTGTGCCATAAGCATACTTTACAGAAAAAAATGAGTACATTCTGAAATATGTAAATGTTTCTTTTATAAATATTGAACAAATCTAACAGAAACATTCAAAAAGGTGAGGACAAATTTTATGATAAAAACAAAAAGTAATGCATCTAGGAGTCTCCTGATTTACTGGAAACATCATTAGTTAACTTCCGGGAGAATCTCAGACATGTGAAGCTCTGTCTCTGACTTCATGAGCTTGGTATCTCCCTGTGTTCACCAGCACCTGTTTTTGACCTATCAATTAACTTTTATATCAATTTACTTCAGTCAGTAATTGGTTCCTGATAAAATATGATTTCAACAAAATGCTGGCAATTTTGAATCTGATTTTAAATGATGATTTTAAATCATGATTTTAAATCTGAAATTACTCATATTGAAACATTTTTAATTTCCCAGAGGGCTACATTAGCTTCCCCTACTCATCACAGTAGAAATCAGGAGAAATCTTTGTTTTTATTCAAATTTTAGATTGCTTTGCAAACAGCTGCCCAAGACTAATATGAGACTGATAGTGATGACAGAGTTAATGTGACACTGAGAACTTAGATTAGAAATTAGGTGGATAATTTGTGTATGCTTAATACAACAAAATAAAATATTGATTAAATTAGGAACTTAAGGGATATTTTGTTACTGACTGTTGTTAAGTGATTGGGGCTCATTCAACCAAGTCTTTGATACTATTCAATGACAGTTTCCGTGGGAAGTTGAAGAACTTATGGACTAGAGATTAAAGTACTGCAGGTAAATACATATAATGCTGTTATTTTCTTAACACTATGTTTTAGAGCACTTTTAGTTTCACAGCAAAATTGAGCCAAGGGTGCAGAGAATGTCCGTGTACTTCCTGGCATCACGGGCCTAGCCTCCTCCACTATCAAAATCTTTCACCAGATGGTACATTTGTTACAATCCGTGAACCTACATTGATACATCTTTATCACCCAAAGTCCATGGTTTACTTTAGGGTCCACTCTCAGTGTTCTGAACTTTATGGATTTTTATACATGCATAATACTGTATCCACCATTGTAGTATCATACAGAATAGTTTCATTGTCCTAAAAATCCTCTGTGCTCTATTTTTTTTTTTTCCCTCCCAACCTCTGGCAACCACTGATCTTTTTTCTGTCTCCATAACTTTGACTTTTCCAGAATGCCATGTAGTTGAAATCATACATTATGTAGGCTTTTAAGATTTGCTTCTTTTACTTGGGAATATGCATTTAATATTTCTCCTTTTCTTTTCATGGCTTGATGATAGTTCCTTTATTTTTAGCACTAAACAATATTCCATTGTCTCGATCTTCCACAATTTATTTATCCATTCACCTACTGAAGGATGTCTTAGCTGCTTCCAAGTTTTGGTAGTTGTAAATAAAGCTGCTATAAGCATTTGTATGCAGGGTTTTTGTGGACATAAGTTTTGAGTTCCTTTGCATGGATACCAACAAGTGCAATGGCTGGATTATATGATAGGAGTATGTTTAAATTTGTAAGAAAAATGCCAAAATGTCTTCCAAAGTGACTGCACCATTTAGCATTCCCTCAAGCAGTGAATGACAGTTCTGGTTGCTCTACATCCTCACGAGAGTTGGTGTTGTCATTGTTCTGGATTTGACCTCTCAAATAGGAGTGTAGATGTATCTTCTTGTTTTATTTTGCATTTCCTCGATGACATCTGATATTGAGCATCTTTTCATATATTTGCCATCTGTGTATCTTCTTTGGTTAGGTGGCTGTTAAGGTGTTTGGTCCATTTTTTAATCAAGTTTTTGTTTTCTTATTGTTAGGTTTTATGATTTCTTTGTATATTTTGTATAACAATCCTGTATCAGGTGTTTATTTTCCAAATATTTACTCCCAGTTTGTAGCTTCTCATTCTCTTGATGTTGCTTTTTGAGGAGCAGAAACTTATAATTTTAATGAAATTCAGCTTCTCAATTATTTCTTTCATGGATCATGCCCTTTGTGTTGTAACTAATAAGTTATTGCCATACCTAAGGTCATCTAAGTTTTCTGGTGTTAGAACTAATAAATGGATTGAGTAAAGTTGCAGGATACAAAAATCAGCATACAAAATCAGCTGTGCTTCTATATACAAATGGTGAACTATCAGAAAGAAAAATAAATAATCTCATTTGTAATAGCATTAAAAACAATAAAATACTTGGGAATAATATTAGCCAAGGAGGTGAAAGATGTATGCTGAAAACTATAAGACATGGATGAAAGAAACTGAAGAGGACACAAATAAATGGAAAAATTCCCCATGTTCACATACCAGAAGAATTAATACTGATAAAATATCCATGCTACCCAAAGCCGTTCCTAGATTCAGTGCAATCCGTATCAAAATTCCAGGGACATTTTTCACAGAAATGGAAAAAATAATTCTAAAACTTGTATGGAATCACAAAAGATCTCAAATAGCGAAAGCAATCTTGAAAATTAGGAGCATAGCTGGAAGCATCACACTTCCTGATTTCAACCTATATTACAGAGCTGTAGTGGTCAAAAGAGAATAGTATTGTCATTAAAACAGACACATTGATCAGTGGAACAGAATTGAGAGCTCAGAAATAAATCCATACATATACAGTCAAATAATATTTGATGCAAAAGCCAAGGATGTTCAATGGGGAAGGATAGCCCCTTCAATAAATGTTGCTGGGAAAATTGCAATCCATATACAAAAGAATGAAATTGGATGCCTATCTTACACGACTGATACAAATTAACTCAAAATAGATTAAAGATTTAGACATGAAGCCATAAAATTCCTAGAAGACAACATAGGGAAAAAGCCCCTTAACATTACCTTGGCAAAATTTTTTGGACAAGGTGACAAATACACAAGCAAAAAAATAAAAGATAAACAAGTAGAAATACATCAAATCAAAAAGCTTCTGCATAGCAAAAGAAACAATCAACAAGAAGAAGAGGGAACCTAAGGAATGGGAGAAAATATTTGCAAATCATTTATCAGATAAGTGACTAATATCCAAAATATATAAGAAACTCATATAACTCATTAGCAAAAAAAAAATAATAATCTGATTATTTAAATGGACAGAGAATTTAAATAGACATTATTCCAAAGAAGACATACAAATGGTCAAAAGTTTAATGAAAACGTGCTCAACAACACTAATCATCAGAGAGATGCAAATCAAAACCACAAGATATCACCTCACACCTGTTAGAATGAGTACCATCAAAAAGACAAGAGATAACAATTGTTGGCAAGGATGTGGAGGAAAGGAACCTCTGTGCATTGTTGGTGCAAATGTAAATTGCTACAGCCACTGTGGAAAAAGTATGGAGGTTCCTCAAAAAGATAAAATAGAACTATCATATGATCCAGCAAACCTACTTCAAAGAAAATGAAGTCACGAGATTATCTCCATCTGAAAGCTAATTGCAGCACTATTTACAATAACCAGAACATGGAAACAACCTAATCGTGTATTGATAGATGAATGAATTATATCTACACACATTTTCTTTATTAAGCTATGAGAAAGAAGGAAATCCTGCCTTTTATGACAATATGGATGGGCCTTGATGACATTATGCTTAGTGAAATAAGACAGATGGAGAAAGACAAATACTGTATGATACCATATATGGAATCTAAAAAAAAAAAAAAAGCCAACTTTTAGAAACAGAGAGTAGATTGATGGTTGCCATGGGCTGGAGACAGGGTATGTGGGAAGATGACGACAAAAGGTACAAACTTCCAGTTATAAGATGGATTAGTCCTGAGGATCTAATTTTCAGCATGGTGACTGTAGTTAACCTTTCTGTCATATATACTTGAAAGTTCCTGAGAGAGACTATCTTAAATGTTCTCACTGTGAAATAAAATTGTACTTAGGTGATGGATGTGTTAACTAACCTTATTGTGGTAAACATTTCACAATATATACATGAATCAAATCATTATATTGTATACCTTAAGCTTATACAATGTTGTGTGTCTGATATATCTCAATAAATCTGGGGGAGGATCCCTCTAAGCACTTTTAACTACATCCCACACATATTGATAAGCTGTGTTTTCATTGTCATTTAGTGCAAAATATTTTAAAATTTGTTTTGAGATTTCCTCTTTTACTCATATGTTCTTACATTGTTAATCTCCACATATTTGGGGTTTTTCCAGTTGTCTTCCTGTTATTGATTTCTAGTTTAATTCCACTGTGGTCTGAGAGCCAACATGGTATGACTTCTGTGCTTTTAAATTTGTTAAGGTGTATTTTATGGACCTGAGTGTGATCTGCCTTGATGAATGTGCCATGTGAGGATGCATATTCTGCTGTTTTGGGATGAAATAATCTATAGATGTCAATTATATCCAGTTGATGGTGCTGTTGAGTTCAACTATGTCCTATGTCCTTTTGTTTTTCACTTTTTTCCTGCCTTTATATAATCATTTTATACAATTTTATTCTTTTTCTCATTTTTAGTATTTAGGTTATACTATATATGTATTTATTTATTTTCTTACTTTTTGTAGTGGTTGCCCTAGAGTTAGCAATATACATTTACAGCCAATCTAAGTGCTCTTTCAAATAACACTATACCGCTTCATGTGTAGTGTAAGTTATAGTAATGAAATCATCCTAATTCCTCCCTCCCATATTTTGTTTTATTGCTGTCATTTCCTTATATGTATATATGCATATATAGATTTATATACATGACATATATGTATCTAAACATTCATAGTCAAATGCTTTGTTGGTATTATTATTTTGACCAAAGTGTTATCTGTTAGATAAATTAAGAATCCAAATATAAATGTTTTTATTTTTTCTTTACTTATTCCTTCTTTGACACTTTTCTTTCTCTTTGTAGATCCAAGTTTCTGACCTGTATTATATTCCTTATAATACAGAACTTACTTTAATATTTCTTGCAAAGCAGATCTAATGACAACAAATTTCCTCAATTTTTGTTTGTGTGAGAAAGTCTTTATTTCCTCCTTCACTTTTGAAAGATAATTTTGTAGGGTACAGAATTGTAGGTTGGTAGCTTTTTTCCTCTCATCTTTAAATATTTCATTTCACTCTTTTTTTGTTTGCATGGTTTCTGAGACACTGTCAGATATAATTCTTATATTTGTTTCTCTATAGGTAAGGTGTTTATTCTCTCTCTGGCTTCTCAGGATTTTTCCTTTATCTTTGATTTCCTGTAGTTTGAAAATAATGCATAGATAGGTATAGAGGTTTTTTGTTTTTTTAAATTTATCTTGCTTGCTGTTCTTCATTTCCTGGATCTGTAATTTTGTGTCTGTCATTGATTTGAGGAGATTCTCAGCCATTTATTGCTTGAAATATTCTATTCCTTTCTCTCTTTCTTCTATATCTGGTATTCCCATTACATGTATATTACACCTTTTGTAGTTGTCCCACAGTCTTGGATATTCTGTTACGCTTTTTTTTTTTTAAATCATCTTTTGTGTTTCTTTTCATTTTTTGAGGATTCTACTGATATGCCCTCTAGCTTAAAGATTCTTTTCCCAAGCAGCCGCAAGGCACAGGGATATTAGCTCGGTGCTTTGTGACAGCCTGGAAGGGTGGGATGGGGAGAGTGGGAGGGAGGGAGACGCAAGAGGGAAGACATATGGGAACATATGTATATGTATAGCTGATTCACTTTGTTATAAAGCAGAAACTAACACACCATTGTAAAGCAATTATACCCCAATAAAGATGTTTAAAAAAAAAAAAAAAAGATTCTTTTCCCAGCATGTCCAGTATATTAATAAGCCCATCAAAGGCAGTTTTTTATTTCTGTTGCAGTGTTTTTCATCTCCAGAATTTAATTTTGTTTCTTTCTCATAATTTCTATCTCTCTGCTTACATTACCTATCTGTTCTTGCATGCTACTTTATCCATTAGAGTCTTTAGCATATTCATCATAATTGTTTTAATTTCTGGTCTGATAATTCCAACGTCCCTGCCATGAGTGATTATAATACTTGCTCCATCTCTTAAAAGAGTGTGGGATATATATATATATATATATATATATATTGCCTCTTAGTATCGTGAATTTTTCTTGATAGCCTCACATGAAGTACCAGGTAAAAGGAACTGCTGTAATTAGGTGTTTAGTAATGTGGTGTGAGATCTGGGGGGAAGAACGTATTCTATAGTTCTGTGATTGGGTTTCAAACTTTTACTGCGCCTGTGCTTCTGGACTGTGAACTTCACATGTGCTTCTCCGTTCTTCCCCCTCCCTTACATGGGACTGGATGGCTATCACTGGCTAGAGTTGGGTATTTCTTTTCCTCCAGGTCAAGTAGGCTCTGATAGAATACCAACAGGTTAGACTCTTCTTCAAGGTTTTCCCTGGGGCAAGCCTCCTTTAGAACAAAATGCTGTCTCATACTTTAAAGTGGTCCTTTTCCCCTCCTGTAGCTGAAAGCATGAGGGGAATTTTCTCTCATATTTACTGCCAGAATCTGGTCAAGCTCCTGGAAGTAAAACTCACAGAAGTGTGGTGGTCCCCCCATGACTGGGTACGCCTGAAGTTTTTAACCCTCAGCCTTGTCCACACTGATCCTCAGCAATTCAGCAATTCCAGTTCAGGTTTTATTTCCAGCACAGGTCCCCACTGCAATTTCCACTCTGCTTTGGAAAACCCTATCTCCCTGTATTCACCTGTCTGTCTGTCCAACCTAGAGACAGCAGTTTGCATTGTATCCTCCCTTCTCTAATTAATTGAAGGAGAGTTGCTGACTTTTTAATCTGTTCAGTTTTTTACTTATTGTTAGGACACAGTGGTAACTTCCAAACTCTTTACGTGAGGAACTGGAAACCAGAAGTCCATATATACTGTTTTAAAGTTTATCTTTTACCTCTTGTTTTCAAACTACTGTTTTCTAGGCAGGGAAAATATCACCTGCTTTTCAAACATCTAAAATAAACCTTTAATGGACTTTACCCGCAAATAGAGGAGATGTATTTTCTTCAGCAATGATCTCACTGAAAATCAATAATTCCCTATTGACCCAAATGGGATAATACATTGACATTTTGGAGGGGTGTCTTTTGGAGGCAAAATGAAACCAAACTATTTATATGTTTCAATGAACCATTTAGCAATAAGCCTCATACATGGATGACCAGGGTATTCTACTGATACTCCTGCCTATTCTACCATGTAAGGAGTCTATAGCTTCAACTGGAAAGATAACTCGAGTTTTGTAAAATGGTTATTCCACTGTAAGTGGAAATGAAAGTGTGTAGAGAAAATAAATGAAGATAAAACATACTTTAAAATCCTTTCTATTTTCGATTAGCCTTTTTGCTCTATCTAAATAGGAAATTTCCTAGATATAGTATTCTTGTTCATAGTTATTTAAGGCTTTTATGTTTCCTTAACAAAGAACTGTCATGATCACTTTGGATTTATAGATAATATCATTAGGTTGAAATGTTCATTCTGGGCTTTAAAAATAATACCATTGGGATGAATAAGTGTAAAATAACAAACAAATAAGAAAAGAAAATTCTTGGTTAAGAGAAATGCCAAAAGCTGTATGAATGTTTTCCATTTTCCAAATATTACAGTTTTGCTTTGGTACAACAGATGAAGTTTCAGGATAATCAATGATAGGAATTAGTTGAGGATTTGTGGTTTTCAAGTAGTAAGTCACTAGTGATTTGAGAAAATCCTGAATTAGAAAAGAACAATTTAAGATAAGACAGGTGATCAGCTTGAAGTCCATTACTGTTGGCTTAGGTCTCATAAGAGGAAAGAAGTATTGCTGGTGCTCACAGAATCTGAAGAAGGTTGATCAGAGGATGAGGGTGAAAGAAAGCTGTAAAAGAAGGACTTTTATATAATTGAATACTATTTAATCAAATATAACAGATATTCAGGAACTATTTTGATCATTTGTAAGACCATTGTATATTTCTGCCTTAAAATTGCTTGATCAAATAGGAATTTTAGTGGTCAGAAAGAAAAGAGTCTGACCTACATAAGAGTTAACGTCAGGGCTTCCCTGGTGGCGCAGTGGTTGAGAGTCCGCCTGCCGGTGCAGGGGACACGGGTTCATGCCCCGGTCCGGGAAGATCCCACATGCCGCGGAGCGGCTGGGCCTGTGAGCCATGGCCGCTGAGCCTGCGTGTCCGGAGCCTGTGCTCCGCAACGGGAGAGGCCACAACAGTGAGAGACCCGCGTACCGCAAAAAAAAAAAAAAAAAAAAAAGAATTAACATCAAATATTAGTTTGAGGCCACTTTATAAAATTCCCTAGATGCCTGCTCAAATGGTTAATAAATAATCTTTGAGGGTTAGTGCAAATTAACATTTAAGAAATTCCTGTATTCAGAATTAAGAAATCATGCCCATCATGACTGAAATGAAGCCAGGTAGCCTGAGATAAGCCTGCGTAAGAGAATACAATTTTTCATTTCCGTTTTTGTTTTTTATAAAAGGAAAACAAAACCCCCAAAACCGCAGTGACCTCTTTCCCGCTATTAGAATGCCAGGACTTGCGCATTTTTTTCCCCATTAGGATATTTAGAGCAGCAGAACAATGCTGTCAGAAGAAACAATTAATAATCAGCAAGAAATGTGCCAGTGTTCAAATGTCAGGATCAGAAAAATCGTCATTAGTTTAAACAGTGATTTCTAAAATGTAAATGTGAATAAGAGAGTAGTTGTTCGTACACCTGTTTGTTTTTCATTTGTTGTTGTTTTATTCGGTGTTCCAGGTAATTAGTACAGTATGTTCTTAAATATATAAAAACTATTTGTCCCAAAGTTTAATCGATACTACATTAGTATGCAATTTAACCCTACTATGAAAAAAGATGAAAACATGTATGTGTGTGTAGCAAGTAAAGGACAAAATGTTGATTTGAAATACGGTTATCAACTATGGGCTGGGTATATTAAATTGCTAAATCATTTGCTCATAACCGATCAGAGTTGTTAAAATTAATTTTAATTCCTCAGCAATATCACTGATTACTATATTTTGGAACACTGTAAGGTGATATTTTAAAAATTTACCCATAATCATCTTTACCTTTTTCATGTCTTTGGTGTATAGTGTCATGAGTTTTAACACATGTAGACTTGTGTAACCACCTTCATAATCAAGATACAGAGAAGTTTTCTTATGCCCCCAAAATTCCCTTTGCTATTTGTAGTAATACATTCTCCCTACCCCTACCAGAGGGCAGCCACTTAATCTCACCTTTTTCTCTGTAGTTTTGCCCTTTCCAGAATGTCATATGAATGGAATCATACTGTACAGGACCATTTGAAACTGGCTTCTTTCACTCAGCATAATACCGTTGAGGTCCATTTATGTTGTGTAATAAGAGTTTCTTTATTTCTATTGTTGAGTAGCATTCCATTTATGAATATTGTAGTTTGTTTATCCATTCAGCCATCAAAGGACAGTTAAGATTGTTTCCAGTTTGGGGCAAATAAGATAAAGCAGCTATAAACATATGTGTTTAGATTTTTGAGTGGACATAACTTTTTATGTCTCTAAAATAAATACCTAGGAATGGATTAGCTAGGTCATATTGTAAGTACATGTTTAACTTATTAAAAAACTGCCAAATTGTTTCCCAGAGGCCTGTAGCATTTTACAGTTCAATGATACGTGGGTGTTAGCTTAATGCATATTTTTTGAAAAGACAAATATTAGAGAGATGAGTCAAGGTCCTATTATATTTAATACTTATATTTTGTGTTTAATTAATGTGGTAGAAAAAATAATGGCCCTCCAAAGATATTCAGAACCTAATCTATGGGAAGTGTGAATTTACAATAAGGCAGAAAAAAAGGTCTTTGCCGATGTGATTAACGATCTTGAAAAGGATGCTTGCTGAAATGGTTAATAACCTTTAAGGTTAATAAAAACTAACACTAAAGAAATTACTGTATTCAGAGAACCAGCAGAAAAAACAGTTCTATTACTTCCATGAAATTAATATTCTAGTGGGAGAGACCAGAGTATAAGGAAATAAATAAATATAAAATATAATAGTGGTAAGCATAAGCAGGAATGACAGAGAAGTATCCCAGGGTTGGAGGAAGAATACATCTTTTAGAAGAAGTTCTTAGATGATCCCTCTTGTAAGATGATATTTGAGCAAAGGATTGAATGAAGTGAGGTGTGCTAGCCATGTGGCAATACAGAAAAGGAAAGTTCGAGGCAAAATGCAAAGGGGTTGGAGAGGTGCTGAGGCAGTAGCAGACTGCAGGTCTTTGGAAGGTTACTACACTGTGTGGTGAGATGATGTTGGGAACAGCCTGAGATGAGTTCTTGCAGAGACTTGTACACTTTGGTGAGAAGCCTGATGTTATCCATTATGGGAGGCACCGCAGTGCTTTGCTTTGCTCAGGGAAGCACCGTGAACAGATTTACATTTTAAAACAATCACTCTGGCTCCTGTACAGTGAATAGTTTGCAGTTTGAGGAGAGTAGAAGGGAGGGAGCTATTAAAGTGGCTAGACTCCAGGTGAGAGATGTCTAAAATTTTGTCTTTCTCATTAAAACATTTGATTTGCAACAAATTTATCACAAATTTCATATCTTTACAGCTTTATGAGTAGTGTTATACTAGAAATGAGAAGATATGCATAAATTGAACATTTTCTAAAATAGAAAAAGAATGACTTCCAGTTATGGCTGTATGATGCAGTAAACAACATAAACCATAAACAATCATCCAAACGAAAACATAATGCCACCAAATGTCACATAAAATCCAAAACACTTCAGTAAATCAATCAGTTAAATGGCCAAAAAAAAAAAAAACTCTTCATAGGTCAAAAGTAGAGAAATAGTGGCAATCCAAAATTGTAAACAATCTCTGAGACCACCAGCTGATCAGTAAGCATTGGCCAAAGCTGGTAAGATTGAACTTGCGCATTTTCAGTTATTTTTGGCAAAATGTTTATGTAAAAAGGAGGGCCTGATAGAACAGCCCTACCTAACACTGAGACTTTCCAAAGCCATGACCTCAATGAAATAGAAATAAGTATACTTTTCAGTTGAAGCCATACCTGTCTATCTCAATCTTGGCAGTAGGTAGGGTGAGAAGAAGACACTCTTAAAAATAATAATTGCACACTGTCTCCCCTGAGATTTCTGCTCTAATTCATATGATATCTATAATATGCAAAATCTCATATTTTATTTTAAATAGTATTTGGGATGATAGCACCCACAAGGCACCAGGAAAAAGCAAGTAGCCCAAAGGTTTTTTCTTTCAAACAAACTTTTACCTTAGGGCTTTATGTAATTCCATAGGAAAAAAAAAGTTTCATCAAATACAACTTCAAATAAAAAATAATTTTTTACATAATAACAAGAGAAACTGAGAACCAAGAAAAACAAGAGATTGAGTAATCACACCTATAGAAATATTGAATAAGTGCTTTTCATATATATAAAGAAAAATGTTATTAAGCATGAGATAAAAGAAAAAATGCCTATAAAATTAACAAGCAGCTTGTAAAACAAATAGAAATTATAGATTTGGTACAGTGTGTATGTACATGCATCACTTATTTCATTGCACTTCACATTGTTATTCTTAGCAGATACTGCATTTTGTACAAATTGAAGGTTTGTGGTAACCCTGCATCGAGCAAGTCTATCAGCACCGTTTTTCCAACATCATTTACTCACTTCGAGAATCTGTGTCACATTTTGATAATTCTTCTAATATTTAAAACTTTTTCATTATTATATATTTGCTATGGTGATCTGTGATCGGTGATCTGTGATGTTGCTATTATGACTATTTTGGGGCACCAGTTGCGCTCAGGTAAGATGGCAAAATATAATTGATAAATGTTATGTGTATTCTCAATGCTCCACTGACCAGCTGTTCCCTCATCCCTCCCCTCCGCCTCAGGCCTCCCTATTCCCAGAGACACAACAGTCTCGAAATTAAGCTAGTTAGTAACCCTGCAATGGCCTCTAAGTGGTCGGGGAAAGAGCTGCATGTCTCTCATTTTAAGTCAAGAGCTAGAAATGATTAATATTAGTGAGGAAGTCATGTCAAAATCCAAGACAGGCCGAAATCTAGACCTCTTGAACCAAACAGTTAGCCAAGTTGTTAATGCAAAAAAAAAAAAAAAAAGAATAGTTCCTGAAGGAAATTAAAAGTGCTACTCCAGTGAACACACACATGATAAGAAAGCAAAATTGCTGATATGGAGAAAGTTTTAGTGGTCTGAATAGAAAATCAAACCAGTCACCACATTCCTTCAAACCAAAGCTTAATGCAGAGCAAGGCCCTGACTCTTCAATTCTGTGAAGGCTGAGATTGGTGAGGAAACCGCAGAAGAAAAGTGTGAAACTAGTAGAGGTTGGTTTCTGAGGTTTAAGGAAAGCAGCCATGTCTATAACATAAAAGTTCAAGGTGAAGCAGCAGGTGCTGACGTAGAAGCTGCAGCAAGTTATCCAGAAGATCTAGCTAAGGTAATTCATGAAGGTGGTTACACTAAACAACAAATTTTATTGTAAATGAAACAAACTTCTATTGGAAGAAGATGCCATCTAGGACTCTCATAGCTAGAGAGGAGAAGTCAGTGCCTGGCTTCAAAGCTTCATAGGATAGGCTGACTCTCTTGTTAGGGGCTAATGAGGATGATGACTTTAAGTTGAAGCCAATGTTCATTTACCATTCCCAACATCCTAGGACCCTTAAGAATTATGCTAAATCTACTCTGCCTGTGCTCCATAGATGGAACAACAAAGCTTGGATGACAGCACATCTGTTTATAACATGGTCTAGTGAATATGCTAAGCTCACTGTTGAGACCTACTGTTGAGAAAAAAAAGATGCCTTTCAAAATACTATGCTCATTGACAATGCACTGGGTCACCCAAGAGCTCTGATGAAGATATATGATGAGATTAATGTTGTTTTCATGCCTGCTGATGAAACATCCATTCTGCAGCCTATGGATCAAGGAGTAATTTCAACTTTCAGATCTTATTATTTGGGAAATACATTTCATAAGACTATAGCTGCTGTAGTTAGTAATTCTTGTGGTGGATCTAACCAAAGGAAATTAAAAACCTCTGGAAAGGATTCACCGCTTTAGATGCCATTAAGAACATTCCTGATTCATGGGAAGAGGTTAAAATATCAACATTAACTAGAGTTTGAAAGTTGACTACAACCCTTGTGGATGACTTTGAGATGTCCAACTGCAGATGTGGTGGAAATAGTAGGAGAACTAGAATTAGAAGAGGGGTCTAAAGATATGACTGATAAAAAATTAAAGGATGAGCATTTGCTTCTTATGGATGAGCAAAGAAAGTGGGTTCATGAGATAGAACCTACGCCTGGTGAAGATGCTGTGAAGATTGTAGAAATGACAACAAAGGATTTAGAGTAGTACATAAACTTAGTTGATAAAGGCAGTGGCATGTTTTGGAAGGATTGTCTCCAATTTTGAAAGATGTCCTACTGTGGGTAAAATGCTATCAGACAGCACTCCATGCTACAGAGAATTAGCCCATGAAAGTAAGAATCAATCCATGTAGCAACCCTCATAGTTGTCTTATTTAAGGAAATTGCTACAGCCCCCCCAGCCTTCCCCAAGCACCACCCTTTGAGCAGCCATCAATATCAAGGCAAGACCCTCCACCAGCAAACAGATTATGACTCACTGAAGGCTCAGATGATAGTCAGCATTTTTTATCAATAAAGTCTTTATTAGACATATGCTATTACAGACAATGTACTACAGTACAGTGTAAATGTAACTTTTATAGGCACTGAGAAACCAAAAAATCGTTGTTACTTGCTTTATTTGCCATATTCACTTTATCGTGGTTGTCTGGAACCAAACCCACAGTATCTCCAAGATATCCCTATATGTATGTGTATATATATATGGATGTGTGTATATATAAATATATATGTATATTCTGGTTGAATAGTACATATACATATGTTGAAGTGTATAGATATAGACTTGTTCAGACTTTCTGAATCAATCTTTTTCATAAAGAAGATCAGGTATGTAAAATTTTATAAAGGTCTTGAGTAGAAACATTCTTAAAGCCATCACATTAAGCTATGAAAGACTTTTCTGGAAATCAGTGAACTTTGTTTTTCTACTAAACAATATATTTTGATGTGAATTAATATGTAGGTGTAAAATGTACAAACAATACCAGTTTAGTGGTTACAAATTAATTCTATTACTTTCTTGAAATAATGATAATTTGAAGAGCAATAACTTTCATGACTGTGCATTTATGACATGCCAGATGCTTTTCTGTGTACTTTCAATGAATCAAAGAAGGACTAGTTTCATGCAAACACGCTGTGAGACAGTATAATTATCCCCATTCTACAACCTGAGGACAGCGGTCAGTGATGTCTGTAACTTGTCCAAAGTCACACAGTTAATAGAAGCAAGAGCCGTGATTCAAACCTGTTGCTTTTTCATAACTGCAATTTACATATTCATTATGTTAACAATAAATTAGTTTGGAAAATGGATAATCTTCCTTCATGGGGTCAGCTAAGCCTTTAATCAGCGTCTGTTAATCATTTGATAGTTAGGTCTTTTCCTTTAAGATGTAGAATATTAATTCCTGTGTACCTCATAATGTGAAGTCTCATGACTATTACATGTGGAAACATATGTAGGATTATTTTTTACACAACATGATGTTAGTTAACTGTCTTTTGCCTTTACTGTACTGCCTTTTGAAAATTGTGGCAAATTTGCAATCTTGTGATCACATCTAATCAGAGATTTATCTAATAGATTTTAAAAGTTGCAAATAAAAATTTTAAATACCAATTTTTCACAAATTAAGAATTCATTAGTCTGTAAAACAAATAGAATTTTTTCTTGATTTTGAAAGTTGAAAGTAGCTAAACAAGTCTATGGAAAATTAATAAGGATGTAAAGATATACAGACTAGTTAGCAGCTATGTTACGTTTTATATTTACTATGTAAGGTAAATCTATATTGTCTGTAGTATGTGCTAATGAATCTCATTATAAAAATTCTTTATAAGACCAAACAATTAAAATTTCTTTAAAAGTATTTGTTTTTATGGATGGCATAGTTGTACATAACTTGTTTGAAAGAGTAGTCAGATATTCATATAATAGTTCTTCTTGACTTTGAAAAGTAATGCGAAGATGAGATTTACTTATAAGACTATGGTTTTCAAAGAAGTGGGTATTTTCTTAAAATGTATATTGAATTATATATTTTTTTTTTTTGCGGTACGCAGGCCTCTCACTGTTGTGGCCTCTTCCGTTGCGGAGCACAGGCTCCGGACGCGTGGGCTCAGCAGCCATGGCTCACGGGCCCAGGCGCTACGTGGCACGCGGGATCTCCCTGGACCGGGGCATGAACCCGTGTCCCCTGCATCGGCAGGCAGACTCTCAACCACTGCGCCACCAGGGAAACACTATAATTTATTTTTAAGTAAAATTTCTGATTTAAAACATATCTTCACATTATTAAGTCATCTTTATGAATCAAGGTTTACTCTGTTTTGTGTCTGTCATTCTTTTGGGGCTTGTTTTCATTATGTGACCCATTGATTAGTATCCTTCTGTCTGAGATGTTTCACAACCAGAAAATTGTTTGGAAAAATAGAGACAGAAAAGGAAGTAATAAGTATCGAACACTTCTAATATGTCCAACACTTAGCTTACTTTATGTAATTGCATCCTAATAAAGCGTGGAGGTAAATATTATTAGCCCTATTTTACAGAAACTATTGTGGCTCAGAAAGGTTAAGTGATATTTATTCAGTCATTGAGAATTTATTGACAGCCGAGTATATACCAGGCATTTATTCTTCCAGACACTTGGGATACATTGCTACATGGCTTAACAGAAAAAAAAAAAAAGAACCCTCCATGATGCATGGGCACTATGATGTGATATTAAATAAGCAGGGCACACATTGGAAACCAGGTATTCTAGTATTTATATATATATAAATTTATATATTCTAATCAGATATATGTATGATTGAGCAAATAATATTTCATATTTGTAATGGAAAGATAGTCTTTAGTTACTTGCTCTTTTGTGACAAGATAAACGTAAAACAAAACAATAAAACAATTCATTACCATTTATATGTCAACTGATGTGCCAGTTACAGCGCTAAGCACAGGATGGTGAGCACATTGTATGGCCTCCTGTGGACCTCAGTGTGAAGTGTTTCATTGTGTGAAGACACTTTTAGCCTGTCAAACATTAACTCTGTTATTTTTCATTCATATAATATCCACATAACTATACATAAAAAATATATATATATAATTTTGAACATATTTGATTAGTTCTAAATTTGAACATACTTTCCAAAAATATTTAAAATATTCATATTTCTTCATTTTAAGTTGCCTGCATAATTTTCTCAAATATCTATGTGTCTGTCGCATAGAAAATGCTCGTTAAATTAACATGTAATTAATAATTTGAGGCATTGGCAAATTAAATATATTATTAATACCTTGTACTACTTAGGGCATTAATATTAAAAGAGTATGATCTACTTAGGAAAACATATTACAATTAAAAGACAATTTCAAGATATCAAGTAGGATGAAAATATAATAATATTGTACATAATACACAAGGTATATGTATACAAATATAAAATGTATATGTATGGAACTGAGGCCGCTTGCTAAAATGCCCTCGAATGATAAAGCAAACGATAAAGCAATGGGTCGGGATTGGAACTGTAGCCCAGTATACCTCATTCTATTTCTGTCTCTCTTCTTCTGAATTAAATATAAACAAATATTTCCAGAGGCAAGCAAGAGAGAGAGAGAAGTCATTTTATTAACCTGGTATAAATCACATTTGACACTTGCTTTCGTTGTCTTCTCTTCCAGAAAGAGCTTAAAGATAAAGTGAAAATGTTGCCATTTAATTTCATAACACAAATTAATAAATCTGAAATTCACCATTTCCTCAGACTTCTTTTTGTTCCCTTATTTCCCCATCTGCACTATACTGCAAAATCAGTCAATACTGTATTAGTCCTACATGGCAGAAAATAACAACTTGATTTTAGAAAGTTATAGAAAAACACTTGAGTACATAGGCAGAAAAATGTATATGTAACTAAATATATTTTAGATTTTAATTCGATCACTACATTTTAGCATCAAAAATATTATTTCATTAAATTGTAACTGATGTTAAGGCTACACTGACTAATGTACTCACTGTTTAGATAATACATGCTGAGTGTCAGAATTTTGAACAGGCCTAGTCTCTGTCTTAAGGAGTTGATACTATAGAATGAACCTGAGGCAGCAGATCTGAATAGAAACAAAACACACACACGACAGTGTAACTGAAGTGAGCTAAGACCTTTGCATTAAAGTTGTAGAAATAGGCAAGGACAAAAGCATAAAGCGCCTGCTACATCAGGGAAGCAATTTTAAATATTATCCTAACTGCAATCAGCAAAGACTGAAATATTTCCAATGAGAAAATTGAATTTTTTTTTAACAAAGAACACTCTAATATTAGGTTGCAGAAGAAGTTGGAAGAACATAAGAAAGAAAATTGTAAAACTAGGGGGACTAGTTAGAAACCCATTGAAGACGAAGTAAGAGATTATGGAGATTTGAACCAGGTTGTTGGCACTAGGAATGGAGATCAGAGATGACAGAACTCTGATTTTATGTAAGAATAAGAAGGAGAGAAAGTGAGTAAAAACTCCATAATTCCTCTTATGTGCAAATAAGAATGTGATATCCTTTATTGAAATCGGGAAAAAGTGAGTGTTCATTTTTGAACACTATGAAACATCCAAATGGAAAACTGACACACATATAAAACATCCAAATGGGCATAGCAGCTATAGTATCTGGGTCTGCAGAGAGAAAACAGGAAAATCAGGAAAGGCATGTGTCACAGAAGCCCAGACAAGAATGAGTTTTAAGCAGAAGGCAGGATATTTTTGTGTTTAATTATTTTTAGAAATGAATTATTCTGATAAAGTTCCAGAAAGAAAATCCACAAAAACTGACTGATATCCTGGACAAAATAGTGTGGGAAATGTTGGAGCCATATTACATACAGGACTTGAAAAGCTCTGGAATGTAGTTTTTTAGAGGGAACCATCAGGCCAGGGATAAACTAATCCTAACTCCGTAATCTTCTTTAGGTTCTATATGAACTAGAAGGACACCGTTATTCCAGTAGCCAGCACTACCGGAAGTACTTAGAATACTTAAAACAATTTGCCTCAGTGAACAGCTCGCTGCCCTTTCTCTAAATTATTTTCTCTGAATCACACATTGTGAGGGAAAAAAAAAATCGCTTTCACATTGTGGGCTAGAAGTGAGATGTGCAGTAGTTTAAGATAAAGGTCCATCAGCTGTTCTTGGGAAAGATTTCCTATTCATGTTAAATGTGGCTCAGTCTATAGCAGCAAAGGAACTTGAGTGTTAGAACTGCTGATTGGAGATGTTAGGTTTCAATTTAGTACAGCAACTAAACGGAAAGTGCATCCTCATAGGTCAAAAGAGCCTATTTTTTGTACTTGTGATTCAAATTAGAGCAGAGCAGGTTCACGATGCTTGAAGGACTACGGAAATATCTTGTGAAGAAAACGGATTAGGATATTGTAACATTAAAATAACAAGGCAATATTTCAGTGATTCTGTATCTTATCATGACTTCTGACATCCTGATGTATTATAATAAAAAATGCTTTAAAATAATTTACTGAGGTTACCATTTGATTAATAAAAGTGAAAAACTTGTATGTGCTTTCGTATACATCACTGAATGCATGTTTCTATTTATTTTCATATGTAATATATGTGTTATTATTCTTTAACCTATGATTTGCACCAAATAATTTTGTAGCCAGTTTACAAATTGTGCAGTAATCTTTAAAATACCAATTAATTTTAAAGCCGATGAAGGATATACGAGCTCCTCCCCGTAGTGATTTCCGTGATTGTTCTTGCTGCGGAATTTAACACTCTTAATCACCTTGTTTTTTTGTTTTACATCTTTATTGGAGTATAATTGCTTTACAATGCTGTGTTAGTTTCTGCTTTATAACAAAGCGAATCAGCTGTACATATACATATATCCCCATATCCTCTTCCCTCTTGTGTCTCCCTCCCACCCTCCCTATCCCACCCCTCTAGGTGGTCACAGGCACCGAGCTGATCTCCCTGTGCTATGCGGCTGCTTCCCACTAGCTATCTATTTTACATTTGGTAGTGTATATATGCCAGTGCTACTCTTTCACTTCGTCCCAGCTTACCCTTCCCCCTCCCTGTGTCCTCAAGTCCATTCTCTATGTCTGCGTCTTTATTCCTGTCCTGCCCCTAGGTTCTACAGAACCACTTTATTTTTTTTTTTTTTAGATTCCATATATATGTGTTAGCACACAGTATTTATTTTTCTCTTTCTGACTTACTTCACTCTGTATGACAGACTCTAGGTCCATCCAACTCACTACAAATAGCTCAATTTCCTTCCTTTTATGGCTGAGTAATATTCCATTGTATATATGTGCCACATCTTCTTTATCCATTCATCTGTCGATGGACTCTTAGCTTGCTTCCCTGTCCTGGCTATGGTAAATAGTGCGGCAGTGAACAACGTGGTACATGACTCTTTTTGAATTATGGTTTTATCAGGGTATATGCCCAGTAGTGGGGTTGCTGTGTAATATGGTAGTTCTATTTTTAGTTTTTTAAGGAATTTCCATACTGTTCTCCATAGTGGCTGTATCAATTTAAATTCCCACCAACAGTGCAAGAGGTTTCCCTTTTCTCCACACCCTCTCAATCATTTTTTGTTTGTAGATTTTTTGATGATGGCCATTCTAACCAGTGTGAGGTGATATGTCATTGTGGTTTTGATTTGCATTTCTCTAATGATTAGTGATGTTGAGCAGCTTTTCATGTGCCTCTTGGCCACCTGTATGTCTTCTTTGGAGAAATGTCTGTTTAGGTCTTCTGCCCATTTTTGGATTGGGTTGCTTGTTTTGTTGATATTGAGCTGTGTGAGTTTCTTATATATTTTGGAAATTACTCCTTTGTCAGTTGCTTCATTTGCAAATATTTTCTCCCATTCTGAGGGTTGCCCTTTCATCTTGTTTATGGTTTCCTTTGCTGTGCAAAAGCTTTTAAGTTTCATTAGGTCCCATTTGTTTATTTTTGAGTAGTAGGGATTTTCATTAAATGAGCTTTATGTGTATTTAGGGATTATGACAATTGAGAGCAAGTTTAATCAAATAAAATTGTAGTGTTATCACAGACACTTGGTACAGAGAATAGATTGTACTCAGTGGAGAATTAATGACACACACTTTCTTCATTCATTCATGGCCTTACCACTGTTGTTTTTCAGATAGTTCGAATTACAGTAAAAGCACATTTGTAAATTCTTTACATATTTTGAGAAAAGAGAGAAGGGACAGTCACTTAAGGTCTTTACAATTTTCATATCGCTTACACTGACTTATAGATCATTCTTTTTCTGATATTAAGATATTAAATGCTTCTTTAAAATTGATATTGTAATAGAAAATACTGAACTTCTCTTACTAGATAAAAATTTCCCAATACCTATAGAGTCAAGCCTATCTTTATATTTACCCATGAATGAAATACTTATCTATTTTTTTCTCTTTGCCCTATTCCAAAATGCCACTATAAAAAAAATAATATATTTTATAAGGTTATCAAAGACACTTATTTTATCTATACATAATCAAGTGAGTTATTTAAAATGTTTTTCTGCAGTATTTATCAAACAGGAAGTATTTTCATAAAGAATGCATTCCCTTTGAGAGTTAATGTGATCTCTGTATTACAGTTCCTCCCAAAGAAGGAAATTCAGTTCCCTTGCATAGGCCGTGTCAGTTTTACCAGGTGAGGAAAGACTAATGTTATTAGATTACTTTTCAGTGGGATAGAATGAACTAAATATGCATCAAGGGAGAAGTGATTCCTTAGCCACAGACACATGCATTGATCAGATTGTCTGTGAGTAGTTTATTCTATATATTTATATATTTTCTTTCCATCTTGCTGTCAACTATTATTATACCGCATTTATTATTGGAGAATTAAAGTGAGAAAGCAGCTTCCAGAGACTGCTTGAGATGACTTGAAGTTTTCCCACTAAATCCTTCAGCTGCTTCCCTAGGAAGAGTCCAGAAGGAAGAGAAAACCTCTACCCATGAAAAATATAACACTAACTGAACATTTCTCCAAAAATTGGCTTGTTGAATTTTTGGTACCATGTTTGAATGAGAATCAATGCCAGAATAATTATGCTAAATTGAGTGATGCCACCTAACTATCGTTTAGCGTTTCTTACAAGAAAAGAGAATACTCTCTAGCAGAACCAGTAAAAGGGATGATTTCGTAGCAACACAAATATTTACAAATGTAACACACAATACACTGAACAAAGAAATGATACTTAAGCATATTTGGTTGTAATATTGAGTTAGATGTTTTATTTTTGAGAAATATGATATACTACATTTTGTTTGTAGTAATATGTATACTATCCATCCAAGGTCTCTTGGGCTTGAAACAAGTACTTGTGTTGTTGTGGTGTATGCATAAGCATTTAACCACTGCTAAACAACACTCTGTCAGAGTTTCTTGTAGTGTGAGCCTCATAAATACAGTGTTATGAGACGTTCTTTGGGAAAAATGAAGGCAAATACGTGTAAGAAATGTTATACACTTTATTCCTTTCTTAGAGATTCACCAGGCAGAATATAAATGCGCCAAACTAGGGGAATGGTTAAGTTAATTTCTATATATCCACAGGGTAGAGTATTTTGGGGGCCCAATGCCTCTACCCTGATTTATGCTGCCATTACCTTTTACATGAGTGCCTCTTAGTTCAGCTTTCTGCCTGCATTTTTACACTCTTGGACGCTTTTTCTCCCCTGAAGCCAGAAGAGAGACAGACTGATATAAAAATCAAATCTAACCTTATTAATTCTAAAAGCCTCCCTACGCTTTTATTACAATATCCAAGCTTCTTAACATGGCGACAATAACAAAATTACTTGTTCAACTCCATCACTCACCTTCACCTTTAGCTCTGCATTTCAGCCAAACTAGGTTTTAAATTCTATACGTACTCTTTAACATCTCAGAAAAGCATGGCACACATTGTTGTTTCCTCCCTGCCGTCTCTTTTATTTAATACATGCTTCTCATCCTGTAGCCCTTAATGTAATTGGTATTTAATGTTCAAAGTCTTCCTTGACATCCCACCTTAACCCCTCACTCTGGGTACCATTTCCTTCTACATGGTCCACAGATCCCACAACATCATATAATAGCACTTAATTAATGGCATGTAAGCATCTGCTCCTTCAGATGGGCTGTGAGCCTAGTAATGGTAAGGAACAGGCCACTTCATTTATTATTTTATTCCCAGCAGTTAGTGCTATGCCTTTAATATAGTTGACTTCTTGACTGGAATTCACTTTCCAAGTTTTTGAAATTGAAGAAGTATAATTTTTTAAATAATAAAAAAAATACAAGAGTGTTGGGGAAAAAACAAAGGCCCTGTGAATTGGGAGTCCATATGTAGAGTGAGAGTTGTAGAAAGCAGCATTAGTTATCATGAACTTAGGTAAACAGATGAAGAGATTGGGAAAGATACTAAAGGCTTAAAGAAATTTCTGGGAGTTTTTGTATATGGATGGAACTCAATGAAATATATTTTACTAAGGTTAATCTAGTGATACAATGTGTGATGATTCAAAAAGAAAAGTTCAAGAGCAGAGAGACCATTCCAGAGGTTTGTAAGTTAGCATTTTTGTAAACCGTAAGAATGGTGATAGGATATGAGAATGGGAAGTCCCCACCCATTACTCTAGGGTAGAAATGAAGGCAGTAGGAACGTTTGTGGCTGTGGATAAATGTGCTGGCACCAGAGCAGTAAGTTAAGGGTCTACTTTTTTTTTTTTTTTTTTTGCGGTACGCGGGCCTCTCACTGCTGTGGCCTCTCCCGTTGTGGAGCACAGGGTCCAAGGCCATGGCTCACGGGCCCGGCCGCTCCGCGGCATGTGGGATCTTCCCAGACCGGGGCACAAACCTGTGTCGCCTGCATCGGCAGGCGGACTCTCAACCACTGTGCCACCAGGGAAGCCCAAGGGTCTACTATAGATAGACCAAATGTTCCAAAAATGTAAAGCAATATGATCTGCTAAGAGACTAGGAAACAGTGTTAAGAAAGATTCCTGGAGAGAGTGGAAATCAGAGAGACCTGGCAAGGAGCACATGACAAGTCTACTGAACAACACTGGTCCTGGTGGAGATGGGAAAACACAAATTTGCAAAGCCACTAATTAAAATTTTTATGGGATTTTCCCCAGCAAAATTCAACTGCTCTCACAGAATTAGAGGATGAAAGATACATAAATATATTACAGATTAGGGCTTACCAAGAATCTGTGGCTTAAAGCAGAGTTGAAGAAGATAAAGCTTCAGGAAAGAAAGAAGATCCAGGGGATATTAAGGGAAGAAGAAGCAGGGAGTAAACCCACGAACAAAGCAATCATCTAGGGTAAAAGCCGAGGTCATGTACCAGATGTCTCAGCATATGCACAGAGCCAGAGGAGCAGAATGAAAAGGGTGAAGGAATCAGATGTGTGGCCTAGGAATCAGGACTAGAATTACAATAGAAGTGGAGCAGTTCAAGGCAGTGTCTATGGTAGAGGGTAGCTAACATGGACTGGAGGTCAGGGTATTTAATGGGATTGTTTGATTAGTATTTGTCTCCTCCATCAGAACTTCATTTGCCTGATGGGCTCTCTCAATATACCTTTTATGAAAGTGAATTATGCAAGTAAGTCAAGGGCTTTCAAAGTCCGGTATGAATGGTTGCCCAGGACTTTGGATTTGGTAGTTAGCTAAAAGTAGGCTAAAAGCCTCTTCCCCACACAACACTTAGCTGATTAGTAGTTGACAGCAATAGGAGGAGGTAAAAGGTGATAGAAAAAGACAGCAGGAGCTCCCATATAAAGGACTGGAAAAAAATTAGGAGAGGCAGGAAAGAGAATTGCTTACTCACTCAATAAATATTTATTGACATGCCACTGCTGGCAAGGTCTTAGTATTGAGAATAATCTGTGAATATAACAGACACAGTCCCTGCCTTTCTGGAGCTTTCATAGTAGGGATGGAAACCTTAAATTATTAAATGAAAAATTAAGTAATTAAAATCGAGATAAATATGTTAAAATATATGTAGGCTTGCAGAGCAACAATCTCTAGAAAGATACTAAGTAATAAATAATGAGTAGCAGAATAGCAGTTAGATTGACGAAAGGGATGGAGGATGGGCTGGGAGGGGTAGCACTCCAGGCAGATGGGTATAATGCAGCCGTTAAGGCTAACTTAAACTTAATAACTTAATATCATAAATAATTGTTCCCAAGCATTGTCTTCTGGACTTGTTAGAAAAAAATAATTCTAAATGGATTGAAATATGTTTTTACTGAGGTGCTCAGACAAAAACACAGAAAATATTGGTTACTCCACTTTCTCTCACGTCTCACGTTCTATTTGTCAGCGGGTCCTGTAGCCGACATCTTCACAATACGTATCGATTTGAGAATCTGGTCAAATCTCGTCTGTCCTCCACTACCACCTAGTCCATGTCACTTCTATCTCTCACCTCCACCACAGCTGTGGGTTTTTAAACACCACTTCTCTGCTTCCAATCAGAATGATTTTTTGCAATCAGAATGATCTGGTAAAAAGGCAAGTCAGATCAAGCCACTGCTGCTTTTGAACATCTTAGTCAATGAATCCCCAGCAGTGCTTAGAGTGAATTCCAAACTTCACACAGGAATCTACCAGGATGGTACATCCATCTTCTCCACCCATCTTAGCCCTCATTTCATCGTTCTCTCCGCAGGTTTACTCTACTTGAGTCCACATGGCCTACTTTTCCCTTCCATCAGCACACAAAACTCCTTCTGGCCCCAGGGCTGTGGGTTCTTGAGTACTCTGCCTAAATCCTCTCCCCTCAGGTCTTCCAAAGCCTCATTTCTTTTTTTTTTTTTTTTTTTTTTTTTAAACATCTTTATTGGGGTATAATTGCTTTACAATGGTGTGTTAGTTTCTGCTTTATAACAAAGTGAATCAGTTATACATATACATATGTTCCCATATGTCTTCCCTCTTGCGTCTCCTTTCCTCCCACTCTCCCCATCCCACCCTTCCAGGCTGTTCCAAAGCACCGAGCTAATATCCCTGTGCCTTGCGGCTGCTTCCCCCCAGCTATCTACCTTACTACGTTTGTTAGTGTGTATATGTCCATGACTCTCTCTCGCCCTGTCAAAACTCACCCTTCCCCCTCCCCATATCCTTAAGTCCGTTCTCCAGTAGGTCTGCGTCTTTATTCCTATCTTACCCCTAGGTTCTTCATGACATTTGTTTCCCTTAAATTCCATATATATGTGTTAGCATACGGTATTTGTCTTTTTCTTTCTGACTTACTTCACTCTGTATGACAGATTCTAGGTCTATCCATCTCATTACAAATAGCTCAATTTCATTTCTTTTTAAGGCTGAGTAATATTCCATTGTGTATATGTGCCACATCTTCTTTATCCATTCATCCGATGATGGGTGCTTAGGTTGTTTCCATGTCCTGGCTATTGTAAATAGAGCTGCAATGAACATTTTGGTACATGACTCTCTTTGAATTTTGGTTTTCTCAGGGTATATGCCAAGTAGTGGGATTGCTGGGTCATATGGTAATTCTATTTGTAGTTTTTTAAGGAACCTCCATACTGTTCTCCACAGTGGCTGAACCAATTCACATTCCCACCAGCAGTGCAAGAGTGTCCCCTTTTCTCCACACCCTCTCCAGCATTTATTGTTTCTTGATTTTTTGATGATGGCCATTCTGACTGGTGTGAGATGATATCTCATTGTAGTTTTGATTTGCATTTCTCTAATGATTAATGATGTTGAGCATTCTTTCATGTGTTTGTTGGCATTCTGTATATCTTCTTTGGAGAAATGTCTATTTAGGTCTTCTGCCCATTTTTGGATGGGGTTGTTTGTTTTTTTGTTATTGAGCTGCATGAGCTGCTTGTAAATTTTGGAGATTAATCCTTTGTCAGTTGCTTCATTTGCAAATGTTTTCTCCCATTCTGAGGGTTGTCTTTTGGTCTTGGTTATCGTTTCCTTTGCTGTGCAAAAGCTTTGAAGTTTCATTAGGTCCCATTTGTTTATTTTTGTTTTTATTTCCATTACTCTAGGAGGTGGGTCAGAAAGGATCTTGCTGTGATTTATGTCATAGAGTGTTCTTCCTATGTTTTCTTCTAAGAGTTTGATAGTTTCTGGCCTTACATTTAGGTCTTTAATCCATTTTGAGCTTATTTTTGTGTATGGTGTTAGGGAGTGATCTAATCTCATACTTTTACATGTACCTGTCCAGTTTTCCCAGCACCATTTATTGAAGAGGCTGTCCTTTCTCCACTGTACATTCCTGCCTCCTTTATCAAAGATGAGGTGTCCATATGTGCGTGGGTTTATCTCTGGGCTTTCTATCCTGTTCCACTGATCTATCTTTCTGTTTTTGTGCCAGTACCATACTGTCTTGATTACTGTTGCTTTGTAATATAGTCTGAAGTCAGGGAGCCTTATTCCTCCAGCTCCTTTTTTCGTTCTAAAGATTGCTTTGGCTATTCGGGGTCTTTTGTGTTTCCATACAAATTGCGAAATTTTTTGTTCTAGTTCTGTGAAAAATGCCAGTGGTAGTTTGATAGGGATTGCATTGAATCTGTAGATTGCTTTGGGTAGTAGAGTCATTTTCACAATGTTGATTCTTCCCATCCAAGAACATGGTATATCTCTCCATCTATTTGTATCATCTTTAATTTCTTTCATCAGTGTCTTATAATTTTCTGCATACAGGTCTTTCGTATCCTTAGGTAGGTTTATTCCTAGATATTTTATTCTTTTTGTTGCAATGGTAAATGGGAGTGTTTTCTTGATTTCACTTTCAGATTTTTCAACATTAGTATATAGGAATGCCAGAGATTTCTGTGCATTAATTTTGTATCCTGCTACTTTACCAAATTCATTGATTAGCTCTAGTAGTTTTCTGGTAGCATCTTTAGGATTCTCTATGTATAGTATCATGTCATCTGCAAACAGTGACAGCTTTACTTCTTCTTTTCCGATTTGGATTCCTTTTATTTCCTTTTCTTCTCTGATTGCTGTGGCTAAAACTTCCAAAACTATGTTGAATAAGAGTGGTGAGAGTGGGCAACCTTGTCTTGTTCCTGATCTTAGTGGAAATGCTTTCAGTTTTTCACCATTGAGGATGATGTTTGCTGTGGGCTTGTCATATATGGCTTTTATTATGTTTAGGAAAGTTCCCTCTATGCCTACTTTCTGGAGGGTTTTTATCATAAATGGGTGTTGAATTTTGTCGAAAGCTTTCTCTGCATCTATTGAGATGATCATATGGTTTTTCTCCTTCAATTTGTTAATATGGTTTATCACATTGATAGATTTGCGTATATTGAAGAATCCTTGCATTCCTGGAATAAACCCCACTTGATCATGGTGTATGATCCTTTGAATGTGCTGTTGGATTCTGTTTGCTAGTATTTTGTTGAGGATTTTTGCATCTATGTTCATCAGTGATATTGGCCTGTAGTTTTCTTTCTTTGTGACATCCTTGTCTGGTTTTGGTATCAAGGTGATGGTGGCTTCGTAGAAGGAATTTGGGAGTGTTCCTCCCTCTGCTATATTTTGGAAGAGTTTGAGAAGGATAGGTGTTAGCTCTTCTCTAAACGTTTGATAGAATTCACCTGTGAAGCCATCTGGTCCTGGGCTTTTGTTTGTTGGAAGGTTTTTAATCACAGTTTCAATTTCAGTGCTTGTGATTGGTCTGTTCATATTTTCTATTTCTTCCTGATTCAGTCTTGGCAGGTTGTGCATTTCTAAGAATTTGTCCATTTCTTCCAGATTGTCCATTTTATTGGCATAGAGTTGCTTGTAGTAATCTCTCATGATTTTTTTTATTTCTGCAGTGTCAGTTGTTACTTCTCCTTTTTCATTTCTAATTCTATTGATTTGAGTCTTCTCCCTTTTTTTCTTGATGAGTCTGGCTAGTGGTTTATCTATTTTGTTTATCTTCTCAAAGAACCAGCTTTTAGTTTTATTGATCTTTGCTATTGTTTCCTTCATTTCTTTTTCATTTATTTCTGATCTGATTTTTATGATTTCTTTCCTTCTGCTAGCTTTGGGGTTTTTTTGTTCTTCTTTCTCTAATTGCTTGAGGTGCAAGGTTAGGTTGTTTATTCGAGATGTTTCCTGCTTCTTAAGGTGGGCTTGTATTGCTATAAACTTCCCCCTTAGGACTGCTTTTGCTGCATCCCATAGGTTTTGGGTCGTTGTGTCTCCATTGTCATTTGTTTCTAGGTATTTTTTTATTTCCTCTTTGATTTCTTCAGTGATCACTTCATTATTAAGTAGTGTATTGTTTAGCCTCCATGTGTTTGTATTTTTTACAGATCTTTTCCTGTAATTGATATCTAGTCTCATGGCGTTGTGGTCGGAAAAGATACTTGATACAATTTCAGTTTTCTTAAATTTACCAAGGCTTGATTTGTGACCCAAGATATGATCTATCCTGGAGAATGTTCCATGAGCACTTGAGAAAAATGTGTATTCTGTTGTTTTTGGATGGAGTGTCCTATAAATATCAATTAAGTCCATCTTGTTTAATGTATCATTTAAAGCTTGTGTTTCCTTATTTATTTTCATTTTGGATGATCTGTCCATGGGTGAAAGTGGGGTGTTAAAGTCCCCTACTATGAATGTGTTACTGTTGATCTCCCCTTTTATGGTTGTTAGTATTTGCCTTATGTATTGAGGTGCTCCTATGTTGGGTGCATAAATATTTACAATTGTTATATCTTCTTCTTGGATCGATCCCTTGATCATTATGTAGTGTCCTTCTTTGTCCCTTTTAATAGTCCTTATTTTAAAGTCTATTTTGTCTGATATGAGAATTGCTACTCCAGCTTTCTTTTGGTTTCCATTTGCATGGAATATCTTTTTCCATCCCCTTACTTTCAGTCTGTATGTGTCTCTAGTTCTGAAGTAGGTCTCTTGTAGACAGCATATATAAGGGTCTTGTTTTTGTATCCATTCAGCCAATCTGTGTCTTTTGGTGGGAGCATTTAGTCCATTTACATTTAAGGTAATTATCGATATGTATGTTCCTATTTCCATTTTATATATTGTTTTGGGTTCGCTACTATAGGTCATTTCCTTCTCTTGTGTTTCGTGTCTAGAGAAGTTCCTTTAGCATTTGTTGTAAAGCTGGTTTGGTGGTGCTGAACTCTCTCAGCTTTTGCTTGTCTGTAAAGGTTTTATTTTCTCCATCAAATGTGAATGAGATCCTTGCTGGGTAGAGTAGTCTTGGTTTCAGGCTATTCTCCTTCATCACTTTCAGTATGTCCTGCCACTCCCTTCTGGCTTGTAGGGTTTCTGCTGAGAGATCAGCTGTTAACCTTATGGGGATTCCCTTGTGTGTTATTTGTTGTTTTTCCCTTGCTGCTTTTAATATGCTTTCTTTGTATTTAATTTTTGACAGTTTGATTAATATGTGTCTTGGCGTGTTTCTCCTTGTATTTATCCTGTATGGGACCCTCTGTGCTTCCTGGACTTGATTAACTATTTCCTTTCCCATATTAGGGAAGTTTTCAACTATAATCTCTTCAAATATTTTCTCAGTCCCTTTCTTTCTTTCTTCTTCTTCTGGAACCCCTATAATTCGAATGTTGGTGTGTTTCATGTTGTCCCAGAGGTCTCTGAGACTGTCCTCAGTTCTTTTCATTCTTTTTTCTTTATTCTGCTCTGCAGTAGTTATTTCCACTACTTTATCTTCCAGGTCACTTATCCGTTCTTCTGCCTCAGTTATTCTGCTATTGATCCTATCTAGAGTGATTTTAATTTCATTTATTGCATTGTTCATCGTTGCTTGTTTCATCTTTAGTTCTTGTAGGTCCTTGTTAACTGTTTCTTGCATTTTGTCCATTCTACTTCCAAGATTTTGGATCATCCTTACTATCATTATTCTGAATTCTTTTTCAGGTAGATTGCCTATTTCCTCTTCATTTGTTAGGTCTGGTGGGTTTTTATCTTGCTCCTTCATCTGCTGTGTGTTTTTCTGTCTTCTCATTTTGCTTACTGTGTTTGGGGTCTCCTTTTTGCAGGCTGCAGGTTCGTAGTTCCCGTTGTTTTTGATGTCTGTCTCCAGTGGCTAAGGTTGTTTCAGTGGGTTGTGTAGGCTTCCTGGTGGAGGGGACTAGTGCCTGTGTTGTGCTGGATGAGGCTGGATCTTGTCTCTCTAGTGGGCAGGTTCACGTCTGGTGGTGTGTTTTGGGGTGTCTGTGGCCTTATTATGATTTTAGGCAGCCTCTCTGCTAATGGGTGGGGTTGTGTTCCTGTTTTGCTAGTTGTTTGGCATAGGTTGTCCAGCACTGTGGCTTGCTGGTCGTTGAGTGAAGCTGGGTGCTGGTGTTAAGATGGAGGTCTCTGGGATATTTCCACCGTTTAATATTATGTGGAGCTGGGAGGTCTCTTGTTGATCAGTGTCCTGAAGTTGGCTCTCCTACCTCAGAGGCAGAGCCCTGACTCCTGGCTGGAGCACCAAGAGCCTTTCATCCACACAGCTCAGAATAAAAGGGAGAAAAAGTAGGGAGAATTAGTAGAAGTATGAGTAAAGAAAGAGGGAAAGGAGGAAAGGAAGGAAGGAAGAAAGAAGCAAAGAAGGAAAGAAAGGAGGGAGGGAGGAAGGAAGGAAGGAGGGAAAGTAGGAAAAAAAAGACAGAAAGAAAGATGATACAGTAAAAATAAAATAAAGTATAATATAGTTATTGAATTAAAAAATATTTAGAAAAAAAAAAAGGGATGGATAGAACCTGAGGACAAATGTTGGAAGCAAAGCTATACAGAGAAAATCTTACACAGAAGCATACACATACACCTTCACAAAAAGAGGTAAAGGGGGAAAAATCATAAATCCTGCTCCCTGAGACCACCTCCTCAATTTGGGGTGATTCGTTGTCTAAAGGAGGGAGGGAAGGAAGGAAAGAAAGAAAGAACGAAGGTAAAGTATAATAAAGTTATTACAATTAAACTTAATTATTAAGAAAAGGAATTTTTTAAAAAAAGTCATGGACGGATAGAGCCCTAGGACAAATGGTGGAAGCTAGAGTATACAGACTAGATGTCACACAGAAGCATACACGTACACATTCACAAAAAGAGGAAAAGGGAAAAAAATCATAGATCTCGCTCCTAAATTCCCCCTCTTCAATTTGGGATCATTCCTTGTCTATTCAGGTATTCCACAGATGCAGGGTATATCAAGTTGATTGTGGAGCTTTAATCCGCTGCTTCTGTGGCTGCTGGGAGAGATTTCCCTTTCTCTTTGTTCTCACAGCTCACAGGAGCTCAGCTTTGGATTTGGCCCTGCCTCTGCGTGTAGGTCGCTGGAGGGCGTCTGTTTTTTCGCTCAGACAGGACGGGGTTACAGGAGCCGCTGCTTCGGGGCCTCCGGCTCACTCAGGCCGGGGGTTGGGGGATAGGGGAAGGAGGGGCACTGCGTGCGGGGCGGGCCTGCGGCGGCAGAGGCAGCGTGAGGTTGCGGCAGAGGCCGGCGTGACGTTGCACCAGCCTGAGGCCCGCCGTGCGCTGTCCCGGGGAAGTTGTCCCTGGATCCCGGGAACCTGGCAGTGGCGGGCTGCACAGGCTCCGCGGAAGAGGGGTGTGGAGAGTGACCTGTGCTCGCACACAGGCCCCTTGGTGGCGGCAGCAGCAGCCTTAGCGTCTCCCGCCTGTCTCTGGGGTCCGCGGTTTTAGCCGCGGCTCGCGCCCGTCTCTGGGGTTTGCGCTTCCCGCCGCGGCTCGCGCCCGTCTCGGGGGCTCGCGCCCTCAGCCGCGGCTTGCGCCCGTCTCTGGGGTTTGCGCTTTCAGCCGCGGCTCGCGCCCGTCTCGGGGGCTCGCGCCCTCAGCCGCGGCTCGCGCCCGTCTCTGGGGTTTGCGCTTTCAGCCGCGGCTCGCGCCCGTCTCGGGGGCTCGCGCCCTCAGCCGCGGCTCGCGCCCGTCTCTGGGGTTTGCGCTTTCAGCCGCGGCTCGCGCCCGTCTCGGGGGCTCGCGCCCTCAGCCGCGGCTCGCGCCCGTCTCTGGGGTTCGCGCTTTTAGCCGCGGCTCGCGCCCGTCTCTGGAGTTCCTTTAAGCAGCGCTCTTAAACCCCTCTCCTCGCGCACCAGGAAACAAAGAGGGAAGAAAAAGTCTCTTGCTTCTTCGGCCGGTGCAGGCTTTTCCCCGAACTCCCTCCCGGCTAGTCGTGGTGCACTAACCCCTTCAGGCTATGTTCAAGCCGCCAACCCCAGTCCTCTCCCTGAGCTCCGTCCAAAACCAAAACCCGAGCCTCAGCTCGCAGCCCCGCCCGCCCCGGCGGGTGAGCAGACAAGCCTCTCGGGTTGGTGAGTGCCGGTCGGCACCGATCCTGTGCGGGAATCTCCCCGCTTTGCCCTCCGCACCCGTCGCTGTGCACTACTCCGCGGTCCCGAAACTCCCCCCTCCGCCTCCCGCAGTCTCCGCCCGCGGAGGGGCTTCCTAGTGTGTGGAAACTTTTCCTCCTTCACAGCTCCCTCCCACTGGTGCAGGTGCCGTCCTTATTCTTTTGTCTCTGTTTTTTCTTTTGCCCTACCCAGTTACGTGGGGAGTTTCTTGCCTTTTGGGAGGTCTGAGGTCTTCTGCCAGCCTTCAGTAGGAGTTCTGTAGGAGTTGTTCCACGTGTGGATGTATTTCTGGTGTATCCGTGGGGAGGAAGGCGATCTCCGCGTCTTACTCTTCCGCCATCTTCAAGGTCCCCCCCCAAAGCCTCATTTCTGTTCACCATTCAGGTCTCGGGATGCATTCATGTCTTCAATCTTTAAATCCCACCCAAACTTTCTATCCCCGACCTGGGTTTTATTCTTCAGGATACTTGTTAATATTTGAATTTACATTACCTACTTACTTGCTTACCTGAGTGGGTATAGACACATACACATGCATACATACATCAGCATGCAAATAAACAATAGAGGCACAGATATAAATAGAAATCCTCTTCCTTTCTTGTTAGAATATAAATTCCTTAAAGAGAGATGAGAATTTGGCTGTCTTGTTCACTCTTGTTTCTCCAGATCAAGAGCAGTATCTAACCCAGTATATGCTCCATAAATGTTTGATGATTGCATATAGGAAAACCACAGGGTGTTTCAAAATGCCTTCTTTTTTTTAAAATTTTAATTTTATTGGAGTGTAGTTGACTTACAATGTTGTGATAGTTTCAGGTGTACAGCAAAGTGATACAGTTATACATATACATATATTCAAAATGGCTTCTTTTTTAATGACTACACTTTGATGCTATGTAGACCTTCCTAAAATCATTAATTTTATACTTAAATATATTTTTAATATTTCCCTCGAAGAATATCTTTGAAAACAACAAGCTATTTGGTTACAATACTCACCTTCCTCTTATGCACACATGTTCTCCCTCCATCATGCCTTTCTTCATGCTGTTCCTTCTCATTTCTTAATCAAGAAATTCGGCCTGAATTATCTTTTTAGGAAAATTTATATTCTTTATGATATGTGAGAATTTTCGCCTTTTCCCAAATGGAAGTAGTTTACCGTTCCCTCAGCATCAAAATATTTCCCCCTGCTTTCACTAATTAGTATTCTGTATTATATACATGTGGTTTTTACTGTATGCTTATAAGACCTTTATATATTATAAATTTGTGGTTTATATTGTATCTCTCTAAGACTATAAGCTATTTAATGACATGATGTATATAAGCATTTAAAAACAAAATAAGCAAACAAACCAAACAAAAAAAAAATAGCAAGGTTTGAAATATCTTGCTTTCATTCTTCTTGTTGAGCATTATTTCTTGTTCAGACCCAGATGCTCTTTCTTTAGTGTCTTCTCCTCCCCTGTGTTGAATCGTTCTTCCCAAACCAGCCAAAATTATGCACACTTTAATATGTAAATGTTGGAAAAAAAAATCCAATGAACTGAGATTGCATTTAATTTTGAGGTGTTTATCTAACCATTCTAAGTGAGGAAATTAAATGTTATTAAATTAACTTCAGTGTAATATGATTGGTGTCTCTGATAGTGAGATGATAAGTTGCTATGTGACCAGAAAACAAGCAAACTAGTAAACGGTATTATAGTCCTAGGACTGAACATCATACATACTTCTCTGTCTTCTTCCTGCACTTCCTGTATATTTTGGCATTGATGTAATGAATAACTAGGAGCACATTTCTCTGAGTCTCTGTATATTTCCAGTATAACTATATATCCTGAAACAAATGTGAGTCAGCACTCTGATTGCAAAAATGCACACTGCCATTATATTGAAAAAAAAAAGAGTCTGTTTATGCTCAAAGGAGAACTTTGTTTTCCATGTACTCCTTATAGACATGAATATATAATTTTCTTCAATTGTGAAATTTCAAGGGAATATAGAATAGGTCTGAAGATACCACTTAGAAAGCTCTCCAAAGATGCCTTATGGCAATGTTGCCCTATGTTTACATAGCCCAGGGCATAAAACTCTGCTAATCTTAATCTTTATATTTTTTGCAATATAATTAATTTACTCCAAATTGCACAATTAGGGCTTAATCAAGACTCTCTTGACTCTCTTCTCTTTAATATTACTGCCTTGAGTCAGATTCTTGAGAACATTCTTAATCTTTCCTTCCAAGCTGTAGAACTTAGTGGTAATAAGACTAGAATGAAAAGAACAAAACAGAACTCACAAATGTATTCCTCAGAAGAAATGTGAAGATAGGTATAGTTACACTGTTATTTACGTGGTAATTATTATCAGGTTTAGATTTAGGAAAATGATTTGGCATGTTTTTGTTTGGAATTTTTAAAAAATAATCTTTTGAGTTTCAGTAATATGTTTGAATGTATACCATATGATAAATATAGATCTATTTGGAAATTATTTTAGTATAGACATTTATTTTATATAGCAAATTTTGAATTTTATATATTTTATATAGTTCATTGTGACATTTTATTAAAAATTTCTCTTGACCCCTCTATTCTTAAGAAAGCCAGCTACTATTTTACACAATAGCTTAACCTAATTCATTTATTCCTAGTATTTCTCATTTGAGTCACACTCTCTGACTCAAGAAGTACATGCTTGTCTATAAAATTGGTGTTTTTGTTGAAATAACATTAGTAATTCCCGTGGAGAAATAAAACCGCCATCACCCACTGTGAAATCAAATATCTTTTGTTCTCTTAAGCCATTGAAGAGGCATGTACAGTATGTCCCCTACATACAAACGAGTTCCATTCCAAGAGTGCGTTCCTAAGCCCAACTTGTTCATAAGTCCAACAAAGTTAGCTGAGGTACCCAACGAACACAATCAGCCACATACCGCTGCTTGTACACTTGCTTCAGGACGTGCTGGGCTTGAAATAAAGATACGATGCTACTGCACTCTGTACAGTGTTGTACAGTAAAGCACACAAAAGCACAACCACTTGTAGAGAATGCATGCACTTGACAATTTACGCCAGACACGTGAACTAACTTACGTGATCGGACATGCAAACGCATGTCGAATCTTTGAAAGTTTGCAACTTGAAGGTTTGTATGTAGGGGACTTACCGTAATCGTGCCCAATGTATACAAATGCTTATAATCAAAACCCTTGTCAAGAGGAATGATCGTGTAGGGTAGGGACTCCCCAGTCGTTCATGGCACTCACGCCATTCATCCAAAGAACGAATTCTGCTCCTTCCTGTGCAAGCAGCCTCTGTGCTGGGCGCTGAAATTGTCCACTGGAAGATTCATTCCAGACCAGAAGCTTCTTCTAAGGACTGAGTGGACTCTATTGAACAGTGGTTCTTCTCAACTGGGAAGTGAATATTAATCATTTTTTTCTCTTTATAATTCAAAGTATAACTGCCCAACTCTTCCTGAGTTTCTCCCATCAATTCTAGGGATTCTTCCTAGAATTCCCGTAAAAGGCTTTCTCCTAGCCAGCCCCACCCTAACCCAACTGCATAAGTTTGTGTTTAACTTTAAGGTTAGCACTACAAAGAAATGTATACAAGTCATGATCTATTTTTATAAATATGTATTTTTATGGTACTTAGTTTTCTTATTTACTGTCTTTTGGGTGGACAATTTTAGTGAACCCTCATCTTGAACCTGGAAGGTAGAAATTACTTTCACTGTTTTGGCAAGGAAAGTGAGTCTCAAAATTTGTAGCTTATCTAAGGCTACATCATTGCAAGTGAGTGGAGAGTCTTATCTACTCCAGAATCCTAATGTCCCCTGATCTGTTTTCTGTCAGACTCTGGATAAATCACATTAAAATGCATAGGAATACTTGGAATCAGTTTTACTGTATTTTTCTGACCCAGGTGAAGAGGAGAAACACCTACCATGAAGAAATGACAATGCCCCCTTGACCAGGTCAATAATGTTAACTATTTAAAGTGTAAAAATGCTAGCAAACGTTGGCATATACCCAAGAAAAAGCAACCAAAAAAGTGACTAACTTTTAGGAAAGTTTAAGTCTTTCTTTTTTAGAAGTGATATATGCATTTTTAAAAAAACAAGTCACTTAACCCTTGTTCATCTCTGTGATTAAGTTGTACGGTTTTCATTACAACTTCCTTAAAGGTGAATTGTATTCTACTGATATGATAGAAAATGGATGGGCTGAAAGAAACGAGACACAATTTGATAGAATTCATGAGGGAAGCTTTAGGAAACCAATTTTTTGTCTCATTTCAATGATAGAAATAATACATAAGTGATGTAAATATGAGAAAAGAACAAGAAATTATTTCACCTTTATTCTAAAGGGTAGGATGTATGCTGAGTTTTTGTTGTTGTTGTTTTTATTTATTTTTATTTGTTAATTTTTCTTTAGTTTTCAACTCCATTATCTTCAAATTAGTTATTTTAATATTTGGCAGTCATTTTCCTTTAGAACTTGTATTTATAATTTCTAATACATGTATATATTTTACAACTGCCTTTGTTTAAAAAGTGAATTCAGTGAGCATTCTGCAAGGATGAGCATCAAGTTATAACCTCATTTAACAAAATGAGAAACTATGGCAATTCTTAAAATACATTTCTTAGATAAGTCTGAAAGGTGGCATAAATTAACCAATTTACAATGCATTTTCTGATAATTTCATTGCTCAACAAAGTAACCGAACTGTCATAGAGAGAAAATACTACTAAAACCAAGATACAATTAAAGTAAATCAAATGCTTTGAAAAATCATGTGTTCTGGTGTGTGTGTGTGTGTGTGTGTGTGTGTGTGTGTGTGATAAATTGGATTTTCCTTTGTACTATTTTTCTTATCATTTAAGATGGTTGTAATAAAAGTAAAACTATCCCTAACTTACATAACTTTGAGAGAAGCCAAAGTTATAAATGGTATAACACGCAAAACAAAATATATTCAAAGGTTACATGGAATATATATGACTCATACATTTAATTTGTTTTCTGAGTTACTATAAAATATTTTACTAACATTAAATATTCTAATAGTGTTTACACTAACATCTAGAATTAAATTATTTCTGATGTGGGAAAATCATAGAAATATATAGTAATATTATGAATTAGATATGCACATGTAATATGCATATATTTGTATAGATGTATGTGTATATACACATTTGTATTTGTATATACAAAAGGCACATACCTTTTGTTTTGGCAATTTGTCATTAAGAAAGACATATTGAAACAGTGTCTCTAAAATTGCTTGCGATTATGTGCACCTGTGCTTGTGTGGTCAGTACCTAACTGGTGAAAACTGAAGGTTCTCTACTCCAAACAGATAAGTTTAATAGTGGCACGATAATAACAACACAGACTACACTAAAAATTCACATATATTTATGTCATAAACATTTTATGAGGGTAGCTTCTACATTTCTATATGTTCCATGTGAAAAAGAACTATGGATCAACTTTCAAATCCAAGCTCTCTCATTTGCTTCCTAAATTATTTACTGTTAGCAGGAAGTTAAGTTTTCTAATTTTCAACTTTGTCATATGTAATTAATGGGAATAAACACTCCTACAGTAGACCATATTTTTGCTTGAGTCATTCTTGCCCTTGCAGATATGGATGAAATTAATTCAAACCCCCAAACTCATATTCTTGCTCCTCTCCAAATTTATACAAATTTCTGATTTTATTTGCTTACGATCATGTTGGTTTCCTCCCATATGAATACACAGGTCTTAGCTTTTCTTTTTCCGGTGAACCCTTGAGGATCTGTGGGTTAATGGAGAGACAGGTCACTTTATTTGGTGCATAATCACCCCTCCTCAGATTTGAACACCAATTCCTTTTTGTCATCTAGTGACCATTGCCTCATCCTCCATGCCTTCTGTATGACTTTGAGCCAGACCCAGGATTCTACTCCACTGGGAAGAGTGTCCCAGACTCACCAGCTCTGTGCTCCCCTAGCACAGGTTCTCACTATCCTTTGCATGAGATAACTCAATTGTGTGAAAAAGCTATTCTCTCCATCTTGTTCTACCGTTTTGAGTGTTCACCCTGGTACATAAATGGGCTAATGTTTTAAAAATTCATGACAGTACACAATAATACAATCAATGCATTTTAGTTTTCCTCTCTTCAGACACTATAATCTTCATCCCATGGTGCTGATTCTAAAACACATTACTATTAATATCTATAAGTAGCAACTTCTACAATTTTCTGGCTAAAATTTCCTGAAACCATATTATCCCTTTCCCTCAGTTATAGACTACTATGATGAAATACGTGTGGCATTGTTGAAACTGTCTAAGAGTTTACATGCTGAAAGATACTCATAATTACAGCCCACTTTTCTACAATATATATTTTCAACAGACATTACAGTGTATAAATACTATAGCAACTTTCATGGAAAATTAACCTTTCCTTTGTAGTCTTTGTGATATCAAACAATTCAACTTCAATGGAATAAAAATAGTACATATTTTTGACACAGAAATTGACTTTCTTGATTTTGTCATATTAAGACCTAGAAGAGCTGCCTTTGCCTAGGGATAATCTATAACAGCAGGGGTCATGTCAAAGAAAATAGAAATAATAGTTGTATGGCTATGAAAAGAAAGAAGTCCTAGATGCTTACAGGCAATGTAGTTTAAATATAAGTAGGCCAACAGTGTCACTAAAGACACTGACCATTAATATTTTACACTATTAAAAGTTGTTTTTTGCTTTTCTCTTACTTATTCCCTACTTGTAGCATTTTTATTCCTATAATGTATATAAAAGAGCTTACATAATTTTTATTAGTATTTTGCCTTGTGTAATAGAGTTATTCTTGTTTAGCAAAGAAGGAAATAGAGGAGACAGAGAGAAAATATCCAATAAAGTTTGAGAATTCTGTGTGTGTGTGTGTGTGTGTGTGTGTGTGTGTGTGTATGTGTGTGTGTGTTATAGCTTTGAACGCACTGATGAAACTTTGAAGTAATTTTGTGTCCATCAAGTACAGATACTCCTAATCTAGAAGACATACATAAGTCTCAGAGGTTTTTTTTTTTTTCCCTATAACTTTAACCAGTAGGATAATTTTAATACTATTCTGTGGGTAACTAAGAAATAATACCTTGTGTAGAGCTAAGGAGTCAAGGAGATCAGAGCACATAGGATCTGATAGCCCATCACTGCTGGATGGTCTAGGAGGCAGAGACCCAAGCAATGCAATCCTGTTGCTGGTGGTTATCAGGGCTTCCTTCTGAGGAAATAGTCGGCTTTATCTTGAGTTTACTCAGATTTTCTAAAGATCTGCCCAAGAAAGTGTCTTTAATGCAGAAACAATTTTACTTTAACATTTATTCAAAAACATTTATTTAGCAACTACTATGTTCAGTTAGGTCCAGGTTTGTCTCTAACCCCCCTATAGAGGTCATGCTCATTCTTCATATCCCTTTCCCATCCTAATAAACTCAGAATAGCTTTGTAACTTACTTTGGTCAAGTTAATGAAAGCAAAAGTGATATATGTGTCACTTTTCAGACATTAAGAACTGATTCATGCTTGTCAACACTCTTTTCTCTCTGGCTTTTTTTTTTTTTCCTCTTTGTTTTTATTTGTCTTTTTTTTTCAAGGACCAGAAAATTTCCAGTTAGAGGCAGGACCACAAAATTGGACCCCCAAATAGTTTCAGCCAATACACTGTGAACATGTAACAAGGGCTTTTCTGATTGTTTTGCACTGCAGAAAACCTTATCTATTCCTGACTCTATCATAACGAAATAATGTTATATATATAATATGCAAATATGTAACATACTGTATTAATTTTTGAAATTGCACAACACATGCTAGCATATTAAATACTAAGAATTCATTGAGCAATGTTTATCCAGTATGTTTTAAAAATTATGATCGGACTCCCTTTTTTATAGTTTCCATTATAGAAAATGAATTTGGCATACTATTAAATTAGAATAATTATGAAAAACTTAAATAGTGAAATTATTATTTTTAAAATGACAATAACCTATCTCCTAAATCAAAGCTAAAGTAATCAAGAGGTCAGGATCCTGAAAATTACAAGGCTGATGATCCTTTTATTGTAGCTGTGTATTATATTTCTGAAAAGCCTAATTATACCTGAGATCATTTTTATGGATGATTCTTGGAAGATGGTACATTTATGATAAATGGTAGTCATTTTAATACATTAACATTACTGTAATTTTGCAATAGTACCAACTATTGTCTTTTCTTAAAACAAAACATCAAGAAAAAAATAAAACTGTATGCATTGTCTAATATTAAAGTAGAAATAATTTTAAGTTTATGCTGAAATTAAAATGTTAAAGTGATAGCTACAAATACTGAAGTAAGCCTGGGAGTTATTTTGGTTTTTACTCTAATTCCACTTAGAGAAAGAGAGAAAACAAAATTTAAAACGTAATAAAACAAACAAACAAAAAACCCTGCTTTCTGGAAAAGCAACAAGCAGAGATCCTAGTGGTGTCTTAGCTCTAAAGAGAAAATAAACTATGGTGCTTGGTAGGGCAGCCCTGGAGCCCTGCTGACTGGCATTCAATCTCAGCTCTCCCACTTAAATGTCTATGTGACCTTGAGTGAGTTCCTTAACCATGCTCTGTGTGCTTCTTCATTTGTGAAATGAGGATAGTAAAAGTAGCTCCCTCATAAAAGAGTTGTATTAATTGAGCTGATCCATGAAAAATGCTTAGAACAATAGCTTGCACATTGGAATCACTCAACAAAAGTTATTTATTGTAACCATAAGAAGGGTTACTAATTCATCCTTTCTTTGCAATGATTCTCTAATAAAATGTTGTACAAATATTTTTGGGTTTTTTTCCCTTGATATTGATATTTTCTAAATATTCCATCCAATATGTGTATTATGTGAACTGAACACCAATAAAAGTAATATAACTTTTCTGCCCTTAAATATTTATATTCCTCAGTTTTAAAGATTGTGTGATTTTAAAGGTATAATTCTATTATGCTTAAAAATACCTCCTACCAGTTCTTTGAAATAATAGCTATGTCTAATACAGATTATTAGAACACCCAAATATCACTTTAGATCTAGGTTTAAGGGTTAGCTATATGTTCCAAGTGATAGATGCACACAGTAACATCTTTTTATCAAAAACCATTTCATTTTTTTTTTCTTAATCAATTACCAAAAAAAATCACAGTAGACTCTGAACTCAATAATACTTGACTTCATGGTTGTATAGTGAAGTGGGATTAGTCGTGGAGAAGAGAGTGCTTAGGTTCTAATTCTCCATTCAGTTTTGAATAGCTAATGATCTAGGTAAATAAACTTTCAGTACCTCAGTTTCTTTATCTGTGCAATGTCAGTAACATACAGCAGAGATTGGCACAACATTGTAAATAAAATATACTTCAATTAAAAAAAAGCACTTGATATTGTGGTTTTATGAATAAAATGATATAATGAAAATAAAGGTTGGACAGAATGGATTGTGGTTGGTTAACCATTGTGAATTCTCTTCATAGATATCTATGGAGGAATTTAGTTTCCGAATAGTGTTAATAGGTAGTATATAGCATTTGAAATCATTGTTACTATTACTTCCATACTAATGAAAACCTACAAATGCATTACATCTTAACTAGTAAATTAAAATAAATTCAAGAGTATGAATTTAGTTCTGTATTGTTTATGATATAATCAATGACAAAAGTGTGTACCACAAACTTAAATACCAAATTGCTGCTTCTATGATTATAAGCAGCATTTTAATATATGGTAAAATCTCACAATTTTGAACAAAAAAGGTACTTTGGATATACAGCCTGATTTTAAATATATCTATTTTTAAAATTTTCACTTGATTACAGGAACTAATTTAAAGATTACCCCAAAAATAACACTGTGGACCAGCATTTACTTGTCCTTTTTCTCAGTACGCGCACACACACACACACACACACACACACACACACACAAATACACACACACATACACACAGTACTTCATATCAGATAAAATACTTAAAGATGCCTGCAAAGAATAACATTACAAATTTTTGAAGTACTGAAATAGTGGGCCATATTATGACCTAATGTAGTTCAATTATCAAATGAAAATCTAAAGATATTGACATTTCTGAAAAAATATCTTGAGTTTCTGTTTTGCAGTTGCATTTGTATTATAAAGCAAAAGTTTCCAATATATTCAGTGGTGGTAAATTCGTTTTATTTAAAGTAGAAGCCTTTCATGTCTGGTGAATAAGATGGGCAATCAACCTTGATAATATCATTTGCAGTCACAAATGCAATTTGTCTACTAAAGAGTGAGATTGATTTTCCTAGTCTGCAAGGCAGCTCCTAAGTACTCTGAAGCTTGAAAAGACACACAATAGTCGTGCTTGTTTTAAGAGCACATTACCTTCTTGCATCAGGATAGATAGCATGAATAAAGAGAAGCAACAGCCTGAGTTAAAACAAAACTAAAAAGCAAAAATGATTTTACTTGGCTTTAAAGATATTTAGGAATCAGTTATTATAATTCATAAAGTACCTTAATCTCAGAGCTTTTACTACTAAAGTACATTAAATAGTTTCTCAGACATGCAATTTGAAGATATGTGCATTAAACTCAGGAAAGAAATAATGTACGTAGTATGGTTGAACTCCTAAGAACAGTGTTTGCTATTGTCTTTGGTTCTTTTTTTTTTTAATTATATTCTGTAATACAAATGAAGCAACAAATTTCCGGGTACATTATTATCATCTAATACTTAATAACCCAAGGCAAGGAGAATAAAAGTAACACAATGGAGTTTATATAAATAATAAGATGGTTATTCAGCCATTTAAGTGGATATCCACAAAATCTTTAAAGGAGGTTTATGAAAAAATGGTACTGCTCAGCAAATAAAGAATTGGGCTTATCAATCCTAAGAGAGAAGAACAAGGCTGAAAGCATCACACTTCCTGATTTCAAACTTTATTACAAAGCTATTCTAATCAAAACAGTATGTGTTGGAACAAAAACAGACATGCAGACCAATGGAACAGAACTGAGAGCCCGGAAATAAGCCAACACATGCATGGTCAGCTAATATCTGATAAGGGAACCAAGAATACTCAGTAGGGAAAAGACAGTCTCATCAATAAATGGTGCTGGGAAAACTGGATATTTGCATGCAAATGAAATCAGACCCCTACCTTAAACCACTCACAAAGATTAAATCAAAATAGACTAAAAACTTAAATATAAGACTCAAAACTGTACAACTGCTAAAAGAAAACATAGAAAGTTCTTTGACATTGGTCTTTACACAATTTTTTTGTATATGACACCAAATGCATAAGCAAGGAAAACAAAAATAAAGTGGTACTGAGTCAAAAAAAAAAAGAAAAGAAAAAAAAGCCTTCTGCACAACTAAGGAAGCAATCAGCAAAATGAAAAGGCAATCTATAGAATGGGAGAAAATGTTTGTGAACTATTTAATAAGGGATTAATATCCAGCATACATAAAGAACTCATACAACTCAACAGCAAGAAAAAAAAATCTGATTAAAAAATGGGGAAAGGATTTGAATAGACATTTTTCTACAGAAGACATACAAATGCCCAACAAGTACATGAAAAGATGCTCAACATCACTAATCACCAAGGAAATCCAAACCAAAACAGCCATGAGATATATCCTCATATTTGTTAGAATGGCTATTACTAAAAACCAGGAGTTAAACAGTGCTGGAGAGGATGTAGGGGGAAGGATCCCTTGGGCACTGTTGGTGGGAATGTAAACTGGTACAGTCACTATGTAAAACAGTTTTGAGGTTCCTCAAAAAATTAAAAATAGAACTGCCATATGATTCAGCTATACCACTTCTTATAATTCATCTGAAGAATGTGAAATCACTATCTGGAAGAGATATCTTCACCCCCATGTTCACTGCAGCATTATCCACAATAGCCAAAGCATGGGAACAACCTAAGTGTCCATCTGTGGATAAGTAGATAAAGAAAATGTGAGATCTATATCTATAACTATATATCTATATCTATATATCTAAATATATAATGAAATATTATTCAGCCATAAACAAAGAAGAAAAACGTGTCTTCTGTAACAATATGAATGGACCTTGAGGGCATTATGCTAAGTGAAATAAGTCACACAAAGACAAATACTTTATGCCCTCACTTACTTGTGTGATTTAAAAAGGTTAAACTCATAGAAATGGAGAGTACAATGATGGTTTCCAGGAGCTGGGAGATGGGGAAAATAGAGGGATGGTGGTCAAAAGGTACAGACTTCCAGATATAAGATGAGTAAGTTCTGCAGACATAATGTGCATCATGGTAACTATTGTTAACAATGCTCTATTACATACATTAATGTTGCTAAGAGGATACATCTTAAATGTTATGACCACACACAGACGCACACACACACACACACACACACACACACATACACACACACACACACACGGTAGCTAAGTGAGGGGATGGAGGTATTAACTAACCTTATTGTGATGATCATTTCTCAGTATATACATGTATTACATTATCACACTGTATGTTGTGAAGTAACATATATGTCAGTAATATCTCAATAAAGCTGAAAAAAAGAATTGTTTATATTGCACCATCTTAATAATTTAAGAAAGAAACATTCAATCACATGAAATGATCAAAAATATACAGTAGAGCAAACACAATCAAGTTAACACACATGTACTCAAATCCTTCTGCTCTCCTTAGGGTAGTAGATAAAGAATAATTGAGAGCATTAGTGGAGAACTGATGAATCTGATGGAGAACTCATGATAGGTCAAAGTGACTAAGGTCTCAAAAGATCGTCATGTTTTATGACGTGTCTATGTTTTATGATAATGTTATTTGAACTTTAGAGCAGGAGAGTTAGAAGAAGAATTAACAGAATGGCTAGTTGTAATTGCTTAGTGGAAAAATAAATGATATCAAGAAACCACTTGGATTTGCCAAAAATCAATAATAGCTGATTGTTGTTTCTCTTTGATAGGGTAACATTTTGTTAGTAGAAACTTTTCAAAGAGTTTTTTAGACATAGTATATTGTTAAAGATATATACTGTTATTTTAGTGACAACTAGGAGTAAGTTTGAAGTTAAACCTAAAACAGATGATAGATTTGAGATAGATAGATGGTAATTCTTAAGCAGCATATTCTTATGTAGCCCAGTTATCAAATATAAAGAGATACAAATTTCATTTTTTTTACATCTTTATTAGAGTATAATTGCTTTACAATGGTGTGTTAGTTTCTGCTTTATAACAAAGTGAATCAGTAATACATATGCATATGTTCCCATATCTCTTCCCTCTTGCATCTCCCTCCCTCCCACCCTCCCTATCCCCCCCCTCCAGGTGGTCACAAAGCACTGAGTTGATCTCCCTGTGCTATGCGGCTTCTTCCCACTAGCTATCTACGTTACATTTGATAGTGTATATATGTCCATACCTCTCTCTCGCTTTGTCACAGCTTACCCTTCCCCCTCCCCATATCCTCAAGTCCATTCTCTAGTAGGTCTGTGTCTTTATTCCTGTCTTACCCCTGGGTTCTTCATGACATTTTTTTTTCTTAAATTCCATATATATGTGTTAGCATATGGTATTTATCTTTCTCTTTCTGACTTACTTCACTCTGTATGACAGACTCCAGGTCTATCCACCTCATTACAAATAGCTCATTTCATTTCTTTTTATGGCTGAGTAATATTCCACTGTATATATGTGCCACATCTTCTTTATCACAGCAAGATTCTTTTTGACCCACCTCCTAGAGAAATGGAAATAAAAACAAAAATAAACAAATGGGACCTAATGAAACTTCAAAGCTTTTGCACAGCAAAGGAAACCATAAACAAGACCAAAAGACAACCCTCAGAATGGGAGAAAATATTTGCAAATGAAGCAATTGACAAAGGATTAATCTCCAAAATTTATAAGCAGCTCATGCAGCTCAATAACAAAAAAACAAACAACCCAATCCAAAAATGGGCAGAAGACCTAAAGAGACACTTCTCCAAAGAAGATACACACACTGCCAACAAACACATGAAAGAATGCTCAACATCATTAATCATTAGAGAAATGCAAATCAAAACTACAATGAGATATCATCTCACACCAGTCAAAATGGCCATCATCAAAAAATCTAGAAACAGTAAATGCTGGAGAGGGTGTGGAGAAAAGGGAACACTCTTGTACTGCTGGTGGGAATGTGAATTGGTACAGCCACTATGGAGAACAGTATGGAGGTTCCTTAAAAAACTACAAATAGAACTACCATATGACCCAGCAATCCCACTACTGGGCATATACCCTGACAAATTTCATTTTAAGTGAAGATATTTGCATTTTATTTTGTATCATTTGTAACTTCAGAAATAACCTGAAAGAACAATTACACTGGTGTTCCTTTTTAGGTGACCACTTTCAGGATCATAGTTGGTTCTCCATATTGGTATAAGTGAAATTTATAAAAAAAAACAGATTCTTGAAATTATGTAAGCAAATATGTAATCTAATGTGGTGAAAGCATAGACAGGGTTGCAATAAGCCTATAGCATTTATAACACAAGCAGCTATCCTGATTATACACAGGAAGATTCACAGATTGTACCTTCAAAATACAATAATCACCATCACATTTCAGTTCACATTTAGCCACCTGTTTTTGATTACTTGGTACCAGCTGTCTATTTGCAGCTATTTATATTGATGTCACAAGGTGTCCTAGCTTTGCTGGAGTCCTTCATGGAATTGACACCATGCAAAAGCCCCTTAGTGTTTCCCTGAAGCTCAGGGTAAAGACAGACTCAAATCTGAACCAACACACACTCAAATTTGAACCAACCTGCAGCCCAGCTGGGAGTAGATCTTCAAACCCATTGAGTGGATGCCAAAGCCTCATTAGCATCAAAAACAGTTATTGAAGAGCCAACTTGAAGAATAAACTCTAAAATATTAAACACTGGGCTTCCCTGGTGGTGCAGTGGTTGAGAGTCCTCCTGCCTGTGCAGGGGACACGGGTTCATGCCCCGGTCTGAGAAGATCCCACATGCCGTGGAGCGGCTGGGCCCGTGAGCCATGGCTGCTGAGCCTGCACGTCCGGAGCCTGTGCTCCGCAACGGGAGAGGCTGCAACAGTGAGAGGCCCGCGTACCGCAAAAAAATAAATAAAATATTAAACATTCTCTTACTCACTATGCTTCTACTACACTGGTCACATTTCTCTTCTTAAAGTAACTCCCTTAAAGCACTAGAAACAGTAGTTAATACTACATAAGATTTTCATCTATTTCTTTATTTGTTTATCATCTGTATTCTCTCACCTAAATATAAACTCTATGATGCAACGATCTTATCTCTTCCATTTAACGATTTACCTCCATCTCACAGAAAGCTGCCCTATAAATGTCTCTTGAGTTAACAGAAATCATCTCACATGTTCATCTATGGACTTTTGCTCCCAAATCTTACAAAATAATACTTTAGAACACATTTTGTATATTCAAAATGGAACTGATTTTTTAAAATAACTTTAATATCATCAGATGAAGATGTATACAGTCTACTGTATTTTCTGTTTTGTTTTAGAATAATTAGGCGATTATCTGGTAACTGCAACTTTGAAAGTTTTCATTCATAAAAGACTGAAATACATATTCAGATAACATATCCAGCCCTCATAATTTGTTTATGGCAGAAGTTGGAATCTCTTCATGCCCACTTCAAACACCTGGGCCCTACAAATATATGGTATCAATATATTTCATACAATATTTTATATAAGATGTAAGAAACTGTAACAGTACTGCTATCATTTCTCTTTCCCTTTCATTTATAATTTTATCAATAAAAGAGGCAAAGCAATCAGAATTCTGATAGGAAACAAATGGTACATGCACTTGGGGCAATTTGAAGGGAGTTTAATTAATGAGCTGTTTATAGAAGCTTGGAAGGACCTAGTAAAAGCAAGTTCTCCTTCTCAATTTTAGGACTAAAAGGCAAAGAGAAAGCAGCTGTTTCCAGGAAAAGAGCCATGTGCAGAGTGCCCCTGACAAGAGCTGTGATGTTAGGTCAAGGGATGTAGCTGAATCCCACTGATTCCACAAGTGATGGGAAGAAGAAGGGATAGCTATCCACATCCACATCTATATCTACACCTACACATACACCTACACCTACACCTACATCTACGTTTACACCTACACCTACATCTACATCTACACCTACGTCTACATCTACACCTACACCTACATCTACATTTACACCTATACCTACATCTACATCTACACCTACACCTACATCTACATCTACACCTACACCTACACCTATACCTACATATACACCTACATGTACATCTACACCTACACCTACACCTGCATCTACACATACATTTACATCTACACCTACACCTACATATACACCTACATGTACACCTACATGTACATCTACACCTACATCTACACATACATTTACACCTACACCTACACCTACATCTACATTTACACCTACATCTACAGCTACATCTACATCTACACCTACACCTACATCTATGTCTACACCTACACCTACACCTACATCTATACGTACACTTACATCTACATCTGTATCTACTTCCACATCTATGTCTATATCTGTATCTATATCTAATCTATATTCTAGCTAGCTAGTTATTCATCTGTATTTATCTATTCCCAGTCTCAATGTCCCTTCTCCTTTGATTTCTTGCCTGTACTCCTCATTTTTGGAACCCCACCAGAAACCAAAAGTCAAGGCAGCTTCTTGAAGTCATCCATAGAAGTCAAGGGAGGATCTGGACAGGGAAAGAACAAGCATAGGAAATAATATCCAAATGGGGGACTAAGATATTAGTTACCCAGTTTATCTTGCACAATAATTTTAACAATGTTTATGGGGTAATTGGTAAAATGTGGTTGGCCAGATAACTCAGATTAGGTTGGAGTGATATTCCTTTAAAGGAATTACCCAGTAGGAGATAGAGTGGCTAAAGTTAAATTTAAGGATTAGCCAGACAGTTCTTTTTACTACTGTCGACTTCTGCTGATATCAACATGGCTTGAGAATACTAACCGAGGCTTAGTCTTGAATGAAGATCTTTTATTTATGCTGTTCCATTTTCTTTCATCCAAATTAAAGGAAACTTTATTACACACTGAAAAGGTAACATTATCACATAAATTCTGAACAAAACAGTTACCTTAGATATGTCAATATAGGATCCAACACAATCTCTTCTGAATGTTTTTAAAACCCTAGTTTTATTGTTTGTTTTTTTAAAATTTCTGCCTCTTTTCCATGTCATTTAAACATCTTAAAAACAAAAACATCCCCTTATTATCCTTAATCAACATCAATTCTCTCTTATTTCGCTGTGCTCCAAAGAATACATAGAATCACTTTCCCTTAGATCAGCCAATACCTGCTGATACAGTGGATACTGTTCAGCAATGACCTAAAGAGATTTCTACAAATAACACTCCTGAACAATAAAAAAATAATTATCAACAATAGTAAAATTATGCAGCCCCTTAGCTTTTGTAATAGGGCAGTTTTCTTATAATTACACTCCAAACTCTGAAAATTTCCAAGTAGCCTTCTTGTTATTCAAAATTCCAGGCTTTGTCCCATGCTTTTCTCTCTAAATGCTCTCTTGAAGCAAGCTCATTCAGCCTTATGTTTTCTTCTAAAATGTTTGTTATTGATGTAAAATTTACATAAAATGACATACTTAAGTGCTCCTTGACAAATGCATATACTGTGTGATCACCACTCCAATTAAGGTATAGAATATGCCCAGCACTCCAGAAAAGACTTCATACCCCTTTCTTGTTAAGCCTTCTCTCTCAGCCAATGTTATCTTTCATTCCTAAATAGTGGTGATTTGTGTTCTCTCTTTCTCTCACTCTGGTCAGTTTTGTTAGGGGTTTAATCATTTGATTAATGTTTCAAAAGAAAGAGCTACTGACTTTTTAAATTGAAGTATAATTGACATATAACATTTTATTAGTTTCAGGTATACAACATAATGATTCCTTATTTGTATATATTGTGAAATGATCACAATAAGTCTAGTTACCATCCATCACTATACACAGTTACATTTTTTTCTTGTGATGAGGATTAATAAGATCTACATTCTTAGCAACTTTCATATATACAATACAGAAGTATTAACTATAGTCTCCATGCTGTATGTTACATCCCCACACCTTATTTATTTTATAACTGAAAGTTTGTAGCTTTTGACCCCTTCACCCACTTTGCCCACTGCCACCCGCTGCCTCTGGGAACCACCAGTCTATTTTCTGTATCTATGACCTTTTATTTATTTATTTTTGGGCTTTTAAATTGCTTATATGATTCCTATTTTGTTGATGTTTACTTTTATCTTTATTATTTAATTCATTTCATAAACTTTGGGTTAATTTTATCTTTAATTCTAGCTCCTTAAGATGGAATTATATCACTGAGTTTAAACCTATTTTTCATCCTTGTATAAACATTTAAATATCCATTTTTCTCTATCACTAGGAATACATAATCTTCCTGTGTAACAAATCTCATAATAGCAAAAACAGTTTTTATAACAAGAATAAATTGGGAAAATTATCTTACCTGAAATTAAGACGGTGTGGTATTAGTAGAGAGATAGACACATAGACCAATGGAACAGAATAGAGAACCCATAAATAGAGCCAGAAAAAGGCAAAGGCAATCCAGGAAAGACAGCCTTTTCAACACATGGTACTGGAGCAAGGACAGCCATAGGCCAAAAAAAAAAAAAAAAAAAGAGAGAGAGAACTAGACAAAAATATTTAGGATTTAGGATTTGATAATGATTTCTTAGAATCAGAACAAAGTTATGATTCAGAAAAGAAAAAAAGTGATAAATTGAATGTCATCAAAATTATAAATATTTGTTCTAGGAAAGCTTATTGGACCAGGATGAAATGACAGGTTACAGAGTATAAGAATATATTTGCAAATTGCATATCCAATAAAGGACTAGCATTTAGAAATATAAAAATTTCAAAACTTAACAATAAAAATAAACTATCAAATCAAATTTTAAAGTGGGCAAAAAACATGAACAGACTTTCGCAAAAGAGGATATACAACTGGCAAATACATGGAAAGATTTTAAGCATTATTAATCATCAGGGCAATGTAAATTAAAAAGGCAAGGATATATCACTCCACATATATCAGAATGACGAAAATTAAAAATAGTGATAACATCCAATTCTGGTGAAGATGCAAGAAAACTGGATCACTTATACATTGTTTGTGGGAACATAAAATGGTACAGCCTTTCTAGAAAGCACCTTGTCAGTTTCTTATGAAACAAAATATCCAATTACCATACTTTATGGACTGAAAGTTTTTGTCCTTCCCAAATTTCTTTGTTGAAGCCCTAATTTGTGGCTTTTTATTATGGCAGCTTTAGCCAACGAACCTATCATGTAACCTAGCAATTGTATGGCTGGTCATTTATTCTAGAGAAATGAAAACTTATGCTCACACAAAAGCTATACACAAATACTTATTTCAGCTTTATTTATAACAATTAACAATTGTAATCCACCCAGATGCCCTTCAACAGGTGAATGGGGAAACCAAGTGTGGTCTACACATACATGGACCACTACCCAGCAAGAAATAAAGAAATAAACTTGGGATTAATCACCAAGGTATAAAAAAATCCTGAATGCTACATACTGCATGATTCCATTTATACAATATGTTTAAAAGTATGCTATTATAGAAATGGAAGAAAGTTTAGTGGTGGGTTGCCAAAGGCTAGGTGGGTTCCAGGAGAAGCTGGAGGGAACTGAGTGTGGATATAAAAGTGCAACACAATGGATCCTTGCAGGATTGTATCTGTTTCTTATCTTGACTCTGGTAGGGGATCCATAACCCACATAAGATAATTTACTATTGTTACCAGTTTGTGTGTGTGCACATGTATGTACATCTTGGATAGATTTGATTGAATTCACCCCTACTTGACAAAATAAAAAATAACACATAGAATATTAAAATCATGTTAAAAAGACAAATCTTTTAAGCATATAAAATGATCCAGTCAAATGGTTAACATTCTGTGACTTCCACAATGATATATTAGTATTTGTTTTATTGACCCCGAAAGTCAAAAGTATATGTATTTTATAGATGAAGATGTATTCATAATTTCAAGTGAGTCAGCATTGCTTATATGGGTAGATTAAAGGGTATTAAATGCATAACACAGAAGATGCATCTACCTCATAAGCCATAGAATGTATTTTTAACCTTATTCAAGGCTGTATTAAAGTTAACTCTTACAAAGTGTTTTTGTTTTTCTTTATGGTATTTTAAATATGAGAGTTTGTTGTGTAATTAGACTCCTTTCTTCATAAATCATACATATACAAAGATGGATGGGGCCTCACTGATAAAATAGTATAATCTTTTCATTTGACTAATGATATTCACGTGTTTCATATCTTTAGACAAATATCTTGTCTAAGTTCATTATTTCAATTCCTTGCTATCCCTTCACCTCAAACTAATACAATGACATCTGCTCCCCCAAATCCACTGAAACTTCTTTGCCTAATTTCAGTCATCCTACTTAGTTACCAAATAAAATAGGCATTTTCCAGGATTGGTTGGATATAACTTTTCAGATTATTTGAGATTTTTGAGCACTTTATATATCTGTAAATTCTCAATAGTATTATTTTCTAAATTTCCCTCAACATTTTAACATCTTTTAGTGTCATTCACAGGCTCCCCTTTCTCTTCCTTCGGTCTTGAGGAAGGGTCTTTCTCGAACCCCTTATTTAGTGCTCCTTCTTTCCACAATATACTTTCTTTGGATGACCTCATCATCTCTGTTGAGTTCAGAAGAAATTTTTAATCATTTTACACCCTATTAGCAAATAAATGATACTCTCCCCCATGGCTTCAACTATCACCTACATTTTAATTAAATGTATCCTGAGCTTCCAGATTCACAGGTTCAGCTACACATGTAGCACCTGAATTTGTGGTCACACAGATGTGTCTCCAACTCAAAGGATCCAGAACTGACTCATTACTGTTTCACAAAAACTGTCACTCCTTTTTTCTGTCTCAAAAAATGAAATCAACATCTACTTGGCTATTCAAATCAAGAAATAGGGAGCTATTCCAAATTTGTTTTTAAAAAATTCATGATCTGTTAAATATATCTCTGTTTCTTATGTGTGCATACTCAATCTTTATTTTAATATCTGAAAAATAAATTTTAAAAATCCAAAATTTCACAATATCCCAGATTGCTTCTCAACAGTCTATTCTCAACAGTGCTTCCAGAGTACTCTTTCTAATATCCAGATTCGATTATACAGTAGCTTTGCTTAAAATAGATTCCCTGATATAGTCCAAACTCCTTGGAGTCTCTGTGAACAGCTCATTACCCACCGGACATCCTCAGGGATGATGCACTGTATGCAGGTGTAGGAATAGTTCTTACTCATTACCAGCTCCGTGCATCTCTACTTGTGTTCTGGCTCTCTGGAATAATCATCTCGCCTCACAAAATTCACCAGCACCTTGTTCTATTGTCCAGCTCATTTTTTTAGCTCAGTTTTCATACCATCTATGAATTCTTCCTTTGTCCTTGTCCTGAGACAATGATTGGTTAGTCATCCCCTCGTTGCCTTGAAAAAGTATACCATCCATAAAACTGTCATCCACTCCCCATGTTGTATTATAGGGGTCGGTTTATGCATAGGAATTCTGCACTAGCTTTACTATCAGTCATCTTTCAACTCTGTATTAACTTTCCTTGCACATACCAAGCAGGGGGCAATAAGTGTCTGTTGAATGAATTAATGGTCTTAATTGGGCCGTGTCCTTTGCTATTATTCAAACCACTTAATAAGTTAATAAAGTCACAAGTCATTACTTTTATCAGTCTTTTAAAATATGTTTTTCAGCAAATTGTCTTTAAAGCCCTAGGAATATATTTTTGAATTTTCAGAATGGCATTATTTGTATATAATGTATATATGTATACATTATATATAAATATATATGATGCACTGATGTGCTATTCATAAGTATGCATATTACAGTAAAATAGAAGTTACTTAGTGAATGACATTACTTTCAGTTGATATTTCTAAACAGCTCTTACTTTTCAAAACTAAAATCTTGTGGAAATACACATTAGAATAAAATACTATATTGAATTTGAAAGAAAAAAACTGTAGTTAATTATCTTTTTTTAAATAAATTTATTTATTTTTGGCTGCATTGGGTCTGTTGCTGCATGTGGGCTTTCTCTAGTAGTGGTGAGCAGGGGCTACTCTTCATTGTGGTGTGCGGGCTTCTCATTGCAGTGGCTTCTCTTGTTGCGGAGCATGGGCTCTAGGCGTGTGGTCTTCAGTAGTTGTGACTTTCGGGCTGTAGAGCGCAGGCTCAGTAGTTGTGGCGCACGGGCTTCGTTGCTCCGCGACATGTGGGATCTTCCTGGACCAGGGCTCGAACACGTGTCCCCTGCATTGGCAGGCGGATTCTTAACCACTGGCCACCAGGGAAGTCCAGTTAATTATCTTTTAATCTCAAATATATTATAATGTAAACTTTTGAAGCTGGGAACCAAATGATAACACTTTTTAAGTTTTTATATGATTTACATACTTGCAAACAAAATAGTGAGTAACCTTTGGAAATTTAAAACTTTCCATTTTATTTCCAAAGTTTGTACTATTTCCTCCTCACGATGGCCCAAAAGAAAGCATTCAGGTGATGAATATGCCACTTTAAAAACTAGGTAGATGGTGCTTGCTTGTCTTTTCAGGTACATGATGTGAGCTATATTTCAATTCATTAAAAATTGAATTTAAATGTCCAAACAAGAATTTGCAATATTTCTATCGATTTCGATATTTGTGAATGACTCCAAGAGCCAAAATATTTCCTTATGCTAACTCATGAAAGTCTCATTTGACCTCTGAAGAGCATGTAAGAATTGTGATTATCAGACGAGTTCAACATCATAGCAATTTATTGCTGATGAGAACCCATATGTCATCCTATACTACCTTTCCCCTCAAAATAACAATGCAGCATCTTTGGGGTCAGAGAGATGTTAACACATGTTCTAATCCTACTTCCCACATCCCAGTTTATGGAAGTACCCTGTTCAACTTGAGGAAATGCAGATTTATTGTCTATTTATTTATTTAGGTTTTTTTTTTCAAGATTTCTTGAAGTCCTTAATATTCTGAGGTTGGTAGGGTCTCTTTGTTGAGCGGCTAGAGAATGATTATTTTCCAAATATTTTATCAAGGAATACTTTCATTTAATTTTATATGTTTGAAGCACACAGGATCATCTTGAGTTCGATACTGATACCTTCATTTTGTAGACAAAGAAACTCAAGACCAGGGGCTTTAAGAAGGTCTCTAGGCCACAAAACAAGTAAACAGAGAAGATAGGATATACCTCCCTCAGAATCACATGCTCTGCCTCTACAAAAGTATGCCTGCAAATACAATTTCAGTTCTATCAAAATCTTTAATTTAAGCAAGGAAAAGTAATTTTGGTCAGGTTAAATGTTATGGACAAAATTGAGAAGCAGTGAAATTTAAAAACATCTAATTATGGATGTCTTTATTAATTCTTACCATCCCCTTAGAACTAGGAGAGTGTATCCTAGCAGGCAACACAATCTCTGGAAATAGTTGGCAGCATGTTTACTTACTTTCAAAGTATACAACTTGGAGTAACCTGGGTGTTCCAAAAGGCAAAAAATGTGTCTGAAGATGAGTAGCCAACTTTTCTCTGTACTGTAGTCATAACCACAAAGAGAATTCTGCTTGCACAATAGCAAATATGTTTACCTAAGTTAAATCCCTAAGCATGTTATTACATCACACAAAAGGTCCACTGATATTTTTGTTATTTAAATCTGTTCTATTTATATTATATATATTTTAAAAACCACTTAAAACAACAAGCTGATTCTGGAATTCTACTGGATCTTTGCTTTCCTGTCTTTATTCATCTCAAAAAATGCTTCTGATTCTAGTCTCTCACTGTTGTAAACTTAATTATTATTTTTTCATTGTGAACAAAATTGCAAATTGTGTTTGTTCCTTGTCATTGATGCATACACTCATTTAAGGGAAAATTGGCAGGATGTATCTGAGATTTGGCTCTGTGGTTTGAAGACACTGCATACGCTTGTGTAAAGGCGGGTGGCAAAATGTGAATCCAAAACTATATCCATTATGTTCATTTACTTTACCATTTAGAAAGCACAGATGTTCACTATATAACATCAAGGTGGTTTTTATTGTAATCCCCTGCTGTTAGGGTCAATCCTGGCACAGTAGCCAAATGGATTCTTGTTTCCTTCTCATTTACAAGGTGTTTGTTATATGATGGCTCAAAACAAAACTGGAAATTATTTTTCATTCATAAGAAATGCTTAAAATGAGATCATTTTGAAGAAAAATCAGTATAAATTTGAATTGCATACTATCATAGTTAATTGTATACATTCATCATAATGTGTTTTGTGTTGATTTTCAGCTTAAAAATCTAGTTCTCTCTTTGTTTCTCTTTTGATTTGCTATTGTTTAGGCAGAATTCTTTCTATTCACTGACAATCCTGAAAATGATTATTTGATTCGTTTTTCCTTTAGCTCTCACACAAAATGGAAAATTGTAATATTTTCCTATGCTTGTTTTTGAGTTAAAACTAATACATTAAAGAGCTTTTGCTTTAAATACCAGAACATATATATATATATATATATATATATATATATATATATATATATATGTATATACTCACATGCTAGTATTTACATATAAAATGTATAGTATTATAGATATGATACATGTAATGCCTACCTATATTATAAGGATTTTTTCATTAATGCACTAGTCAGAAGTTTCATCAGCAAAGCAATAATTTAAAATGCACAAAGAACTCTGTTCCTGGAGATGGAATCCACTTTCTTCCTTCTTCTCGTGATGTCTAATGTGACTGAAAGTTTCTTTTTGTTTTTTTTTAGCATCTTTATTGGAGTATAATTGCTTTACGATGGTGTGTTAGTTTCTGCTGTATAACAAAGTGAATCAGCTATACGTATACATATATCCCCATATCCCCTCACTCTTACGTCTCCCTCCCACCCTCCCTATCCCACCCCTCTAGGTGGTCACAAAGTGAGAGAGTAGCACTGACATATATATACTACTAAATGTAAAATAGATAACGAGTTGGAAGCAGCTGCATAGCACAGGGAGATCAGCTCAGTGCTTTGTGACTGAAAGTTTTAAACTTCCAAATTTTCCTCTTTGGAGTTAATCTATTTCTCAAGTATTCTAAATTCCCCACCATTGACAACTTCCAAGTGCAGAGTTCCAAAAGACCTGGTGGAGGACAGGTCCTCATGTTCTGCTTCTGCTACTCCAGCCTTTGACATACTCTTGAGCTTAATAGAACTGGTCCCTGTCCCTAGCTAGACCGAATCAAAATATTTGTCTCTCTCTCCCTCTGTCGATCTTCCTTTCTGTTTTCATGCATATCACCTTTATAAGATGCTGTAAAATCTAGCAAATATGTGGTGTACTAATGATTCACAACACATATAACTGCTAAAGTAAAATTGGTTACAAAATCCATACTTTTATTCAATCATTCAATAAAATGTATTGAACATCTATCAATTGCTAAATATAACTTAACTCTGGCCTAGAAAGATTAACGCTATATGACTTTACTCTCAAAGAAAATATAGTCTAGCGAAAGAAATCACAGATTCTAAAACTGTCAGATAACTTTTCTCAAAAGTTAATGCCTTTTTCATAGTTTAAAAATATCCTTCTCCCAAATAAAACATCTCTTTTAAAAATGTGAATCTTAACATGCCCAAAAGAACCTAGGAAATCTTCATCATCTAATTCTTCATTGTCCTTTATTTAAACCTGAGTTTAATCAAATATCATTATTCAGGAGTGTTTACAAATATATGCATTTTCCATTTGTAAATTCTTTGTTTTTTTTGTAAATGACCCTTTGAATTCTAATAATTAAGAGTCCTTGAAATGTTAATTAACTGACACTAGGGCATTGTAACAAGTAAAAACATTGTGATAGATTAAATATGATAGACATTTTTTTCTTGCTTATATAAAATCAAAAACACGTTTCTGAAGGGCTACTTGTTTTCCTCCCAGTGGTATTTCAAGGACTCAGGTTTCTTCCATCTTAGGGCTTCATTATCTTCATCCTGACTTCAGAGTGCCCCCTTTTCATCTGCAGCTGGTCTATGAAAGTAACAGGCAAAGGAAACCACCCTGGGGGCAGCTTTTAGGGTCTACCCCTAGAATCACCATAAACACCTCTATTCATTTCCCATCAGCTGTCAGTCAAGCGCACCCACTACAGGAAACTTGAAAAACCGCGCACAACAGTGAATTCAGGAAGAAAAAAAAAATGGGTTTGGTGAACAGCTATTACTTATTTTTCAATTAAAATTAGTATGTATGTGTGTGCACGCATGTATATACGTGGTATTAGATTGCCGTATGTTGGAATTCGTCATTAAAATACATCTATTTGAATCCTGAGAATCCCCAAAAGTTCTTAATGGTGATTTTGATTTTTTTTTTCTCATCTCATTGTTTTCATTAATGTTCTTCCTGGAATCTAGGGGAAAATTATGTAATAAATCACTTCCTGTAATCTTTAACTGCCAGTAATGCTTTCTAACCTTATTTTTTTAAGCTAGAAAATGTTTCTATCAATTGATATTACTTGAAATAGTAGGCAGTGTAAGAGGAAATTCTGGTCATTTTTTGTAAATGGTTTGCTCCTTTGCATTATTGAGAACAAGTTTTGGAGAGCATCAGGAAACAAATGTTACTTTCCACTTTAAAAACATACCATAATAGAGTAAAGGATTATTCCAGCAATTTAATGGAACTAAAGAGTCTTCAATGTCCTTTAGAGAAAATCGCTATATACATTTTTTTAAAAGTACTTCCATGACTCTTTTACTTTTCTCCATCATATTATGACAAAATCCAAAATATCATCAATTTTTTGATATAGACATAATATTTTGAAAACAAATTGACTCAGAAGATGGGAACTAAATTTTCCTCTGAATTACGATTATTGAGGACTATGGTTTAATCACATATTTATCATGCCAACTTTATTAGAATATGCCATTTTTACATAAATTTCAAAGGAGCTTGCTATAGTTAAAATGTATTTTGAAATGATCAAAACTAATTTTGGATTTTTTTCTAGTTCATAATTTCCTCCTGTTTGATGCAATGGCTTGAAAAGAAATTACAGTATATCTGATTGATGTAGTTTTTCTAAAAAGGTCACATTCTATGTGTATCACAAAATGCAAATACTTCATTTTAGAATGTTGGAAATCCACAGAGAAAGACAGGTGGATGATGAAAACTGGAAACTAAAGATTAAGTTTGAGAAACTCTAAGCTCTCTTTATGTTAGTTATACAAAACAAAATGTCACGGAAGTATTTTGACTATTACCGCATAAAATAAAAGGAACCAGCTCAAATTGCCTGTTGTTTGCTGAGTAAGTTATTTGACAGAGAAAGCTATTGCTTGTTTTTAATAGACATTTTTTTAGCTCTCTTTGAATATTGAAAAATTCTAGTCTTTCAGTACTTATAATGAAACACAAAGAAATGTAGTTGACCAAAAATATCATTAACTTTGTAATTATTATTAGATAAATGCATTAGTTAATATATTAAGGTATAGAAAATTAAGGTTAATAGTATATTTTATTGCAATAGGGAGATGCATGCATATAAGCCATAGCATTAATATTTAAAATAGTTAAATTGTACTATAAATTGTTCTTTATTTCAACATATACATCTCTTTTTACTTTTCATCACTAAAGTTTTTATTAAGGCTTAAGAATGTGAGGAGCAAAATAATTATTCAGGGTGTTTCCCCTCAAAAATTAAAATCTGAGCATTTAAGGAAGCTACAGTTTTCTTGAGACACCAAATATATCCAGCAAAAACAATAGGTAAACAGATTAAAAAGGCACCCATCCGTAGACACAAAAATCATACAGCAAAGGCTGTTGTAATTACTGAGCAGAGCAGATGTTATTTTAGTTCTGGGGCAATTCCCATTAGCTCAAAATACACTGAAATTTTAGAAAGCCCTGAAAGGAAAAGGGATTTTTCCTTGACTAGAAAAGTCATGTGTTATTCTAAGATTTCCAATGCAAACTAAGATCTAATTATTTAAGAGAATTGAAATAATTTAAAAGTACTTATGATCCCAGACCCTTTTAGTTGAAAGTACACACACACACACACACACACACACACACACACACACACACACAGAGTCCTTTACATTCAATTTGCAGGTATATTGTGTGGCCATCACCATTTAAATTTCTATAAAATTTGAAAATTGTTTTTAAAATACTATTAAACACTTAATAAAAAAATAAACTGCTAAAAGTGTTGAGGATATTTTGCAAAATAAGAGTACAGATTACCTTCCTGTTTACAAATCCCAGTCAACTGCCTCATTTCATCACTGTAGAATCCAGCAGAGGTTCAACCCAGGCTATTATTAAACGTTTCCTGCTCCATCTCCATTGTTCTAGGCTGGCTTTCCATAGTTACAAAGTTATATATTGTACTTTATTTTCTCCCCTAAAGCCTCCTTTTTAAAAAGCATTTTTCACTATTTTTTTACCTAAGCAATATTTCTGCAAACTTATGTTTTTATCTCAAGCCTAATCCTTGAATAGGTCTTTTCGCTGATCCCAACAAGCTATTAAATTTCCTTCCCTGAGGTTACAACATTTGTGTGTCCTCTACACCAGTATTATTGAGAGACTTTGAAAGAACAGCTCAAGAAATGCCTTTTCAAATTAGTTTATGGACTCCAAATTGGTTCCAGGCTTTCAACTTAATCTTCCACATTTTTTTTCCAACTCCAGCTTTGGCCTGCAATATATTGTGTCTTCTTTGTTATGATCTATACCTTTGATTGAACTCTTCAACTTGTTCCATATGTGTGACCTTTGAACTCTTCTTGGTTATAACAAAGACACACCCTATTTTGCTCTGATTACTCCACTAGTATGGTATTATAATTTTGGCCTGTCTTCTTACATGATTACTCAGAGTTGGATATCAGCAAAGTTAGAGCATAATCCTGGCTAATTTAGAGCCTTTAAAATTAATTATTGCTAATATAGGTGATATGTCAAGTGACTTATTTTGATATTGCAATATACTTGATATATAAAATTAATTATTTTAATATTGTCCATCTCTATGAAAAGCCAATCAGTCAGAATGTATGTACAGTGCTCGGCACTCTATGGGCTCTATAACTTGGAGGGTGGAGGAGGGTAAGTGGATAGACTCAGCTTAATTACATGAAATATATTAGTCACAGTGTTAGACCCCTCCTTAACCTCTATATAAAAATATCTCAAAGAATAACTTAGCCTCCCTCAAGGTCTGAAGCCTAGTCATTGCCCTTTGAATTTTGTCCCATGCTTCATCTGGAACCAGGTGAGCAGGATGGTATCATCTTTAGTCTGTAGTAAAAATGTAAACCAAATTATAATATATGTGACAATTGTAAATTTGTAACTGTAAACCAAAAAATAAATTTGAAAGAAGACTCTCCTCTGATTGTGGACATACTCCTGTATAATGGATGAGCACTTCCATTGCTACTTGAATTTTTACAACATAAAGATATGTAACTATGGAAATTAAGTTTTACACATTAGTGATAGAAACTTATTTAAACATGATGTGCTTATACTCAATAAAGACATGTATAATTAAATGTATAGTGTTTAAAATTAAATATTGTTTAATTAAAATTTAAAATTAAATAGTGTTTAAAATTAAACATTCTATAAGGCCCAAATATGGAAAAAATGTCACATGATACCCATCTCAACCTGCATGGTGATAAATACCTGTATCAGGGCAGAGGTGAGTGATAGCCTGACTAATGCCATCACCTCAGTTCATTTGCAGTATCCAGAGTAGAGTCCACCCTGAGCCTTCATTTGCCTGATTTAGGACCACATCCCAGTGGGTTCATCTATGCGTAAATTATTCCCAGTAATCTAGCCCACAGGACTGATGCCAGTTTGCTAACGTTCCATGTGTTTGTGTTCCATAAAAGCTGCTGTTTCAGCAAAAGTACCTGCTTTTAAGACACCATTTTTTCCCTTATTTCTAAGTTCTTGGTGCTGGTGGAGAGAAGATATCATTTGACTGATTTTCTATTACTTAAAATGATACATTTAACAAATTACCATTCAATAAATATGTGAAGTAATTGTAGCAAAACCAATAACATAATGAAATTCAGTAATTGTCTAAAACTATGTATAAAAATGCATTAACAAGAAATATACTAAATAATTTGCTGCATATATCAGTTATTCAACAATGTTGAAACCATTCAGATTTGAAACAATGAGGTACTACAAAATGACTCCTAGTTAGGAAATTATTTTTAATAATCCTAATTGGAAACTATACTGACGATTTATTTGGGGAGCTGAATAAACAGTCACTTGTGTTATGATGAATATAAGTGATAAATAGATCTTGTTTTGGGACAATCAAATTGCCAGTTTTATTATTTGTTAAAAAAAAAGCAATAAATAGCTTCAGTATTCATAGGGTTAAAATTCTAGACAAATATTTTGCTGTATATAGAACAATATATAGTAATATGGTAATTTTTATACTTAGGGTATAAATATTTGCATAATTAAATATTATCTTTATCTCCAAGTTGATATGTCTTCAATGAGAAAAGGCAACATACTATCTTCCAGATATGTGTAATACACATTAGCTGAAATTATTCTTATCTATCATGATATCATCAACAGTATTCTATTTATACCATTATATATAAGGTATACAATATTTACAATATTATAATGTTTAATTATTTAAGAATAAACATATAAAAATATCTTTTAAAATTAAATTTTAAATACATGTAAATTATATTTAAAATTTAATAGCTTTGAAAGCTTAGAAAGGATACAGACTTTTTAACCTTGATGGTTAATATGGACAATTTGAAAAGATAAATCATCGGACATAATCTACAACTGTTTCAAACAAATAAGTTTTAAATTATCTTTTAATTTATTTATTAGATGATAGTGTCAACCTCAAAAATAAACAGTTATTTTACCAGCAAGATGGATTTATTTAGGAAGAGCAGAGAATTGCGAGTCAGGACAGGCAAGCCTGAAGAGACAAAGGGAATGTCAACTTTCATTAAATTTTAGGAGAAAATTGGGGAGGGTTGCTGTTCACTGGAGAAGAACGAGAGTTCAAACTTGAGGTGGTTTCTTACTGGCTGCAAGCAAGCGGTGGCTAGAGCATTGTAGCTGGACAGGGAGACATCTTCCTTCCTTTTCTTAAAAGCGGGAGATGAAATTTCCCTGTGAAAAACTGTCCTCCTTTGGACCAGAAGAAAAGTGACATTCTTATCATCAAGGATCATCAAGGATTGAGATGAAGAGAATTTTATACAAAGAACTGTACACAAAGAGACCTTGTTAAAATAATTCTCATCTCCCTTCTCCCCATTGGTGATGGAGGGGTGTTGAGTGGTACCTGCCTGAGAGCTCCCTCTACAGGGCTTCCTGACTCCATTTTTCATGGGGTTTTCCTTCATTTATCTTCACAACAGTCATGATCATCTGCAACTGTTGATCTTAAATTTTCAATATAAAATGAAAGCAGCACTATATTATCCTACAAATGTATAGTTGGTATCTGTGCTGGGATGTATACTAGTTCTACACAAGGTAAACATTATAAACCCATAGTATTAGGAAAATACTATCACATCTTAGAGAACTAATAAAGGTCTAACTGATAAAGTGGATAAAATAAAAATTATGTAATTGACTCAAACCTCTACATTTTTTTTTTTTGTCACCAGAGCGTAAGCAATTGCACTATATGTAAGTGTATAAATGCTTTGGAGGTGGGAAACATTTTACCATTTTAAGCCAAAGGTTGGAACCAAAGCCATATGCAGCGCAAAATTGCTTTATACAATGCACATGTTTCAATTGCACTTTCCTGAGTCCATTGCAACCTAACATGAATGGTGAGCAGTTTTCTCCTGTTTCCAGGTTATTATCTAGGAATGCCACCTGGAGTTAAGGTTAACTTGCACCTAGTACACATCTAAAGTATTATGTGATGCCAGAATGTAACCTAGCAGGACAGACCCTTCCCCTATATCCTCTGCCATAGCTCCTCTCTGAAGGACCTAGATAATAGTATCTGATACACATTTCTTGAGTTGTTTTACAGATGCTAAAACCACCAGCCAATGGAAGAAATTAACTACTTGATAACCATGAGTACATAGCTCCCAGACCTACTGGCACCGAAGGATTGATAATGTGTTAACCCCTGTTATCCTGCCCGGTTACCTCACCATCAACCAATCTCATTCACAACACCATCATGGTTTACGTTTTAATATTATTCTCATTTATAAATAAGGTAACTGGGACTTAGGCTAATTGACTTGTCCAGGTTCACCAATCTGTAAGCAATGATATTTTGACTCAAACTTACATCTCCTAACTTCAGAGCCTATTAGTCAGTGACCAAAATATTTAGACTCTTTAGAATTCATATTTTTTGTTATAAAATATAGAAAACATAAAATTTACCACTTAAACCATTTTTTAGTGTACAGTTATAGTTCATAAGCACTTCCACATTATTGTGCGACCATGCTCACCATCCATCTCCAGAATTTTTCATCTTCCCCGATCTATGCCAATTAGACACTAATTCCCCATTTCCCTCTGTCCTCAGCCCCTGGCAACCACCATTTTACTTTCTTTTCCTATAAATATGACCACTTTAGGTACTACATTTAAGTGGAATAATGTAACATTTGTCCTTTGTGCTGGCTTATTTCACTTAGAATGTTTTCAAAGTTCATCCACATCGTAGCATGTGTCAGAATTTCTTTCTTTTTTATGCTAATATCCCATTCTATGTACAGACAAAATTTTGTTGATCTGTAAATCCATCTATGGACACTTGAGCTGCTTCCACCTCTTAACTATTGTAAGTAATGCAACAAATATCTCTTTGAAACCCTGCTTTCAATTATTTTGAATATATACCCAGAAGTAGAATTGCTGGATCATATGGTAGTTCTATTTTTAATTTTTGGAGGAAAATCCATACTGCTTTCCATAGTGGCTGTACCAGTTTACATTCCCACTAATAGTTTACAAGTGTCCCAATTTCTCCACATCCTGGCCGTAACTTTGGTTGTTGTGTGTGTATATGTGTGTGTGTGCATATATAGTAGCCATTCCAATGGGAGTGAGGTGCCATATTGTGGTTTTGATTTGCATTTCCCTAATGATTAGTTTGTTGAGCATTTTTTCATATGCTTGTTGGCATCTGTTTATCATCTTTGGGAATATACCTCTTCACGTCCTTTGTCCATTTTAACAGGGTTATTTTCATTTTTGTTATTGAGTTGTAGGAATTCTTTATAAATTCTGGATATTAATGCCATATCAGATATATGATTTGCAAATATTTTCTCTCATTCTGTAAGTTTGCTTTCTGCTCCGTTGATTGTGTTATTTGATGCACACACTTTTAATTTTGATATAGTCCAATTCATCTATTTTTACTTTTTTGCCTGTGCTTTTGGTGTCATATCCAAGAAATCACTGCCAAATCCAAAGTTGTGAAGTTTTTCCCCAATGTTTTCTTCTGAGTTTTATAGTTTTAGGTCTTTGATCCATTTGGTGTTAAGTTTTTGTATATGACATAATAGTTCATCTTGTTTATCCATTTATCTATTGATGGACACTTCAGCTGTCCATCTTTTGGCTATTGTGAATAAAGCTTCTATGAACATGGCTGTACAGATATCTGTTCATGTTCCTGCTTTCGTTTCCTTTGAGTACATGCCTAGAAATGGAATTGCTGTATCATATGGTAATTTGATGCTTAAATTTTGGAGGAAACTTTATATAACTATTTTACATTGCTATCATACACTTCAGTCTATCTATCTTTCATCTATTTATCACTATTTTTTATTTTCTGCCTGCATTATTTTAATTTCCCATCAATCCTTTTCTCTGGAAGTTGTAACACTTAGATTATTTTTTTTTCTTCACTACACTGCCAAAAAATATAATTGTTTCATCAATCACACAGATAGAAAATTGTTGAAGCCTGATTTTACTGTATTCTATTTCATGTAGCCTTTTGTTTCCCTTTATTCTACCCAATAACACACAACACACATGTTATGTGTCCCCTTTGATTTTTGGTTCCTTTAATTTCTCCCTGTATATAAGCCCCTGGTTTAATTAGCTCTTATTTCCAACACAGTCCATTCAACATGGTCAACACTTTTAGCACAATTTTGCCTATATTCTCAGCCCCCATGTCTTATTGCCCATCCTGTCCACTGATTGGCACACTCTGCCCAGGTGCAATACAAGATTCTGCTTCCTTGTTTACAACCAAATGGGTATACATTCCTGCTGAGCAAAGGTCTGTAAACTATGGCTTATAGGCTAAATCTAGCCCACCACTTATTTTTGCAAATAAAGTTTTATGGGAACACAGCCATGCCCATTTATTCCTGTATTTTCCATGGTTGCTTTCATGTTAAAACAATAATTGAGAAGTTGCTGCGGAGACCTATGACCCACAAATCATAAAATATTTAGTATATTACGCCGATAGAAATGTCTGCTGACCCCTGCCTTTACAGTATCAAAAATCTCACAAAATATCCACATCACAACTTCAGCCACAATTTGAGTATTAATTCTGCCCAGCGGCAATGCTTCTACATTTTGCAAGTTATCTCCGGTTTCATATTCCACAGCAACTATTTCAAATTGTCTCCTTTTTCTTCATACACTCTCAGTAAACGGCCGTGATTTATCATTCAGAGCGAACATCATTGTCATCAATTTGATGCCTGTAAGCCAACTGATTAACCTATATCAAGACTCCTTGCTTCTGATTGCCTCCTATTATAATAGAAAATAGTCCTCTGACTGAAGTATAATCTTTCTACCTATGTGCCAGCTCACATCCCTTTATGGAACCCCTATTTAAATTTATTCTACTCTTCTTCCAATTAGAAATCAAACATATTAATGTGTCTATCATGCGTCTATCTATCTAGCTAGTCTGTGGAATGTAAAATATTTATGAGACCACCCTTAAACACTCCTCTCTCTCGACTACTAAACTTTTTTAAAAAATCCCTTTTATAGCCACTCCCAACTGTTTTTACCACCTCTAATCAACTCAGGGGTCAACCAGCTTCAATTTGATTTTATTCCCACTATTCCAAGGCTTTTTTAAGGTCATCACTGATGTGAATCTTGCTATGTCTGTCAACCATTTTTAGTCTTTTCCTCATAATATCTGCCTTTCACTGTCGGACACTTTTCCTTTTCAAGCCGTCCTTACTCGGACTGATACATTCAACATTTTCCTCCATCTCCTCATGGCCCTTCTTAGAGTCCTTGATGGACTAAAATGGCCAATGGTGGTACAGCAGTGGGAGAGATGGACACAAACACAAACATATCCACAGAAACATTTTACATGACTTAAAGCTGGTTGTTTATCCAAGTGCTACCATGACTTATTGTCTAACTTGTGTAAAACTAACTTCTCTTTGGCTTAGTTTCTCATCTATAAAATTTAGTTTAATAGTTACACCTACCTCATAGGATTAAATTTTAGGATTAAATGAGTTAATATGTGTAAAGTGCTAAAATAGTGTTGTTCACGTAGCAAACTTATAAACTATAAAGGTTAGGAATGACCTCTGGAACCTTCCTTTGACCACCTCAGTGTCAATGGATCTTAAATTTCTATATTTAGATAATTTTTAAATTAACTACGTTTTCTCTTCCAGTCTCTTCTGGTATTTACCCAAGTAAACAATGAACCTTCTACTCTATTAAGAACCTGATTTGAGTTTTGCAATTTACATTAAGCACACCTCTTTAAGACCCTCCAGCCATCTGTGCCACTCAACAAATCTTTATTATCTATTAATTTTTATTTAAAAAATAATAAAAATCCACCCATATTTTTAAGAATTATCTCACAAATACCAAAAGTATGATAGCTGTTTTTCACTTTGAAGAAAAAGGATAATTGTACAGAAAATATCTGGTCACAAGAGGAACTGCTCAATATATATTTTGGCACATATTTTTTTTTTGATAAACTTCAGTGAGTAATTGGAATTTGAAAATAAAATATGGTTGAAGTAATTCAATTGTAAAAAGTTGGATATGTAAAATAACCCCCCAAATTCTGTGGTAGGCAGAAACTCTCCCTCATCCCCAAAGACATCCACATCCAATCCATGGACTCTGTTAATAAGTTATATTAAATGGCAAAATGAATACTGACAATATAGTTATAATTGGGGTCCTAAAAGTAGAGAGAGTACACTGCATTATCTGGATGGGGTTAACTAGTCACAAGGGCCCTTAATCCAGAAATCAGAGCAAAGCAGCAGAAGGGAACATCAGAGAGATATGAAGCATCAGAAGGATTTGAAGTGCCATTGCTGAGTGCTGAGAACAGAGAGGCCTTTGGAACTAAAAGTGACAGCAAGGAAACTTCAGTCCTACAATTTCAAGGACTGAATTTGGCCAACAGCCTGCATGAGCTTGGAAGTAGATTTATCCATAGAGCCTTTAGATAGGACTGCAACCCAGCTGACACCTTGATTTAAGCCTTGAGAAACTCATAGCAGAGGACCCAGCTGAACTATACTAGACCCGGACATCTGACCTAGAGAAACTGTGGAATGATAAAATTGAGTTGTTTTATACTGGCTAAATTAGTAATAATTTGTTAGGGCAGCAATTGGAAATTATTAAAATATTATTACTATAATTTTTGTATAAATTATTGATCACTAGCTTTGCATGGAGAAAAGCATCTGTTCACGCAAACTTACTTGTTATATTTAAAAGTGATTGTCACCACCATGAGTGTTTTTGAATATTTTGAAACTTGAAACTTTGAAATTTGACCATTATGAAGAGTCAGTGTCAGTAACAGAATATTTGATCATCATTGTTTCACAGGATCATAGATATTAAAAGACAATACACATATTGTCTTTTGTATATTGTATATCTTTCTTCAAAAAGTTACAACCTATTAAGTTCCAATGTTTTATTTTTATGAATTCTTTTTATATGGATTTCAAGCATGACTCTGAAGCTTGTTATGCTAGATGATTAATTTTACCCAGTTAATCAATCACAACGTCAGTGATAAACACTGAGCACTCCCAGGCACAGAAATAGAATAAAGGTTTAAGTGATTTTTGGAATGCCTTATGCAGAACTCATGCAGCATTCTATTCAGTACAGCTGCAAATTAATTCACTTTTGGATTTGTAAACCAACAACTATAAAATATACTAGATACTAGGATATCAAAACTCAATATATGTGCCTTACACCTTAATTCTCTCTGTGGATTCTTAGTATAAATAATAGGACAAAATAATCTTTCACAGACAGTGAATTATTAAGTTTCAAAAATTATTTTAAAGCTATTGCCACAAAATATATACAACTCAGCTATCTTTAGGAATGGATTCAGGAGGCATCCTTCTGCTCAATAATGCCATGAAAATCATTAGAGATGGTACAGAATGAGTTTTTTTAGTCTTCCCATCCACATATGAATGGAGTTCCTCTTTTTAATAACAGCATTTGTGTTATTTGTCATCTGTACTTTACCAGCAGCAAGACATGAATTAAAGACACTCTTTGAAACATAGCACCTGCCAGCCTTTAAATTTTGCTTAATATACATCAGAGCATCCTAGGTATTGATCTAATAATAAAGATAATTAATACCATAAGATTTGGAAGGATGGAACATATAGGCTTAAGAAAACTGCTCACACAGTAAAGTTTATTACCTCTTTTTACCTAACTAGATGGATGGGCCGTAGAGTAGAGCAAAGTGAGAGCTCCACATCATTTCCCCTGACAGCACTGCCTCACTCATCATTTGCCAGAGTCCTCTGGTTTAGAAAATTATAAATGGGTTCACTGTGTTAGATTTAGAAAATATTATCAGTACACACACACACACACACACATGCACACACACACACACACACAGAGTACCTTTATACTACCTGGTTTTAGGAATTCTTAGACTAATGTGACTACAATCAATATCCTATGACTAATTTTTGGAGCCAGTTAACCATCTTCCATTTTGTGACCAAAGCAGACCTATTTCAGTCATGTAACAAACAGAAACAAATGTGGTTGCATTTTACGCACATGTGAAGGGAGAATCCAAAGAATCCATTATTTTCCTAATCAAGAAAACACTGAAGATTGACTCAAAGAGTCTCCTTTATATGTAAAGAATAGCACACTATCTAAATATGTTTAAAAGTGTACACACGAGGCCTTTGGATGACTGCGTGATTTTACTCCTGTCATAGATGGAGCACCCCCACAAAGTAAGATTCTACCCTTGAATACTGTGCACGCAAGGAGAAAGATCTTCAAAAATGCCATATCCTTCAGTTTATTTGCTGAGGATAAGGAAGACATGAGCAAGAGAGGCACAACAGGAATCTCTTTTTAATCTGTCCTTCAGACATTTCAATCAAAGCTCATCGGGTGTTCAAGAAACTTGATGGAATGCCTGCTATGTAGAGGCATTTTTCTCAAAAGGCTTTTTTATTTTTATCATACATACTGTATCAGCTAGGAAAGATACTTATAAATATTTATACAACACAGTCATAAAGTGATATACTCAACTACAGTTTCACAAGAATGTATCAGTCATATTGAAAATTTTGATTACAGTATGTTTGAAACCGAAGACTGTCCTGGATAAGAGATTTGCAATCTGAGCCCTAGAAAGTCTGGAAGGACTTTGCTTTCCCGTCAGGAACATAGAGGGATAAAACAGAAGGATCTCTTGGTATTGCAGAAATGATTTCTCTCTCATATTTCTCTGAGATCTCCTCTAAAGAAAATTCCAGACCCCAGAAAACATAAAAATGAGAGAAAGATGGTCAGACCCCATTTATTTCTCCACAAAGTAAATGTGCATTGAGTGAATACATAAAACCAAATGTCACCCCTACTATTTGCCAGCAATGCTGCAGACTAGCCATGAAAAGATCAAGAAGAAGGAATAATGTAGTTCATAGAGGAATTATATAATTTATGCATCAGTCTTGTCCTCCCAGAAACACTTTCCCTCCTACAAAAAAAAATGCATGGATAACAAAAATCTAAAAGCTAAGATGTTAACAAAAAAGTTTTTTTTTTAAACTGGGACTGCAAAAATGCTGCTTTTTAAAATTTTTCATCTCTTACAGGCGTATCATTTTTCTCACCTAATACCAATCCCTGCAGCTGCTTAATGAAACATATCCACTGTCATTTATCTCTATTTTCTAATGTTTTTCATTATTTCCAAACTCCTGTCAAAAGAAACTAAACAATGTATTCACATAAACTTTGATAAACTTATCAACTACTTAAATATATACCACAATATATTTCACAGTAGTCACTGATTTCTTTTGGGGGGGATTGTTTGGGATCTCATGAAAATTAAATAAAATAGTTGTTTATATTAAAGATATTCTTTCTACCTGAAGAATAGCCCTTTACAGTCATGCTTACTCAGTTTATTGCTCACATTTTTAAAGACTAGTATTTTTCATGGCATTTTCTGATTTAAAATATGACTGAAACTTAATAGAAATGAACTTTAAATTTCCATTTACTATTTCAGTCACTTAAAAGTGCTAATTTATCAAAGTTTTAACGCAAGAAAATCTACATTAAAAGTTAGCATTACTTGAGAGGTAAAGAAATGAGGGCAATTCTGTCCCAATTGAGAAAAAAAAAAAAAGATGATCTTTGTATATTCATTTCCATCTGCCAGCTTGAGAAACATTTGCTTTTATAAGATTCGTTTACAATTTAAATTTAGTCTACATGAAGGCTCTGAAATGTCCTTTGACATAAATATTGAAAGGTAAAAATTGGCCAGGCAATGTAGGAAAGACGCTGATGGTGGGTGTTGGTCTAGTGCCTACATTATAAAAGAGGAGATAAAAGTCACTATGGAAATGTTCCTTTCAGCCTCTTCTTTAAGAGTTGCATCTCTCCATTTGGACTGGTTTTGTGTATTATTTACTATATTTAACCCATTTGATGAAATTAACCATTAGAGAGAGGCAAGATTTATAACATAAATTTTCTTGTGAACCACTTACTTAAAAATAAGTAAATGGTTAATGGTCAACCATTTTCAGCTCCTCAGAGATTACATCTAAAAATTAAAGCTCAGAAACAAACAGTCGGAATGAAAATGGGAAAGGGATTTTTATTTCAGTGATAAAATAAAACGTATGATTAACTCTTTAAGATGAGACATCACTATTTCAATAATCAGTTAGCCAAGTCTAATCTTAGCCTGCCTCTAGCATTCTGTACTACATCTGTATGATATGGAAATCTAAATTTGAACAGATGTCCTGAATGTTATGTCAATATTTGCATTGCTATTATGGGTATGAATCAATATTACTTTGTAAACATCCTTATTTCAAGTGTCTTGAATCATGGCACAGTGGTTAAATACATAGATTCTGGAGATTAACTGCCTGATTTTATAACCCAGCTCCAATACTCACCGACTTTATCTTTTTTGGAGACTTAACTCCCTATTGCCATAGTTTACCCGCCCATGAAAAAGACATAAAAGTTATCTCCTAATAGAGTTGCAGGGATTAAATGTGTTAATACTCAGCTTTGGATCCTATAATACAGTGAATATTCAATTACATTAGTTGTTGTCATTCATGTATACATTAGGTCTTGCTTCTACATTTCCATTTTGGAATCAGGCAAGCCATACATTCTACTAAAGTATAGACTGTGAACAGATGGCAAGTGGAGAATAAGGTTAGACAGTAAAGCAATTTGAGTCAAATATCTCTTTGCTTCCACTATCAAAAGAGTTCAGGCAAAAAAGCTTTTATATTTTTTCATGTATTTTACCTTTGGAAACATCAGAACATTTTAAAATAATATCTTCAAACTAAATTGATATCACTAATATCTAACCCCAAACATTTGTAAGTAGAGTATAAATATCGTTACTTGATTTCTAATGTCTCACTCATCACTATGAGGGATGGGTTCTGTTTACATTAAAAGGAGAATCTAATGGAGGGTGGGTTTAGTGATGTGCCATAAACTATGGTGAGCTCTTCACATATAACTTAATCTTTTCAAAATGTGTGAATTAGGTTTTGATATCACTGTATTAAATAAGAACACTAAGGCCCAGAAAGAGCCAGTGATTCACTAATGCATTCACAATGAGTATTTATACATTGGAGTTAGGTTCTTAACTTGGGGGCCTTGGCTTTTGGTAATTGAACATATGGTCTCAATATCTAAGCTAATTTAGCGTTCATCTTTTGAACTTCCATTAGATTTTCCTATAATGCCTTCATAGCCCATCATAATTTCCCTTTTGTCTCTGGTCTGTCTAAATTCCACCCCCCTTCTCAACTCCACAATTTACACTTTTCTTTCCACTTCACACAGTTTAGAAGTTCAAATTCTTACAATTTTTTTTATTAACTCAGATTATTAAAACAAACACCCGTTCATTTGGCATGCCAGGCCATGCTAAAAATGAGACTCTGCTCATCTCTAAACTACTTAAACTTTGTGTGTTTTTTATGTTTCTGAATGGGCCCCATCACTGAATCATATTGTTGTGTGTAAAACAACACAACACAACGCTTGAACACAACAAGTTGTCAAACTTGAGTGTTCATCTGAATCACCTGAAGTGCTTGTTAAAGCACAAATGATTTGGTCATACACCTAGAGTTTCTGGTTCATTAAGTACTGATTGGGGCTGAGAATTTGCAATTGAGCTATAATGTGAGACCACTGGTGCAGACTAACAGTACATTTTAAAAATGCCTTCAATTGCTGTATTCCCATGAATGCTAAGTACTTTTTAAATTATTATGACCATTTAAAAAAAAATTTTTGGGCTTCCCTGGTGGCGCAGTGGTTGAGAGTCCGCCTGCCGATGCAGGGGACACGGGTTCGTGCCCTGGTCCGGGAAGATCCCACATGCCGCGGAGCGGCTGGACCCGTGAGCCATGGCCGCTGAGCCTGTGCATCCGGAGCCTGTGCTCTGCAACGGGAGAGGCCACAACAGTGAGAGGCCCGTGTACCGTAAAAAAAAAAAAAAAAAAAAAATTTTTAACCCTTGACAAAATTCTAACTAGCAAAATATCTCTATTAGTTTTTGGATTGATAAAGTTTTGATTTTAAGACTATTTTTCTTTTCCATTTCTTAGATATGTTTCCATATTTCATAGACTAGAAAAATTATTTGTGAAACAGGAGGCTGTAGTCAAGTTTGTTAGTTTTAATTATCTAAGGTTGATCACTATCACTGGGCAGACTGTAAAGTGGCAGACTCTTAGCCAAACTACCTGAAATTCAAATTCCAGCTCTACCATTTCTTAAATCTGTCACTGATGAAATTAGTTAACTTCCATGTGCCATGGTTTCCTGATCTAAAAGAGGAAAATAATACTAGCATCTATCCCATTATGTAGTTTTATTATCATATAGATTTATATATATGCATATATACATATATATGGCATTTAAAAATATACACAGTGAGGGATATATGAGTTTGAGCTTTTATTTGATGATGCGATTATGCTTTGCATAATGTAAAATCTTTTGCTTGGAGGGTTTATTGACTGATAATATATAATGGGCATAACCATCAAGAGTCAAAATGAAATTCAAATCTCAGCTTAACGTGTTTTGCACTGCTTTTATATTTTTAATTTAACTATAATATTCCTGGAAGCTTATAACTGAAGTATTTCCAATAGAAAAACCTTCAAAAATACCATACTAGTAAAGCAACAAATAGGCTTTGCTACTTATGAGAAAAGTAATTTCCTGTTCTTGAGAGTGCTGCATTCATTAAAAAAATGTATTTGAAACTATTTAATAAACACAGTACATATAAAACAGCATATAGAGTCCACCTTTTGATTTAAAGTCCAGTTTTTCTAATAGTGTTCCATGTACTTTATAATTGAAATATAATCATCAGAATGGATCGGTTGTTTGGCTGAATATTTACTTCAGTTTCTAATTTTGGAAAAGACTTGTCATTTTCCTACTAGAATAGCTAATAGTGCCAGTGTGGTAGAAAGTAGCGTTTTACCTGATTAAAACCAAATTAACATAAACAAACTGTTCTAGGAAAATTAAGTGCTGTGCTGAATATCATTAAGCAGTTCCCAGAATGTTATAGTGCCTAGTTTTTAATAATTTAATATGTGTGTGGACATTTAAACAATTTGAGTAAAACATAATGCTTACTATGCAGCTTCAGTATGCTTTTTGTACCATGACCCTGCTGAATAGACAGTATGAAATCTTTGCTAAAAGAAGTAGAGCAGCCATTGAAAAGTCAGCTCTCAGAAATTTCAAAGTATCCAAAGTAACTACACTAGAAATGAAGAGTTAGCAGCTTGTCCGAAGGACTGTGTCACATGTTTCTGTTTGGACTTAATGATTTAGAAAGAAATGGTGAGCCATTTAAAGGTTTAAAGCATAAAAGACATCTGAAAATATTAGTTTATAGGTTACTTTAACAGTAATTAGATTGAAGTTGGCAAGGTTGAAAGCAAAGAAAGTTAAAAGTTAGGCAGTTAGGAAAGGAATGCAAGATTCAGATGAATGATAAAGGAGTTCTGAGTTAATTTACCTACTGTTAGTAGGCATAGAGAAATACAACAGACGTTCAGAAGCCAGGATGAAAGAAAGCCAACTGAGATTAAGCATTTATCTCCTTACCTCCTTAAGACTCTGATAAAGTGAGTGAAAAGCATAATGCCATAAAAGATTTGGGCCATTAATGAAAAGAATATGAAATTTCTCAGACACAGAAAAGGATAAAAAATATTTCTACAGTAAACATATATGATAAGATACCCAGGGCAAACACTAAAATAAGGGAAAAAAGTATATAAATTCGAAGTCTGTAACAGGAAAACAATGAAGTAAAAACAGAACAAATAAACACAATATATCCAAAAAGAAAACATACCAAAAAAAGACAATAGGGAGCACAAAGAAAAGTTATAGAAATAACTCCAAAGATATCAATTATTCTTATTTTCTTAGTCCATTCAAGCTGCTATAACAAAATATCACAGACTTAGAGGCTTATAATCAACAAACATTTACTTCCTACGTTCTAGAAGCTGGAAATTTCAAGATCTGGGCATCAGCAAGTTCAACGTTTGGTGAGGGCTTCCTGGTCATAAACAGCTGTCTTTTCACTATGTCCTCACATGCCAGACAGCATCAGGGAGCTCTCTGGGGCCTCTTTTATAAGAGTACTAATCCCAGTTATGAGGATTCCGCCCTCATGACCTAATACTTCCCAAATACCCCACCTCCTAATACCATCACATGGGACATTAGGATTTCAACATATTAATTTCCAAGTGACACCTTCAGACATATCAATAATGAATATAAGTGGACTAATCCAATCAATTTTAGAAAAGAATATCATATTTTTAAATCCATTTACATAAGATTAAGTTAACATAATTTATATGCTAGCAATACCGTTATCATATCTTCTTACCCCACACCACACTCCCCAATTATACATATATAAATCTTATAAATGATACGCATATAGTAGGAGAATAGAAAAAGGTGCAACATTTACATAGTAGTATTTGATTTATTTTATGACTAATAATTGAAATTTTATTATGTATAAATCTAATTCAAGAATCTGTAGATGATACGGAAATGAATCATAAATGGTCCTTACCCTCAGCATATCATAGTCCAAAAGAAGGGGAAAAAAGGCATGCCTAAAAAATAAAAGGTAAATTGAGAGAAAGAGAAAATAAATATGATTCAGATAAAGCACTATAGATGTCTAAAGGGAGAAATAAAAATAGGCTCCAGCTAGGGCTTCTATAATTCTTCTTGAAGGACTGGGGACACTGCCTAGATTGCCCTTAAACTGGGCATTAAAAGTGGATGAGACTTGGAATGCAATTCATTGATAAAAGTGTATTTTTCTTCAGCTCCACTAATTTAATTCAGATTTACAATTACTGCAATAGAAACAACTTACGAGTCCTAAATGCTCAAGGCATTGTTCCATTGCACAATCTAATAGGCCTATGTGCATGAAGAAGCAACTGTGAGATTATGGTCTAAATTTAGCACCCGAACTAATGTCAAGTTTCAGTTTTTCCCCTAATAGGGATGTGATTTTAATTTATTTAAGCTCGGAAACAGTGGCTCACCACCTTGGTGGTGAATCACCAAGTGAATTCACCCAATGTGCTTTTTGTGAATCACCCAATGTGCTTTTAAAAAACACTGATACCCACACCTCACCACCAATCAATTAAATCAGAACCTCTCATAATGAGGCCCGGGCATCAGTAGGGTGTTAATTCTCCTCAAATGACTGTAATGTGAAACACAGGTGAAGAACTACTGCTTCTGAGAGTCCCATTTCCTCATTCAGTATAACTAAAAAGCAAGTTTAAGCTGTACCAAAAATACTCTTTGGGGTCGAATTGCCTGTGTGTCTAGCATTCCTGACCATGCTCACTAGGTAAATGATAGCTCTGTCTTATGTTCAACAATTAATACAACACCAAGTTTACCCTGATTGTATTTGACAAAATGTTTTCACCTGAAACAACCAAGAGGTTATGTCAATAGAAGTCCAAGGTCTAGTCCACTCTTTTATGACAGTAGAGAAAAATCAGTGACTTTGCTGGGATGTATGTGATACAGAAGCCTTCCTCCATCCTGACACTATCCCTAGAATTTACATAAAATGTTAATTTCTCACATATTATTTGAAATACATTTATATGACAAACATTAGAGGATCTCTTAAATTGAGATAACAAAAAATTGCTACTTTTAAATTCATAATTGAATATGGCTATATCCACGTTTTTTTTCTCTGATTCCCAAGAAATCTATACTTAAACCTTTTTTTTGTTTTTAAATTGAAGTATAGTTGGTTTACAATGTTGTGTTATTTTCTGTTATACAGGAAAGTGATTCAGTTATATATATATACATGCATATATACACGTATTATGCATGTTTATATACATATTCTTTCCCATTATGGTTTATTATAGGGTATTGAATTAATTCCCTGTGCTATACAGTAGGAACTTGCTGTTTATCTAGTTTAGGTATAGTAGTTTGTATCTGCTAATCCCAAACTCCTAATTTATCCCTACCCCACCCCCTTTCCCCTTTGGTAACCATAAGTTTGTTCTCTATGTCTGTGAGTCTGTTTCTGTTTCATAAAAAGGTTCATTTGTGTCATATTTTAGATTCCACGTGTAAGTGATATCATACGTATATTTAAATGTTAAGAACAGCAACAAAAAAGCAGTAATGATGTTAATGCATTTTATACTGATATCTATCTATGCTATACCATTATTTTATAGATCAGTGGCCAAAAAATTATGGCCCAGAGCCTGCTTTTTTAAACAAAATTTTATAGGAACATAGCCACGACCACTTGTTCACGTATGCTTATGTCTGCCTTTACAGTATAACACATTGCTATATAACACTGTGACAGAGAGGGGATGGACCAGAAAGCCTAACATATTTACTCTGTGGCCCTTTAGAGGAAAATTTGTCCAAACCTGCTATAGATTGATTTTTTAAAATCTATTACTTAAAATAATTTGTGATTACTAATTCTCTCAAATTACTCTTTGACAATTCCTTGCAATAAACAAAGAAAACGTTATTTGTGAAATGTTTATTCCTCAGTGTAGTATAATCTCCCTCATTTCCCTCCTCCATATTTTTTGTTTGTTTTTCCTCCTGTGATACACTTTTCCCATCTTCCTTGGTCTATTTAAAAAGCTGTACCTCCTTGGACTTTTAAAATGATTGTTGTATTTCCACAAATCAAGTGTCAAATATTTCTTTGCTTCCCTGAGAGCAAGTCTGGGAAAAATCATTTAAGGATTATTTGAAGGGAGAAGACTCAAATCAACAGAATAAGAAATGAAAAAGGAGAAGTAATAACTGATGCTGCAGAAATACAAAGGATCATGAGAGACTACTACAAGCAACTATATAGCAATAAAATGGACAACCTGTAAGAAAATGACACATTTTTAGAAAAGTACAACCTTCCAAGACTGAACCAGGAAGAAAGAGAAAATATGAACAGACCAATCACAAGCACTGAAATTGAAACTGTGATTAAAAATCTTCCAACAAACAAAACCAAGGACCAGATGACTTCACAGGTAAATTCTATCAAACATTAGAGAAGAGATAACACCTATCCTTCTCAAACTCTTGCAAAATATAGCAGGGGGAGGAACACTCCCAAACTCATTCTACGGGGCCACCATCACATGGATACCAAAACCAGACAAGGATGTCACAAAGAAAGAAAACTACAGACCAATATCACTGATGAACATAGATACAAAAATCCTCAACAGAATACTGGGAAACAGAATCCAGCAGCACATTAAACGGATCATACACCATGATCAGGAATGCAAGGATTCTTCAGTAAACGCGAATCAATCAATGTGACACACCATATTAACAAACTGAAGGTTAAAAACCATATGATAATCTCAATAGATGCAGAAAAAGCTTTTGACAAACTTCAACACCCATTTATGATAAAAACTCTCCAGAAAGTGGGCACAGAGGGAACCTACCTCAACATAATAAAGGCCATATATGACAAACCCACAGCCAACATCATTCTCAATGGTGAAAAAAATGAAACCATTTCCTCTAAGATCACGAATGAGACAAGGGTGCCCACTCTCACCACTATTATTCAACATAGTTTTGGAGGTTATAGCCATGGCAATCAGAGAAGAAAAATAAATTAACAGAATCCAAATCAGAAAAGAAGAAGTAAAACTGTCACTGTTTGCAGGTGACATGATACTATACCTAGAGAATCCTAAACATGCTACCAGAAAACTACTAGAGCTAATCAATGAATTTGGTAAAGTAGCAGGATACAATACTAATGCACAGAAATGTCTCATATTCCTACACACAAACGATGAAAAATATGAAGGAGAAAATAAGGAAACACTCCCATTTACCATTGCAACAAAAAGAATAAAATACCTAGGAATAAACCTACCTAAGGAGACAAAAGACCTGTATGCAGAAAACTATAAGACACTGATGAAAGAAATCAAAGCTGATACAAACATATGAACAGATATACCATGTTCTTGGTTTGGAAGAATCAACATTGTGAAAATGACTATACTACCCAAAGCAATCCACAGATTCAATGCAATCCTTATCAAACTACCAATGGAATTTTTCACAGAACTAGAACAAAAAATTTCATAATTTGTATGGAAACACAAAAGACCCCGAAGAGCCAAAGCAATCGTGAGAAAGAAAAATGGAGCTGGAGGAATCAGGCTTCCAGACTTCAGACTATACTACAAAGCTACAGTAATCAAGACATAGTGGAGAAAAGGGAACCCTGTTGCACTGTTGGTGGGAATGTAAATTGATACAGCCACTATGGAGAACAGTATGGGGGTTCCTTAAAAAACTAAAAATAGAAATACCATATGACCCAGCAATCCCACTACTGGGCATATACCCTGAGAAAACCATAATTCAAAAAGTGACATGTACCACACTTTTCATTTCAGCGCTATTTACAATAGCCAGGACATGGAAGCGACATAAGTGTCCATTGACAGATGAATGGATAAAGAAGATGTGGCACATATATACAATGGAATATTACTCAGCCATAAAAAGAAATGAAATTGAACTATTTGTAGTGAGGTGGATGGACCTAGAGTCTGTCATACAGAATGAAGTAAGTCAGAAAGAAAAATCAAATGCTATATGCTAACACATATATATGGAATCTAAAAAAATATGGTTCTAATACACCTAAGGGCAGGACAGGAATAAAGACAGAAACATAGAGAATGACTTGAGGACACGGGGAGGGGAGGGTAAGCTAAGATGAAGTGAGAGAATAGCATTGACATATGTACACTAGCAAATGTAAAATAGTTAGTGGGAAGCAGCTGCATAGCACAGAGACATAGCACAGCTTGGTGCTTTGTAACCCCCTAGAGTGGTAGGATAGGGAGGGTGGGAGGGAGACACAAGAGGGAGGTCATATGGGGATATATGTATACATATAGCTGATTCACTTTGTATACAGCAGCAACTAACACAACATTGTAAAGCAATTATACTCCAATAAAGATGTAAAAAATAAAAGGATGAATTGAAAGTTCATCAACATAAGATAGAAATTCAGGTCATACCTCGCATAACTTTTTATTTAGTCTCTCAACCTCGCTGAATTCCAAAAAGATAGAACTGTGCTAGAGACCTGGTCCTGAATCAAGTATTGGGTATCAGCCCAAATCCTGTCTGTTCTTTGGGGCGCCAAGGCCCGGTAAGAACAGGAATCAGTCAGTGGTATCAGGGGTAGTAGCTCCAGAAAGTTGGTATAAAATGTATACTATGAATGAGAAAAATGAAAAATATGAAAAGAGCCTGCTCTTAAGTAGAATTGTTATTGACTAAATAATTATACCATTTGCTTTTAACTATGTCTTTTGTTTTCTTGTCTATCAGATATTTTTTTCTCTAAGAAGATATCTATTAATAGTAGTATTTTCATGGTACTTTTATCATTATTTTAAATATTACTGGCTGATCTCTTTACATGATATATGAAACACTATAATAATGTAATGCATATAATGGTGTAAAAAAATAGAGGCTTGTTCATGAAAGAGGGCTTTGTTAGAATTTATAACAGAATGCTTAACTTACTCAAAGTGAAATACAAAAATGATGCCCAGTACAAAACAATAGAGGCAAGGTTGCCATCAGCTGTCCAGGGCATAAAGGCACTGGGCCAAGGCAATGAGTGAGGCTGAAATTAAAACTACATCTCACTTTTCAAGCCAGGCACCCTAGGTGGGATATATTCACCAAGAAGAGCTTTCTTCTGTCTATGAAGTGTTGTATTCACCAGCTTTTTCCTCTTTCCACAAAGGCAGTATTTGCTTGCTAAGTTTGGTATCCAGAGTTTTGTCCACCTAGCTGAGTGCTTTTCTTAATTCACTAGAAGGTTCAGTAAAGTCTAAAGGACCTTGTTAGAAGTGCACTGGAAATTCTTTTGAATCTAACCAATCAAAATTTCCTGTCTTGGGCTTCCCTGGTGGCGCAGTGGTTGAGAGTCCGCCTGCCGATGCATGGGACATGGGTTCGTGCCCCGGTCCGGGAAGATCCCACATGCAGTGGAGCGACTGGGCCCGTGAGCCATGGCCGCTGAGCCTGCGCGTCCGGAGCCTGTGCTCCACAACGGGAGAGGCCACAACAGTGAGAGGCCCGCGTACCGGAAAAAAAAAAAAAAAAAAAAAAAAAATTCCTGTCTTTAGGAAATAATAGATCATGATATTTTTGCAGTATTTCAGTATACCAAAATAAAAAATTATATTATTTTCTCCTTAAAAGGATGTTTTAATGATTAAAAACAATAAAAGAACTATTTATTTAGAGTAAACTGGTAGAATAAGTATAGGAGGTTTACTTTAGAAAGGTCGAGTTAATTCAGTTAGTGAGTTCTATTTTTTTAAAGCTTATTTTGTGTAGTAATAAAGAATCGAAAAATTAAAACTGAAAGGTGTTCTATAAGTTTTCTATTTACAATATCTTTTCTTGTTACATTCTTTGTTTATATTGCAGGAAGTATATTTAAATTTGCGTATATATAGTCACTGATGTATTCACTTATATCTTAAACAATCACAGGGACTTTGAGCTTGTATTAATCCTTTTTTTCTTCTAAGAAAAATGAATCAGATATCTAGAATGTTAAAGGATACTTTTTCACAGTAAAATCATGAATTTCTTACAAATATAAATTTAACATGTTAAATATTTAATTAACTCATTATTTAAGAGGGAACTAGGCAGATTTATAATTGGTTCAAAGAAGTCAAAGAGCCATACATTTATATGCTGTAAACAATTGTGGAAATGAAATTACAAATAGACATAAACCTGGCCTTTTCCACCTAAAAGGGAATAGAAATCAATTGAATCTTTTCCAGACAAAATTCATTTGCAAGTCCATAGGCAAGAATTATTTTCCATTGGTATCAGTTATCTGCAATTTACTAGGTAGTAAAATATTTCAAAGGCAATGAAAGGCTAAAGTCATATAACCCAGAAAGTCATGCTATAAATAATGAGTAACTTTCCATTGGAAACACCTAATAATGTCTTTGTCTATTCCAAACTTATTTACCAAACTATACTAGAAATCAGTATATGGCCTAAATGACATTCAGATCACAAGTGAAAATCTTTAGACACAAATTACATAAGCTATGGTCATTATTTTAATTATGAAGCCAAGAAGAAATAAATTTAATTGGAGAGAATACAATATCACTAAACCATTTTATATTTTTATATTATAAAACACAAAACCATTTTATATTTTGTATTATATACACAAACATACAAATATAGGCATATGAACATTAATGTATGTTATCTTCAAAGAGAGGATGTTTTTTACATCCATTGCTCATAACAGGTAACTCAACCAAGAAATTAAATAAATATGAATTTTGGAGTGTATGTAAAGGAAAACCTTGGTTTTCTTCTTTCCTCAGAAACTAGACAGCCAGACATCGTTTTAAAATGTGTTTATTAAGTAATTCCACAACTCACTTGTGAAAATGAATGACTTTAAAAACAAGGAGTTTGTTATTCATTTTCATCTGAAAAAATTCATGGAAAGGGCAAATACTTAAGTCATTCTCTTCTGCTATTTATTCATAGGGTGAAAATTGGGAATTTTACATCTCTCTATTGACTTTAGAAATTTCACACATTTTAATGAATTTTTTTATGTAAACATATTCAAAACTCATATGCCTTTAGGTTGTAACAAAATTAACTTAAGAAAGTCAATTTGATGAAAAAGCAACTTTTCGTTACATAACATTATCTTAGACTTTGATAAAACAACCCATAGCCTTTTTGTGAACATAAGTCAATACTATATCAAAGGAATATATCTCTACACCACTGTTCTTATTCATATTAATATAACCACAGATTTTGTTTTATTTACACACACACACACACATCCATGCATATGGTAAAAATCAAGATGTCAGCTGGATTTCACAGAAAACTTTTGCATTTCAGAGAAAGGCAACATCCCTTGTCCTCATATTCTTCTATCTAATTTGCAGCAGTTATGAAATGGAGCAGGACCCTGTGGTCCTTGTCCCCCACGTCCTCAGCCTGCCTTTTGTCTGTAGAAATCTTTTAGCCAAAGAATAAGTTTAATAAGAGAAGTGAGAAAAAGCAGAACAAAGGAAAACCGTCAAACGAGACCAAATAATAATAACAGTTCAGTCGTTAAGCAAAGTCAAGGACTTTTAGTTCCTCCTCAAGGGCTACAGATAATATTCTGAGCCATATCCTGTGAGCTGTGTTGTAGATACTGGAACGCCCGCCAGGTAAAAGAATTTAACTACATGATGACCAGCCTGTAGCCATGACATAAGCTGCCACAATGCCAAGAACTGGCCTCAAAGAAATGGTAACAAACCGACCCTGGAACTAAAGACTAAACTGTACTTAAAACCATCAAGATGACAAGATGACACTGGTCAGACTGCTGCAGGACCAATTTCAAGATGACCGTCAGAGCTGACTGTGCTGTTTCCGCATGTAGCCCCCTCCCTCCATCTATAAAATCTCTCACCCACTGCTTGTCAGTGGGGGTGAGTTGGCCTTTGGACAGGAGTCCTCCCCACTGCATTGCTTGCCTCCAAAATAAAGCACACTTTCCTTTTCACCAACCTTGCCTTTTTAATTGCTTTTGAGCAGTGAGCAGCCAGACCCCCACGTTCAATTACAGTTAGCTGATATTTTTCCCTTTTCAAGGAGTGGGCCTTAGCATATAAAGATGTGTGATAAATCTATCTTCATTCCTTCTTCCACCAAACTAGACGTTTTTGTGGTCTCTTTTTAAGTCAGCAGTGTCTTAATACTCCTTAAAAATGCACACTGTCATGTTTTGACCAGGAACATCTTTACTTCACATTTACACATGCCCTCCCTTAACAGTCAGACTTCAGCTTCCATGCATTCACCAATGACACAAAGCCAATTCATCAAACCGTTCCTTTCTTCTTAGACTACAGAGCTTCTTAACTGACTATGTTTTCTTTTCCCTCACTGAGGCCTCTGCCAGCATCTCATAATTACCTCAAATTCATCTCATTTAAAAGCTAATTCCCCCAACTCTTGAGGGTGTAGCTACTTCCTGCAGTTGTCTCCGAGTTACTTCAAGATATTTTTGTTTTTTATTTTTCACCTAATGCTTTAACAACATGGAAATCAGTTCCCTATATTGTCTCCTGTTTGAAATATCTAGTTTGGTTTTGCTTTTTGACTGGACTCTGTCTGACATAACAGGTCAATTGATTATTTGAACTCCTTCCAGTTTATGGGCTAAAAATCACACAGTGATCCAGTGTTATAAATTATTTTTAAATTGGTAATTAGCTGACAGTTTGATTAGGTTCTGCATCAGTTCTCCATTTTTTTTTCTTTTTGAAAGCCAATAATTTAGAGGGCTGGGGAAAACACTCAGCTTACCAAAGTACCTGTTATTCAGTCTCTAGGACTATTCATTTTCTCAATTTCTGGGAGACTTTCAAAATATATTTTATCAAGACTGATTAAATGGCTATTAATTATGGTTGTTACTAGTGGTACCTTATTTATTATACATGTTCAAAAGCATTGGGAACTATTATTAATTTCAATACACCTTTGCCACTACCATATTTTGGATAAAATGCTTTTATCATATCATGTACTCTCAATATAATTTTCACCTTAATGAACAAAATTAAGCTATAAATTTATGGAAAATGTTTGCCGTTGACCTAACTAGGAAGTCATCAACTGCCCATGAATCAAATCTGACTGATTTTCTGTCAGAAATATGACTGTTTTTCAGTTTTTGTTGGTGAAAAACTTGTTTTCAAATTTTTTTCTATTATTAACATCAGGAAATGTTTGTTTTCTCCAATATGTGGAATATTTATTATGTTTTGTTGAAAATATCTCCAAAGAACTATAATGAAAGAATGAAATTGTTCTATTTTTAAAAAAAGATTAATTTATCATTTCCCCTATATTTATTTACTCACTGTCTCATAAGCCTAATTTCTACAGAAGACACACACAGTGTATACTTAATGTAGAAACTTTCCAGTATTAATTACCCCATGTCCTCCTATTCACATCCCTTATATCATTTGTCCTCTGCCTTTGCTATCTCTTATAAATCTTTGGTCAAGGTCATGATGAGCTATTGTTAAACATGATGCATACCCATAAGAAAGTGTAGGCTTAAATAAATGTTTGTTACTTATTGTGTGTGACTATTTGTAAATTAAAATAAAATGTCAAATAGTATCATATTTCTATGAATATGTACCACTGAGGAATTGAACAGATAACATTTATAGTCTTCCAGAAAACAAAACAATAGATATTGCATGTAGGCAATATATGACCAAATGTTCTTAATATATAGTATTTTATGTTATTGCAATTTCAGACAAAAATAGGGGTCCACTTTGGAAATATTCCATAGAATCATTATATAGTAGAGAATGGCAGTCCAGTTGAAGAAGTCTTCTGTCGATGACTGAACTATTTAACTGCTGCTACCAGGACTCTTGAGAGCATTGGGTGATCCTTTTATACAGAGAAACACAAATTAGTAGAATCGTTTGTGTTTATTTGGTTGGTTTGGGGTCAATGATGAGGCAGTTAGCGCTAGCATCCATGCTATGACCAACTGAAATGTGAAATATCAAAGGATTCTCATTGGACAATGTCTCCTGAAGGTCAGCTGTTCTTAAAAGAAATAATGACAACACATAGTGACTACCCCAGGGACATGGTTTTTTACAGGTTACACTTATTCAAATAAATTATTTGTACATGATCATTGTATCAAGATAAAAAATCCAATAAAGTGATATTGCCCCCCACACATACAATACATACAAAAGATCTCTTCCCAAATCCAAGCTATAAATTGTTACATATACTAACCCACTTCAACGTTGAGCCTGTATGAAAGTATTTATCATAGAACAAAAGAACAACAATACTATAAATGGTACTGTTGTGACGTTTAGTGTATAATGGTATTTGAACATTTACTGTTGCTTAGAATTAGATGTACTTTGGAAAGAATATTTCTTTATGTTAAATTTAATAGGATAAAGACATAGCTGGGGGTTGATGCCCATTCGTGACTATTATCTCTTTTGTTTGCTTGATGGAAAATAATGAAAAGCCTATATAGAAAATATATAAAGTAGAAATCCTGTTTTTAACTAACATTTTTGTATTTTTCTGTGATAAGACAAAGAGTAACTGAGATATTCTGAGACAAGACATATATGAACTCTTGACTGAATAAGATATTCAGTGACCAGAAAAAGACATATGCTTATGCTCATAACCTGGAAACTTAACACCAAACTATAAACTTCAGGAAGAAAGTAACTCAACCTCAGTCTTTCACTTCAGTGAAATGAACTCAACCTCAGTCTTTCACTTCAGTATATAAATGTAGCATTAAACCTGATGCTTATAGAAGCGTACTATATTCCTGTAAGTATATTTCTGGGTTTGCTCCGCACCAAGGCACTATGCTTAATGGCTGCTTGATCTACATTTCCCATCTAGAAGTATTACTGTGTTTCTCTATCATTGTGGTTTATCACGTTTGCCTGTTGATATCTCCATTTGATTCATATTTTTGAAGTTATGTTGTTTAGACAGGCTTGGAGAGTCATTTCTGTCAATATTATGCAGCATTCCTAATGACTGTTGGGGAAATTAAAAATCCTACCAACCGAAAGACCTCTCTCTCTCTCAGTGTAGCAGAGAAAAGACACATGATTTATTATTGAATATGTGTATTCATATACATGAATATGTGTATGCAGGCAGTCCTCAGAAAACTGTAAATTCTTGACAGAATTTCACACAAATTTGTAGAGTAACATAAAAGAAGGAATAATTAAAGCTTCTCTATCTTCTCAAGAGACAAATAGATGCAACTTGTGAGTCCCGTGTACCTCATGAGAAATGTGAGTTAACTAGTATGATGCGCTTACAATTGTTGGGTCAGAATTTTCTTAATCTTTCATGTAAAGTCAAATGTCAAGCCTGTTATTGGGCTTATTATGTTTCAAGGAGATGGTATAGTAATTGTACTTACTTCACAGGATCATTTTAAAGATTAAACGAGCTGTCTGTAAAGTACTTAGAACAGTGCCAGCACACAATAATTGCTGTGTATATATTGGATTAAAATCATTATATGCCTATGGCTTCACAGATATGAATAGCATACCTTCTGTAAGATCAATGCAAACGATACAATTTTCATTGAAAACCACGCATTGGGTACTGTGATAAAATTATTGGACAAGATTATTTAGTGTTCAGAAATACAAAGGGTCCTGCTCTTAATGGAGTTACATGAGTCTTAGGATTTTTTTTTGTTTTGGTTTGGTTTTTTTTGCTTTAGAAGTCCAGTTACCTTGGAGTTTATTTAATCTAAGAGAAAAAGTCATAATGTTTTCATGCAATACATACTTCGTTCTTTAAATAACAATTCTGACAAGTAACAGAAAGAATTAAGGAATGCTGTATTTGTGATCCATACAAAACACGAACATTTTGGGTTATACATAATTTAAAGAAATGTCCCAAACACTTTTCAAAATACTGTAGTAGCCAATACATAGAGGCATGCCTTAGGTGGTCATAGGAATGCAGTTTAGAGAATAAAGAAAAAAATCACACTGTAACTACTCAATTTCTTCAAGATCACTGAGCAAGAAAAGCAACAATGAACTTCCATACTGATTTTACATGACTTCTATGCAGTACCTTGACTTAAATCCAAGAGCAGAAGACTCTCCTCCTCTATTTTTGGTAAACAGCTGCATGGTAAACTTAGATGACTTTTCCCCCGGATTTTACCTGGGAGTGGCCTTTTAAATTTTTTTAATTTAAAATAGGGCAGGTTTGGCACTTTTATACTGATGTCACCAATGTTAATATTTCTTGGGATCTCAGGAAGATTCGTATTCTTTACAGCTGATACAGCACGGGCTGGAGCTCCCGCTAAGCCGGCCTCAGATTTCTCCAGTTTATTTTGTGCATCAGTTTGTGTAACAATCTCATTCATGTTGGTCTCCAATACCATTCCCCCCATCACCATTTCTGCAAGAATGTTGTGAACCTTGTCTACATGGAAAATTAAATCCAGTTCACAGACGTTTTCAAAACACTTGTCTAATGTTTCCACAAATACTTGAATTAGATCTAAAATGTCAAGTTCATTTTCTGAAGAATCCACACAGAAGACAAAATATAATGTTGCATAATGTCTATAAATCAGTTTGTTGTCAGATCCTCCAATTAATAATCCTCCTTCTAGGAAATTACAAACATTTTCATCTCTCTTAGATACCAAATGATGATGATTTGCTGTTGTGTATTTACACTGTAGGGCTGGTAGAACTTGGAGAGCCGCGGCTTCCCGTGGTTGTTAAAGATGAGTATCGCCTTGATCATGGCTGAGCCGGGCCGACCCGGTGGGAGCTGGGGGCCAGGACGGGGGCGGGGGCGGGCACACAAGCCTAGCCTCGGGATCTCGCTGGCGATCCTTCCCCACCCGCCCCCTCCCGCACACGCGCGTGCCGAGTCTTAGTTTTGACTCTACTTGATTCAGGGATAGACACTTTTTCGTAACCTGATTACTTTTTTAAATTACTTTCATCAAATTTTTTAAAAATTCAAGAATATCCTTTATATATCTTTACTCCTTGAAATATTATAAATCCAGATAATATAAATCAAAATTAAAAACCTCTATAAAACACAGACTACCACAATGAGACCTGTAAGAACTGTATAGTATAATTTTTAAGGCAACATGCACTCATACTTTAACAGCAATTGCAAAAATGTGAAAAGATGAAAGTCCGTCATATTGTGTACAAAATATTTGTAGAAAGGTTGCCAGAAAACAAACAATAATTAATTAGGAAAAACTTATTTCATAAACTGTTTGACATCATTAGCTACTTCTCACGTATTTTATAGGAGGTATGCCTTTTCATATGAAGCATACTGTATTTTCTTGGTTTTAACTATAAAGATAATTACTTAAAAGACTGTTAATTCACTAAACATTAAAACACACACTTGAGCAACTGTGATTATTTTATTACAAGTTGTATTTATTTCAGGTAAGATAAATATACATTTTTCACTAAGGTTCCCAAGCATTCTAGAAAGCCATCATCATTGTATTGTGCTCTGTTTTATTTTGTTGTGTTTTCTGCCAGCATTCTCTGCAGCTTTACTTTATCATATGTGATTCTGTTTGTGAGGGTGATGAGAGAGGGTGGGGATAGTAAGAGCTAAGCTGCCTACTTGCTCCAAAGTGTGTCACCTTTGAAGAATATAATTGAAAACAGAGCATGGGATGCCTAATCTCATCCCTCAAAAGCATTTTAATTAATGTTCTTTCAGGGTAAAGAGAGAAACGTGACCTGGTTACTAGAACACCTTTATTAAATTATAATACCACATTTGCCAAGCTAGAAAACCAAACCCCTTTTTAATACTGCTTGTATAGATGTAGGCAGTTGTCAATGACCATGTGGCATATAATTGAAAAAAGTTACATCATAAGGAACAAAGTGTTTGGAGAATTAATATTTAACTCACAATACTTTCCTTTTATTTCCAGTAAGAGTAATTCCCAAAATTAATCAGTAAGCATGTCAATTGAATTAATTGTGTTTTTAATCATTTTCACTTAACTAGTCAACAACGTTTAAGGAGATGTTAAATTAAGCCAAATCACATTGTGTATGTGCAGAGAGTGGGGGAAAGGTTATGGAACCAATGTCTCTTGTAAAATATAGTCCCTCATTCATTTAAAAAATTCCCTGTAAGACAACGCGACGCAACTACACACCTATTGTAATGGTGAGTCCAAAACACTGACAACACCAAATGCTGGTGAGGGTTTGGAGCAACAGGAACTCTCATCCATTGTCGATGAGAATGCAAACTGGTACAGCCACTTTGGAAGACAGTTTGGTGATTTTGTACACAACTAAACATAATCTTACATACAATCCAGTAATTATGCTCCTTAGGATAAGGATTTGAAAATTTAAGTCCACACAGATACCTAAACATGGATGTTTACAGCAGCTTTACTCGAAATTGCCAAAACTTGGAAGCAATAAAGATGTCCTTCAGTAGGTAAGTGGATAAATAAACTGTGGTCCATGCAGACAGTGGAATGTTATTCAGTGATAAAAAGAAATGAGCTAACAAGCCACGACACAAAGGAATCTTAAATGCATTGACTTCTCAGAAGCCAATCTGAGAAGTCTACATATTGTATACAATTCCAAATCTATGACAGTCTGGAAAAGGCAAAACTGTGGAGACAGTAAAAAGGTCAGTGTTTGTCAGGGGTTAAGGTGGATGGAGAGATGAATAGGCAGAGAGCACAGAGGATCTTTAGGGCAGTGAAACTACTCTGTAGATACAGGTGCACACATGTCATTATACATTTATTAAAACCCATGGAGTATATAACACCAAGAACCCTATGTACTAATGAACTCTAATATAGGGGTTTTTGTGACAATGACATCACTGTAAGTTCATCAATTTTTGTGGGGAAGTTGATAGTGGGGGAGTCTGTGCATATGGGGGGGCAAAGGGTACATGGAAAATCTGTATTTTCTGCTCAATTTTTCTATGAAAATAAAACTGCTCTGAAAAGTAAAGTCTATTGTTTAAAAAAAATTCCCTCTCCATGAGGAAATCATGGCTCTTCAAATGTAGAAAGTTGTGAAGTGGTATGTGTAGGTGTGCTTGTATTAGTAAATTTCCAGAATTCGAATAGTATCTGAAACATAACAGTTTTACATTAATCTTATGTGTAACTGTAAACATGTTTTAATAAGAACTTTTAAGTAAAGTTTATGTAATATAAAACAATTTACACCATTAGATTTTCCATATTTTAGTAGATACTCCAGTTAAAGTTTATTTTAATTTTGTTCAGACTACTTTTAACCAAGATAATTTTAATTCCTTCAAACACACAGTTTAACAATGAGTTTAAAAATGAATTTAAATGTAATAGTTTTCCATGTTGAATTTATTCATAGATGCATATTAAGTCAACATACTAAAGTTTTCATACATTCCTGATGTTATAAATGCAAAGTATTTTTCTAAAACACATTTTAGAAAATATTTACATTTTAAAAACTGTTTACATATGAAAAAGTTGTAAAAGTTTTCTTTTAACAATTGTTTAATAGTTTGATGAAAAAACAATTCCAGTATGCATTCTAATACATGAAAAGAATTGATGCTAAAATAAAAACATTTATTTGTATCCTTTTAATTTCTAATATTTCAGCTTATATTAGGATCATATTAATCAAATTTGAAATATAAATGCTAAAAAGAGACAAGTAATATTCTTATATACTTAGATTTGATTATTTTTATGTTGAAAGGAATTGGTACTTCTTAATGATGGATGGAAGGGAAGGATAAAAGTGTAATTTCGAAGAGATAAGAACAAATTACAGGCTTTGAAAAAGTAGTGTTAAGCATAATTGATAGAATCTATAATTTTGAGCACTTATCATGTACTCAAAACTGACGGTGGTACTATCAGATATATAAAATGTAATTATCCTCAGTTCAGTAGAGTCTTGGAGAGGCCTTGTCAATACACAGGTGCGACCATTTGAAAGTCAGAGTCAGAATGAGAAACACAAATCTCACAGGATATCACTTACATGGGGAATCTAAAAAAGGGTACACATGAACCTATTTACAAAACAGAAACAGAGTCACAGATGTAGAAAACAAACTTACGGTTACCAAGGGGGAAAGCGGGGGAGGGGAGAGGGATAAACTGGGAGATTGGGATTGACATATACACACTGCTATATATAAAATAGGTAACCAAGAATAACTGCTGTACAGCATGAGGAACTCTACTCAATACTCTGTAATGACCTTTATGGGAACAGAATCTAAAAAAGAGCGGATATGTATATATGTATGACTGATTCACTTTGCTATACAGCAGAAACTAACACAACATTATAAATCAAGTATACTCTGATAAAAATTAATTAGAAAAAACAAGTGAGAACTTGTGCACATAATAAGAATACAGAAATATCATGCATGTTTTGGCCATGTGGCATTATCAAGCATGTTTTTTGTTTCACAAAATAGTTTAGTTGGAACAAAATTGTGAATCTATTACTTAAATGAGAAAAAAAGATAAAAAAAAAAAAAAGAAAGTCAGAGATTCTGCCTTCTTCCAGGCCCCACAAGACCTGGTGGATTTTAACTGCCCTAGAATCACTCTGAGTCCAGAGTCAGCACAGCCCTGGAATCTGCATTCATGAGCAGGAGGATGGTATAGGTACCATCAGGTGGCGACCTCATTCATCTTGTCGTCCAGAAGTTTTCTTTCCTTTCGCTGCCTAACGCCAGCAGGTGTCAGGTTTCTTTTCCTAACACCATCGGTTGATTAAGTATTGAGAAAGGAATCCTACCAAAGCAAACAAATCAACAAACTAAAATTTCTTAACTTCCTTCTTGAAATTTTTCTTGGATGAGGCCATGATTTCTTAATATACATTGATGTTTATTTCTAGATATCTATTCCTATTCTTTTTCATTAATTCTATTTTTTTATATTGATCCTTATTAAAAGGGTAGTAAACATTTAATATTTCCAAATCATCATTTTGTTTCTACTCATTTTAACCTATTGTAATAGGACTTTTCCATTTATTCACTAAAATTTCCCTTTATTGTCATCAATTACCTCCAACTTAAGGAATCTAATGAGCAGGTTTCATTTCTTATCTTATTTTTACTCTGAAACGTTTAACGTTTCATCACACCCTCTTTCTTGAAAAGTTCTTTTCCCGTTAGCTTCCTCTTCAGTACTTATAGTTTTCTTGTTATTTCTCAGATACTCCTTTTCTTTTTCTCTCTCTCCCATTGCAAGTTCTTTTTTATCTACCTGCAATTTAAGCAATGATATTGCCTGGAGTTTATAATTATATTTGTTTTTCACTTTCCAAATAATCCTTGGACAAATTTACTGAATCCACGTATAAATTGATTTTAAACTCAGTTCTGAAGATGAGAAAAGTAGAGAATAAAGGCTAAAAGAGATGTTGCCTGGCTGTAAAAATCACTGTGCTCCTTTCTAGCTCTGTAATTTTGAACAAGTTATTTAATCTCTGTGTCTTAGTTCTTCATCTGTAAAATAGTGGTAATTATAAGGTCTTTCTTGTGGGATTGTCATGTGAGTTAAGTGATTTAATACATAAAAAGTTCCTGGCACATAGAAAGCCTGCATTACAGGTAATCTCTATATTAATAATAGATGTAACTATTTATTACTAAAAAAAATCTGTAACAGCGATTATTTAAAATCTTTAAATTCTACAAAGTGTTACATAATTTTAGGACTGTTTATTGCACATTTCCATAGAATGTGAATGCTTTAACTGCAATGCTTTTATTTTTGTTTTCTTTGGATTGCCAGCAACTACCTCAATACCTGGACTTGCCAGGGAATTTACAATTTGGGAAAAAGTATCTAGAGAGAGCATGATGATGATTGTATTACTTGCTTTGATCAAAATTAGAGTGTAACAACCTAAAATTGTATCTCCTCACACCAAATTTCAAATATTAGTTAAAAGGTGTTCAGCACTTAAATTCTATTTCCCATGTTCTCACCTGCTCATCATGGATAGACACAGGTCACTTCCCCCAGACTCCATCCTCCTTCCCATCAGTCAATGAAAGGACAGGCAGGTCCAAGGTCAAATACAGAAATCCCAGGGAGGGCTGTTCGAATGGTTTTCTCCCTCTTCCTGCTGCACACACACACACGCACACGTATTTGAAGGCTCCTCTTATGCATCTTTCACAGACACCAAAATTGTTACCTATCCCTCTGGACTTGATTACTTTTCTCTTTTGTCAGTGATTTCTGTTCTATTATGAAAACATATTATTATTCTTTACTGAGAACAGAATAGTGCAAAATTCATTTAATTTGTGGTACAAAGTTTACATCTTGTAAAAAATGAAGTTCTTGACAGGATTGCTAGACACTAAAATTGCTGAAAAACAGAAGCCATTTCACTGTCTTTGAAAAACAAGATAGCCTCTCATCTCTCTGGAAGAGATTGTTTTCCATCTTGTCGGGAAAAGGAATGCGACCCCAACCCCATGCTTCTCAGACATATATTTTAAAATCTTTAGAAATAATGTAGATTCTGTCACAGCTTAATTGTCAAAATGAACTACAACTCTAAAGTTAGGTTTCTTCCTAAAAAATATATTGTCAAAATTCTCAGCTAATATAATGCCTACTTTTTCATTTATAAATTACATTACACATTGTATTTTCTGTATACATTTTATATCACATTTGCTATCAATAGTAAGCACATTTCATTTCAATGTGTTATAGACATCAGCATGGAGACTGTTGTAAGAAAAATCCTTTGTAAAATAATGATGTCAAGATATTAGAGCAATTGCAGTTATTTTTGAAGATATTAAGCCAAGCAACTATTTCCATTAACTGTGAAGTTCCCAGTATTCTGCTGGTTATTTTATGGGAGATACTGAAAATCTGTAATGTGTTGTTACTTCAGTAAGCTCATACTTTAGCTGTGGAAATGAAATTGACAGGTTAAGACTTCAAGATACAAAATGGAAACATATTTCATATTATACACCAAGACTCTAAACGGAGAAATAGATGAATATCAGAAAAATAAGTAAATAAATAAACTTTTGGAAGAAAACAAATATGAGCTTAGCATCATTAAAAATAGAATCAAGAGGGCTTCCCTGGTGGCGCAGTGGTTGAGAGTCCGCCTGCCGATGCAGGGGACGCGGGTTCGTGCCCCGGTCCGGGAGGATCCCACATGCCGCGGAGCGGCTGGGCCCGTGAGCCGTGGCCGCTGAGCCTGCGCGTCTGGAGCCTGTGGTCCGCAACGGGAGAGGCCACAACAGTGAGAGGCCCGCGTACCGCAAAACAAAACAAAACAAAACAAAAAAAATAGAATCAAGAAAAAATGTAAATACACACAAACTTCTTCAAAACAAATCCAAATGTAAAAAATATATATATTTCCAATTAAAAACTTACTATACTCTTTTGGAGCCAGATATATATGTCAGTTTAAGCACAAAATCCAGCACAATCTAACCCTTTGTTTGGGTGAGCCATTTCATCTCCCTGAACCTCATGTTCAAAACCTGTGAAATTATCACCTATAGACATGTGTAGTGAGGAGTTAAACTAAGGTAGTGTATTTAAACATTGGAGCCAATTGAAGCTATCATGTTTTTCTATGTACATTCATAGAATCAATGACTTTGTCATCGAGAAAACACACAGTATTTGTGTTGTTATTGGATTTGATACTAATGAAAATTTTCTGTCCTCTCATGTAGATAGCCCATTCTTTTTTCCTTGTACAAGTGGTAAAGTATGCAAGTAGAAACATAAATATTATGTACAAAGTATGTTATCTACTAGATATCAGCTTACAACATTAATAAAATAAATGATTGTTTTGAAAATACAAAAATAAGTTATTGTTTTGAAAATAACTTAGTTCTTTTGTTACAGGAGATAACTGCAAGGCCACTGAATACAGCAAGATGAAAAGCATGCTTTTAGATTTACAAAATCAAAAGTATGTTACACGAGACAATGAAAACCCTAACGGTGATGACGTATTTCGGAAGAAGTTGCTGGTGGATCAAATGTTTAAATATTTTGATGCCGACAGTAATGGACTTGTAGATATCAATGAACTAACTCAGGTAAGATTAATGACTAAATTAACAAGCTAATTTAAGTATACCGTATGCAATATGTTTACATTTGTATGAATTTATGCTATATAAATAAAAATATTTTTATTCATATAAATTGACTATAGACATAAAATATTTTTAAGAGAAAAATTTGACTACTCTATCAGCAGTATTAATTTTAAGTAACATTTATATGATGTTGTACAATTTAAAAGAGATACCTACTTTTGACTGGTTTCTATACCTTAAATACCTAAAGGAATTGCCAGTTCTCTCTTATAGAGTTTATAAAATATCTCCAGATATGTTCTGGAGCTTTTGTAATGTTTAATTTTCTATCAGTCAATGGAAGCTTGTTTAGGTATTCAAGGGCATTACTGAACAGCAATTGAGTACAACTATAACATATTGTAAATAAGTGATTTAAGAAGGTATTCAATTATTGACCTACTCCAGTACTTTTTTAATTATCAAAGATCAGGTATATTAAATCTGATTTTAATATTATGTCAACATTATTAAATTTCATTTCTTTGAAAATTGCCACCAAAATGATACATATAGACAAACTGTTATTAAAGAGAAGAGAATATTTTAATAGACAAAAGGTCTTTATGTGAGCCATTTTGGAAAATTAGAAATATTTTAATGTGTGTGTTACTGAGACAGACTGCTGAAGGAAATTGAAATACCCAGATTTAAGAACCTAAATTACTTGTGAATAGTGATGGAAATGTAAAATGATGGACATAAAATTGCTCCACAAATATATATAGGTTTTTAGGGAGCAAAGGAGAGACTAAGCCACTCCAGGGCGCCTAGGAGATTGGTGATAGCCCTGAGGAGTGTTGCTGAGTCCGTGGTAATTCCTATAGTGGATCTTAAGGTGGATTTTGCTGCTGTGCTTAACAGGAAATATAGTTTTCAAAAAAAAAATTCAATTGTCTATTTCCACAACATCATGCCATTCACATTTCATATTTAATTTTACGGGTTACTTAAAAAAATCCAACAATGTGGAATATCGGTCTTACTATGCAAGTATTTCAAGCTTTAGGATAGTGTAACTTAGCTTAGAGACTTCATATCAAAGTGACCTTGTGAGCAAATTGACTTGTCATTCTAGGTAATTAAAAAACACACCGTTTTCATTATCTTCTTTAATTCAGCTTACATTTAATGAGTAGCTACTAAGTCCCAGGCCCTGGGATTCAAGGAATGAAACTCTGGAATTTTAAGGTAAAGTTAGACCACTTTTAATTAAGATATTCATGTTGTCATACATGTCATAATTTATTTTTCAAGAATGAAACTCTTTAGAATTTTACATTTCTAGTAATGACATAATTCAGTTAAAATGAATTTATAATTAAGGTATGTCACTTGGATCTATGCATGGCTGACATATTCAAATATATTGTGTTTTTGGTTTTGTTTCTTACTTTTTTATTTTATAATAGTTTTTAGTTTTCATTAACATGTCTACACTACTTTAACCAGTGGTTGGGTGTGACACATGATCTGACCAAATCTAGGACCCACTTCTGAGTCCAAAAAGAAAATTGCTCATCACTGAAAAATGGCATTGACATCACTCACCTATAATTGTTTCAAGTTTCTGCTACATCCGAGTTTATATTCGTTTCCTAGGGTGGCCATAACAAAGTACCGCAAACTGGGTGGCTCAGACAACCTCTCTGTCAGTTCTGGAGGCTCAGCGTCTGAGATGGAGGTGTTGGCAGGGCTATGCTCTATCTGAAGCCTCTTGCGGGGGAGAGTCTTTTCTTGCCTCTTTCAGCTTCCGGTAGTGCCAGGCATTCCTTGGCTTATAGGTGCATCACTCTAGTCCCTTCCTCTGCAGTCAAATAGCTTCTCTCTGTGTATTTGTTTTCACATCATTTTGTCCCTTCTTCAAAGATACCAGTCATATTGGACTGAAGGTCCACCCTACTCTAGCAGGACCACATCTTACAGTATCTAATTACATCTTCAATGACCCTATTTCCAAAAAAGTTTACATTCTGAAGTCCTCAGGGTTAAGACTTGAACATATCTTTGGGGAGGACAGAGCACAACCCATAATAAAGTCATCTGCTACAACGTTTAGTTTTGTTTTTCCTGTTACCTTTGATTTGAATTTGCTTTTACATCTGAAAAGTGCCCTTCCAATTCATCTGAAAGTTATCATGTGAGAGCAGAAAGGATCTTCAGAATCCTGTTTATATGTTGACCGTCCACAAGGTACAGGCAAGGAAGGATCTGGGGAGGTAATACTTACTAACCCCTGAAGACATGCCCCAGTCCTTCCTTCAGCTTTATAGAGTGGAAATGTTAGTGTCTCACCTGTCAGCAATCAGCTATGAAAAAACCAGAAGGTTGTAACTGACGCCGTGGAAAAGATATAATACATTTCTAGCTCTTACGAGCATAAATATTGTTTTTGACTTGTGTCTTTTTAGGTTACAGCTGCTTTTAAAGAACTTGTATTCCAAGTATTATAATATTAAAGTCAAATATATGACTTTAAAAATCAGCTTGGAAACATATAATATCCTCATTTAATATCAAGTTTCAAAATAATTTAAATTAAAAGAGTAAAAGGGAAAAGGATCTTAATGGTGTCTGCTAATAATTTACAAGCTATTATTAGCAGAAATGTAATCTGTAATTCCAAGATACTGCCAATGACAAGTAAAAATTAATGAACGTAATTTGGCTTTGAGGTTTTATAAATTCAGCATAAAAGCTGGCTGCCCGTGTTCTGTTCATACTCCACATAATGAATATATATTCTAAAGTTTCTCTTGCAGATTTTCAAGTAAATTAGAAACTAGAGGTAGTTGAGAGAAGAAAGAGATAATAAAAAGCAATAGTTAAAGGGGGTAAGATCTATAGTATTACAGTTTAAGAACTTTGATTATAGAACCTGGACTCATATCTACTACTTAATTCCTGTGCAACCTTTAGCAAATGACCCAAACTCTCTGTGTCCCAACTTCCCTTTCTACATATCAACAATGATAATAACACCTAGTATGTAAGCTGGATGTGATATTGATATTATTTTGAAAATGTAGACTTCTTAGAAACATAACTAGCACATAGAAAACATGATGTAATTGTTAGCTCTAGTTAAATTTTCCAATCTAAGTTTGTGGAGGATTATCCGTGGAGGATAATGGAAATATAAAGAGGGCACACATGCTTGAGATAGTGGATAAGCAACTGATCAATATTTCCATCCAGTTCATCCTTTGCATTTTTTAAAAATGTATTTATTTATGGCTGTGTTGGGTCTTCGTTTCTGTGCATGGGCTTTCTCTAGTTGTGGCAAGCGGGGGCCACTCTTCATCACGGTGCGCAGGCCTCTCACTATCGCGGCCTCTGTTGTTGCGGAGCACAGGCTCAGTAATTGTGGCTCACGGGCCCAGTCGCTCCGCAGCATGTGGGATCTTCCCATACCAGGGCTCGAACCCGTGTCCCCTGCATTGGCAGGCAGATTCTCAACCACTACGCCACCAGGGAAACCCTGCATTTTTTAATGTTTACAATCGGCTGATAGGTGACAACAAATCGGCCATTATAACTCAGAAATCTATGTACACATTATTAAATATGCAAACATTTTAATACCAATTTTCACAATGAAAAAATGTTTCTTACAAAAGAAGAAAAATAGTTTGGTTATTCCAAGAAATTAGGAAAAATAAATGGTAGCATGTTTTATTTATTTATTCATTATTTATTTTGCTCACATCATTTGAAGTACTCATCTGCTTATCTCACGTAGCTAGTATGAATGTTGTTAAATCCTGAGTTCTAGGCTAGAGACATGTACATGGCATCATTCTGCAACCACTGTGGTGTTGGGCATTTTTCTCCAGAGTATATAGTGCCCCTGTCTTTACAGATATGATGTTAAATTGAACTAAACGTTAAATAAATATCATATATATTTTGTTTTTAAGATGCTGGTATATATTATACTAAAATATCCTTACCTGTCAAACTGTAAAATACCTAGTTTTGTGCAGTTTTCTCTTGCCCATAAAACCAAGTTAGAAGAAATAATTGAAAGCAATATCTTGATTAAGACAGACATAGACGTGTTATGAAAGAAACAATATGCTTCAATTGACTGTATTTTACAATTTAAACATTTTAAAAATATATAAGTCCTCAGTTAGTATAGTACAGTAACTGAGTACTGATAATAGTAGTAGTAATTGTAATAATAGTATTACATTTCTATAATCCAGATGTCTGTCATTCCCTTTGCATTTCTCTTTGAGCTACACACACACACACACACAATCCATTTGCAAAAAGCAATATGTACTTGGTTGAATGACTGAAGATGTATAGGGTGGTAGAGGATGGGATTATATCACATATTACACAAATCACACATTGAAATCCAGTTTAGATGAAGCACTTTGTACACTTTTCTTTTCTTGATTAAGACAGACATAGACGTGTTATGAAAGAAACAATATGCTTCAATTGACTGTATTTTACAATTTAAACATTTTAAAAATATATAAGTCCTCAGTTAGTATAGTACAGTAACTGAGTACTGATAATAGTAGTAGTAATTGTAATAATAGTATTACATTTCTATAATCCAGATGTCTGTCATTCCCTTTGCATTTCTCTTTGAGCTACACACACACACACACACACAATCCATTTGCAAAAAGCAATATGTACTTGGTTGAATGACTGAAGATGTATAGGGTGGTAGAGGATGGGATTATATCACATATTACACAAATCACACATTGAAATCCAGTTTAGATGAAGCACTTTGTACACTTTTCTTTTCTTGATTAAGACAGACATAGACGTGTTATGAAAGAAACAATATGCTTCAATTGACTGTATTTTACAATTTAAACATTTTAAAAATATATAAGTCCTCAGTTAGTATAGTACAGTAACTGAGTACTGATAATAGTAGTAGTAATTGTAATAATAGTATTACATTTCTATAATCCAGATGTCTGTCATTCCCTTTGCATTTCTCTTTGAGCTACACACACACACACACACAATCCATTTGCAAAAAGCAATATGTACTTGGTTGAATGACTGAAGATGTATAGGGTGGTAGAGGATGGGATTATATCACATATTACACAAATCACACATTGAAATCCAGTTTAGATGAAGCACTTTGTACACTTTTCTTTTCCTTGTGCTCTGTCCAGATCATGCCTCGCATTTTCTGTACCACAGACGCAGGACCCAAGTCTATCTCTCAGTTTCAACTCCTTAATTTTCCCTGGGGCTCCAAATTCCTTATCACTCAAAACAATATAGTTCTGTTTTATTTATATTCTCCCCCTAAATGTGTATAACCAAATACATCACTTTCAATAGTCGCCAACATCTATGTGCCTTTCTTAAAAACTAATGGCAAGTTATAGAATATAATAACACCAATATCAAAAACCGATATGTGCAAGAGGGAGGGGATATGGGGATATATGTGTACGTATAGCTGATGCACTTTGTTATACAGCAGAAACTAACACACCATTGTAAAGCAATTGTACTCCAATAAAGATGTTAAAAAAAATAAAGCAATATCTGGCACAGTCTTTCCTTTGGCAAATAAGTCTTCAATCCCTGAGACTAGTAGAAATTCTTATCTTCTGTCTTCTGCCTTATTTTTTATACCCTCAGAACCAAGCGAACTCCCACCTCTCTCTCTTTCCTCAAGTGTGTATTATGTCCATTCTCACCCTTGGTGAGGATTTTTGCCTTCCTGAGGGACATGGGGTTGGATGACAGGGGAGAGTGTGGGAGCATTTTTACAGGAACAGAACAGCTCATCACTCTCTCCTCTCCCATATACGTGTCTTAATTACTATATGACAAAGGTAATATTTCAATCACATTTAAAGTATTTGTTGAGCATTTTTGTTTTAAGATGTCTATTCTCTCTTTATTGACAATGGGTAAATGGACATTTAATTTACTTTGGTCTAGGCAGCCCTGTATCTTTTCTTAAATCTGTGCTATACTGCCTGGGTCCTATCCAGAATGAGGTGGTAGAACTGAGTGGTCTCAGCCAGTAACCAGTTCTATGCACTAAAGGCAAAATCAAATTTTCTGGCTCTTCCCAAAGACCAGGCTGACGGTGTGAAACCTTTGCTTGTTTGGTGTTCTCTCTTAGTTCCATTCCCCAAATCTAAACAAGTGTCTGAGGTTCATCTCTATTATCTGTATCTCTCTCCTGCTTCTCTTAAATTGCCTTCTCCAACAGCAAGAATCCAGGGCTCTGTTTGGGTCTACGGTGAAATCTGAGCTTTACTAATGCTTGCTTCAGTGAAAATTGTCCTTGTAGGAATATGCTCCAAATTTGCTTAATATTCAAATGTATGTCTCATAGGATAATAGCTCACGGAAAAAGCCTTAACAAATGTAAAGTATAGTCTTTATTTGAAACATAATAACAAACAGGGTTTCTCCCCTAAGTATTGTGTATGTGACTAGTATGGTCAGCCACTCAGCTACACAGTAACACATTTCTGGTTTTAAGAACATATGTTATTCCAAAACAGACCTGTAATGCTTGAAATAAGGATTTCAGGATGAAGTGACCTAAGGTATGATCACATTCCTTTTGGTAGGCTGGCATGTGGGAAAAGGTCATTGGAAGAGAGAAGGTTAATGATCATTTGCTACGAAAAGAAGCATAGAACTCTTCCTGGTGGTTTATTCATATGCATTTTGAAGTTTCTGGGGATATTGATAAAGAGTTAAGGTAGACAGAAATATTGTGAATTGAGGGGTAAATCATTGGTGAATTATGGGGAGAGAATAAGAAAGAATTATGTAACTGAATGACCTGACATTCAAAGGAGTAGCTTCTATTTATCATCCATCCATCTGTCTATCTATCTATCTATCTATCTATCTATCTATCTATCTGATGAAAGAAAACTCATTTGGGAGGAGGAAGAAATCCAGAAGTGCCAATAGGGAAGCATTTAATTTTTGACCATCTTCCTTCCATTGAGGTAGAATAGACGTGAGAAAAAAATTAGTCTCCAATTGTTAAAATTATTGGACAACTGGTTTTCTTAAGGGGTAGCCAGATTTTCTTAAAGTCAGTATGGTGAAGAACATGTTTTCATAAAAATAGAAGCCAAAAGAGAATTTTCTGATCAGAGAGCAGGATTTACAGAGGATACTATGATGGGTTTGAGTTGGAAAGGAAATGAGATTAGGTCAGATTGGGAAGTGTGCAGAGCAATATGGGAAGACTTGGATTTTATAGGGTCACAGAGGTTAACCAGGGTTAGAAGCACAAGAGAATTTGTATAAATTGTCCCTTAGAGAAGGGACAACTACTTCTTGCATCATGGTTCCTCAGAGTAAAATGAGGGGATACATACGCAGACTTCACTCAGCAGAATGGCACCCTTGAGTTTATTAGCAATGTTAAAAGATAAACGGAAGCATATTAAAGTGTTGTGTTTATCTGAGCAAAAATCCATTCAAATCTGGCAGCGCCATACCAAAAGGTGTTAGAAGCATTCTGCGGACGGGAGCTAGGGAAAACTTTTACAGAGAGAAGGTGAAAGCAAAGTAAGGAAAGTACTAATTGGCTACAGATTAAAGCCTAGTTGTTGTCCTTAGGACTGGTTGTCCTTAGGTTTTGATTTCATAACCTTGAGGCATTTACAGGTTTAGGGGTTGGTTGTATTGTATGTGCCAAGGCATTAGAGCCAACCTCAGCCTAAAATTCTCCTTGCTTAATTTAAGAGCAGCCAACGTAGAGTTCTTGAAGTGAAATGGTGCTAATGGCTTGGCAAATGTGTTCCTCAACCTTCTCCCCGTTTCATAAAATAACCGCCCATGGAGTTTAAGTATGCAAAGTCATTCCCTTGTGAGTCTGAGTTTAAATTAGCAGCTGTATTGAGTATATTGATTTAGCTTTTTTCTTCATTTAGATTCTGTCGTCTTAATAAGCTGATTCACATTAGGAATACATATTAGAATGAAATATTTCCTTAATGTGCACACATGACAACTGTTTATTAAAATAATAAAAGGAACTACTTGTTCTCAGGATTTAGATTATTATGTTATATATATTTGACTTAAAGAGCCATTTGCTCAATGACTACCATATGTGAATTCATTTACAAAATTAAATAAAAAAGCAAGAATAAATAACGCTAGATATTTTTAAGCTAACAGGATAGGCATGGTGCTGATGTCTCTGCAGACTTTGTACATATCCATTTTCTTTAAAATTTATTAGAACTGCTACATAGGGAATGGGCAGTTAGTCTTTATTTTGAGTTGTTAAGCCTATTGCAGTTTTAAAGATTTTTAAAAGGGTTCTTGTAGCTAGTCAACATATTTATGTATAATGAGATTGGTAAGAATTGTTTTACCCCACAGATAAAATGCTATTTTAGTGGAAACAAACTAAATGCAAATAAATAAGCCTTTGTTTGGGTAGAGAAGGAGATAAGTGAGGACTGTCTGGGAGTGCCATGGTAATTAATCCTATTCAACATTTACAAACCCCATAAACCTGTCAGGTATACAAAATAAGGCAGCAGAAACCAGGTGTTAAAATGGCATTGGCAATGCCAGTAGGTAGATCCTAGTAGAACTGGGAATTTCCTTCCAAGGGCTAAGGATTTCAGAATAATAACAGCAACAATTAGCACTTAAAACAGAAAGGTAAGGCCTGTATTGTTGTGTTAGGTGTAGCTCAGGGCTCCAATTAATAAACAGTAATTTCAATTGTAGCTCGAAACCTTAGTAAGTAGTTTCAAATATTCTTTTTTTTTTTTTTTGCTTTAACTCTGTTCATAGTATCATAAGACAACTTGAAATTTAAAATTAAGTTTTTAAAAAATTTTAAATATATTGTTTGTAGCATTCTTTTAGAATGTCAAAGTATACTAAAAATGTTGGCATTCATGTTCAGAGAATCCCTGTGAGCCACATAGAATGCCTTAAAACTAAAATAGTTTTCATCCCACCAATTGTTTAATAATTTTATCTCTTCAGCTAGTCTTTCAAATTATAGTTTTCATCCCACCAATTGTTTAATAATTTTATCTCTTCAGCTAGTCTTTCAAAATTAATGTTGGCCCTAATGATTTTTTAAGCGTCTTCTAACGTTTTAAGCATGTTACGAAACTTCAAAGAGAACTTAGAAGATGTGATTGTTTTATGCAATTCTTTTCTTTTAATACACCTATTGCAGGGTAGCATCAGTTATATATGAATAAGCCATTATAATTTGTAATATTAATTATTTACCCTCTGTCCTTTCACATTGTTTATTTTTAAGCGCTGTTGACCATCCATAATTATCTTGTTTTTTTCAATCGATTCCATGTTCCCACTCACCGTTTCTAGAATATTAACTCCATAAGGGAGTCATTCTTACTTACTAATTAATCTCCAGTCCCTAAAACTATTCTTGGCATATGGTGGTTGTAAAGAAAGGAAAGAAAGAGGGATGGAGGAAGGGAGAGAGGGAGAAAGGAAGAAAGTGGATAAGAAGTAGTCTGGAGGACCAAGTAATAGAAGAGCCAACCTATACTGATGTGGGAGAAAGTTAAAAGCCAGTGCCTGGAGATGTGTATTGTTACCACAGGAGTCTATTTATTTTCTGAGCCTTGGAGCCTTTCTGAGCCTACACATTTGTCAAGTAAAGGACTGAATATATCTACCTCTGCTTAACTTCACAAACGTGATGGACTTTCTTTAAAATAGAGGATCACTGAGCTCTAACTCCACTAAGACCATTGTGATTCTGACACAGGCATGATTAGTTTGAGAAAAATAGTTTCAAAGGATGAGGAAGAACTCAGATTACTTGAGCATTATCAATCGAAAAAAAAAAATGCACAACGTGAGAGCTGTGAGTTGTTTTATTTGGGGCAAAATGAGGACTATAGCCCGGGAGACAGCATTTCGGAGAGTTCTGAGAAACTGCTCCAAAGATTTTGGGGGGCAGGTCAGTATACATGTGATTTTGGTGAAGAGGGAGTACATGCAATCAAGCACATATTTTTTGCAGAAGGTTTCTGCTGGTCTCGTGAAGGTTACTTGTCACAAGGAACAGACGTCACCACAAAGGATTTTAGTGCTTTTCTAGATATGAGGAGATACAAGAATTGAGCTCATAAAATTGTCTCCTGAAAATATCTAACTATCTGAAGACCTGTTCTGCCACTTTTTTGCAGAGCACAGAGGGCCTCATTTCTGCTCTCCACCTGAACTTTCAGGGGGTGTTGAAGGTCAGCAGCTGCAGCAGCGCATGGTTTAATCCTTGTAGAGGGAGCTGGCAAGTGCCAATTAGTAGTTGGCAGTATGAGTGGTATATCTCATGAGTTCATCTTTTCTCCCACTCCACCAAGGAGAGGAAAGAACAAGACACAAAACTGGAAGATTAGACTCCTCTGTCTTCCTACCCCCTACACAGATGGTCTCATCACCATGACCCGACTTGAGACCATCAAAATCAACTACACGTATCTTATTGCTTTTGTGAGAGTTAATATAATAAACCTGGATGTCCAAATCATGCCTTATCCCCAGAAATCTAATAACCATACATCTCTTAGCAGGGAGACAGTCCTCTACATCTACCTCTGGCACTTTCTATTTCTCTTTCCAGTTTTATTTATCTTTAGATAAGTTATCGTCATCTGAGATTCTGTGTAGTATACAAGCATGTCTCAGAGATATTGCAGTTTGGTTCCAGACTACCACAGTATTGCAATAAAGCAAGTCACATAATTTTTGTTTGTTTGTTTCCTAGTGCATATAAAAGTGATTTTTACACTACACAATATTTTATTAAGTGTGCAATAACATTATGCCTAAAAAAACAATGTACTTACCTGAATTCAAAAGATACTTTGCAAATGAAACTGTGACTGGCCTCCTAGACTAAAGTTTCAACATAAGATACTTCAATGACAGTGTATTCAGTGAGTCTGGCCTTGTCAAGAATCTCTAGTTCAGACGTAACACATGCATTCTGAGGAAGCTACAGTGGGAAGTCTTTGGAACCAGAGCCAGACGGTAAATGAAATAAATGTCCTACAAGTTTGGATCCCCAGCACCAGAGTACTTAATGTATTACTACTATTTTGTTTTATACTTTCTTTCCCCCAGTCACACATTCAGCTCGTTAAGGCTATCAGAGCTCCAAATATCTGAAGCAGTTTTCCCAGGCTGGTTAAAAGGTCTATAGGAAAGTATCTTCCGCATTTGGAACACCCCAGAGTGGACCCATGCTCCCATCAGGAAACAAAGGAGAGAAGAAGTTACTAGGAAGCATGTCTTAAGTAGGCTATTTCATTGACCAAAAATGGACTAAATGAGGAAAACGTGTATTTAAAATATGGAAGAATGAGGGAGTGAGTCACCTCTCCCCTGTGCGTGGGCATGGCCAAGCATCTGTGAACAAGGATTTTTATAAAAAGCTCACTAGCCAGGACCATGCACTTTTCTAAAGCACATTCATTAAAACAGCATATCCAGCTGGAGTTTTATAATCATGATCAAATCAAGTTCAAGATCAAATCAAAAGCAAGCTAGTCTTATGTCAAAACCAGTTTCAAGGAAAAAAGTAGGAGTCTGTTCTCTGGGTCTACACATGATTTAACTTGAGTGAAATATTAGAACAGAAATAAATATGAGACATACAGTACAATGATGAAAGCTTCTCTCCCAACTTTCTGTTCCATCATTTCACAAACAGGTACGTGACTAAAAGTCACTAAAAATAGTATTTAAATATCTGACCAAATCCTGGTGTCACTGCATCCTAAAAATTACTGCAGCGCTGGCACTGCAGGTCTTTAGGAAGAGTGTAGTGAGGTAAGATCAAACACACTGCCCCTCCGCTACCTGGGAAAAGTCACTTCCGGTTATCTAACGAATAACAGAGGGAGAGTGGCTGAGAGCGCCGTTGCTTTCTAAACAGAAAAGCAGTACTTGTTTCCCCATTAGGCTTACAGGAGAGATAGCTTCAGCCATTAGATAGTTTTGTTAATCCCTCCAGCTAGACTGTGCTAAAGCCTAGGGCTTTAATCCTCACTATTGACAATATCCATTTATATGGAAAGCGGATAAATCATTCACTTTCCTCCCCTTCTAAGGCAGCAAATGCCGCTTAGCCAATGAAATTTGAATCCAGTAAACAAGAAGAGAGAACACATGATGTGTAAAAGTCGTATTTAGCAGTGCAGGTGCTGTCATTGCATGTCACCACTCAGGTGGCTACAGGAGGGGCTGGAGCTTCTAGTGATCCATCGGCTAAGCTCCGTCCTCAGTGCTGTCTCTGCAGCTCATCCAAGCGCAGGCATAACAACTTCTAACTTATGGATGTTCCATAAAAGGTTAAAAATAGCTCTTTAGTAACTCCTGTCACCAATCTGCCATTGCTGTGACAAAGCTTGACTCATCCCGCTCTACCAAAAGAAACAATAAAGGATCATGAATATACAACTATAATGTGCACAAGCTGGTGTGGAAGTCTGCAGTGAATTATTGTAATGAGAAGCACATCAAATAAACATCATTATTTTTAACTTTGATTAGGTCTGAACGTATACTGTATGTCTTGCACTTGACGATATGTGTGTGTATAAGCATATACATGTTTTTATAAGTCTGCACAACAACCAGGAGAGATAGAGGTTACTATCTTTAATTTCTAATTGAGAAAAGGTTGAGTGACTTGCCAGATATTCTAGAACTATTAAGTGTCCTTGGCATGGTCTGAACCCAGAGCTGGATGACTTCAGAGTCTGTGTTTCCTGATTGCACCAACTTAAAAAAAAAAAGAAAAGAAAAACACGGGGAAGCAAAGCTCCAAGCAATATGAACCACTCCCTCTGTGGACAAATATGAAAGACCGTGGACACAGCTATGCAGCCACCCAGAATGAAAAGGAATGTTTGAAAAATCTTGGAGACCTCTTTTACCAGACAGGCTGTATCTGTCTGGTAAAAAACAGAGTATAAAAAAGCTACTGCCCCAGTCCATGGGACAGAGCACAGAGTAGAAAAGCAGTCTGGTGATTTTCCTCACCCATGCTTGGGTAGGTTTCCATGATCAATCGGTGCATTAGTTCTATCTGGCTCCTGGAAACAGTCATTTGTTGAATAGCTCCTTTGTGACCCAGGGAGTTAATTCAGAATACCAAATGCCTTCATTTCCAGCTGGAAAGGAGTTTAGGCAGAAGAGAAAAAAAATACTAACTTCATTTTTTACAAATAATAGGAAGATGAAAGTTGGACCAAATTTCCTCACTATTTTTGTTGGAGAAGAGCTGTTCTATTTTGACATGGGTCACTGAGACACTGGAGGAAATTTTCATGTGCAGATATTTCCTTGAGTCAATGTAAGTGGAGCAAAGGAAATGACTGAAATACAAAAATGTCCTTTTAGTGTTCAGATTTTCTGGGTCCTACTGGGAGATTTCTGTATTAGAAGATTCAGGCTAAATTCTAAGTACATATCTTAACGTCAAAGCAACTAAGTCAAATTTATAAGTATATCTTTGAAACAGTTGAAAATAAATGTCCAGTAGCTGAAAACCCAGGTTTCTCATAGGTTCAGTTCTTTGCCCAACTACAGACTTAAATTACCTATTAAGTGATTTACATATAATTAATTATACTAAAGAAATGTTAAGACAGATATAATTGCCTGAATTTAATTTTCTTGTCAGGTGATAAAACAGGAGGAACTTGGCAAGGACCTTTCTGATTGTTCTTTGTATGATCTACTGAAATATGATGATTTTAACTCAGACAAGCACCTGGCTCTTGAAGAATTTTATAGAACATTCCGTGAGTATAAGATTCATTCTCTAATTCCTCTTTGTTCTTTTTTCTGTTTCTTTACCCAATTTGGTGTGTTTGCTTGATCTCAAAGTACAGACTGTTTCTTAAGAGAAGTATATAATTGAGATAATTTAAGTGTGTGGCTGTATTGAAACGAATGTAAAAGCTAAGGGAGTTATAATTCTAAAATGCAGAGCTGGAAATGTTTGATAACATTTACTATCAGTTCCTATTGATTCTAGTTTAAGATATTAATTCCACAATGATGCTTCCAAGGTTATTTTTAGAGTAGGAACAGCACTTCACTGTCACCATATATCAAAAACAATTATTTACATACTGACAATTTTTTTATTTTATAGAAAAACCAAAGTTGATTAATAGATAAAGTTTGCATATGTGTTAACAACAATAATTAGCATAAGAATTGAAAATTATATTTATGTTAAGATATTTTGGAATCAATTATATATGTTTAAAATGCTTAAAGACTTCTTAAAATTGAGTATACTTTATAGAGCAAAGTTGTAAAGATGATTTGGTTAAAAAGGTGTATGACAGGTTATTCATTAAAAATAACTCAAAGAAAAAAGAGTAAGAGGCAAAAAACAGAAGGGAAAGTTTGGAGCTGTGTGTAAAAGAAAGAGAAAAAAAATCATTAAATTAACTGGTTGGTATTTGAAAATCACCAAGTAATGAAAGTTAAGTGAGATTTTAGATTGATAGATAGATGATAGATAGATGGATAATCTTCAGTATTTTTATATGCACGCACATATATAGGACTTTCCAAATATATACCTATGTATATATTTCTTTTTTCCAAAAAGGTAGGAAATAGGATATGTACTTGGTATAAAAAGATGCTTTTTTTTTTTTTGCGGTACGCGGGCCTCTCACTGCTGTGGCCTCTCCCGTTGCGGAGGACAGGCTCCGGACGCGCAGGCTCAGCGGCCATGGCTCACGGGCCCAGCCGCTCCGTGGTATGTGGGATCTTCCCAGACCGGGGCACGAACCCGTGTCCCCTGCATCGGCAGGCGGACTCTCAACCACTGCGCCACCAGGGAAGCCCAAAAGATCCTTTTTGAGTTATGCCTCTGTCGTCCATCTGTTGTCTGACATTGGAAAAATTACTTAAATCTCGGAAAATTCATATAAATAAGGATAGTAACTACCACATGATCATTTTATATTAAAACACTGAATTATATTTTATGTAATATTTGAAACTAGCAAAGTAATAAATGTGAAATAGCTGCTTGTTACAAAGCTTTAAGGCAAGACGTCAGTATGCTCTTCAGATTTAATTAAACTGCATTTCCACTTTAAATTGCAAGCAGAATACAGATGGGATATCTCGGTAAACAGTTAATCCTTTAAAGTGTGTCACAAGGCTAGAAAACTTTTCAAAGATAACAAGAAAGCAGCATTATCATTCAATGATTGTATGAAGAAACTGAAACACAGAGAAGTTAAGAACCAAGTGGCTGAGTTTATTATCAGACCTATGCCAAACCAGTTAAGAAGTCTATGTGTTTGCCACTAAACTTCACTCTGTAGTAGGCGTTGTTCTGTGTGCTTAGGATGACAGGAATATTATGGTTTATCAGGAAAAATTGTTTACATTAGATTATATTGTATACTATCGTGTAAGATACAAGGGGATAAATGTCATAGGAAGGCCTACATAAAATATAAAGTGAACTAAGAATATAACCTCCAGCACTGGGAATCAAGGAGAGTTTATGAAAGTAGTAGCAATTGAATGGGTCTTCAGGATGAGTGGATTTGGACTTTAGGGGATGAGAGATGGGAGATGGACAAAGAGAAGAGTGTCAGGGAGGAAGACATTTTCCTCTACCCTTCTGGGTCCTTTTGGCTGGTCTAAGAATCAAGTTCACATAAGGCAGATTAGCAGGAGAAAATCAAAATCTAATAACGTGTATACATGGGAGAGACCCAAGAAAACTGGGTAACTCACCAAAATGGCTGAAACCCTCACCTTAAATACCATTTTCAGCTAAAGACAAAAGAGGATGTTGAGGTAGGGATTTTGTGCTTCAAAGGGGAGGAAAGCAACACACATGGAGATGGAAAAACAAGTGTTTGGTAAATGAATGTTCTCTTAGCCCTGCACAAACAATGGGACACAGAGTTATTTTAAGAAGCAGACTTTGCTGAGTTCCTTTCTGTCCACACCCCTAGTTCATACTATGGTAACCTGTGGTGATAGCTCCCTTCCTGGAAGAGGTCCTCTGTCCTCTTTCTTCAGGGCAGTTGGGGGAAGGTTGAAGTTACTTTCCAAGTCTTTCAGGCTTTGATTGTTTTCAGCTTGAAATAATATTAATACCAAAGAGACATTTGGGGGTGGCAGTTTTGCTCTCCTACATCAGCATAAATAAAATCTCTACTGCATGATACACCAGAGTATTTATAGAAACTAGTCCAACCGGAAGATCTCTTCCAGGTCTGAAAGTGTATGGAAATATATCAATTATCTTTACTAACTTATTTTATTAAACAGGCAGTCTAATCTACCAACTCCTATCCCCCACTCCCATAATATGAAGATACATGGATGTGGCTAAATAAAAGTAGTTGAAATCTATAGCAATAGCAGAAAATATTTTTAATGGTATACAAACTATCAAGCATCAATAAGAATTAAATTGTATGTTTATGTAGGATTTTTATTCAAAATATTGTTAATGGTGGAATAGTGGAGCTAGAAACTAATAAATACAATGAAAATAAAGTGTGAGTAATATGTTATTTTTATGGTAACACAGCAAAGACTGAATAATGATCCCTGGCAATATCAGTACAAAAGAATCTTCCCTAGAATACTGCTGCCTGCACCTATCGAGGGGAAAATGATGCTGTGTTTGGGATACGATTTGATATTGCTAAGGAAGGCAAGGTAGATCAGTATGTTGTAAAGATAAATAAAATTTGCAATTCAGAAATCTGAACCATCAATACAAACTTCAATAGAGACATAGTGAAACGTTGTTTTTAAAGGAGCTACAGTGTACTACAAACTATTGAATTTGGAGAGAAGAAAATCTATATGATTCTGTTAACAACTGGAAGGTAATATGGTAGCAATTTTATTGAAATTATTTATACTAAATGCAATGACGTTTAATGAAGATTGTAATGATTCTGCCATTCTGTCAAAATTATGTATAATGCAAATGGTCTACATTTTTAATATTTTGAATCATAAAGTGATATTTGATAACAAAAGCACTTGGCAATCAGCAATCATATTATGAGGTTTTATCTTTTTGAATAATCACAAAACTTTTCATTAACTATGATAAAGTGATGTTAACATAATCGTTTAGAAAAGGTAATGGTTTTAAGTAATGCTGGAATTATCTGGGGTGTTTTAATATTCATTGTGGTCTCACCAGGCCGTTTTCTGCAATATATTTTCAGTGGTTCACCGTTATTAAACAGGGTATCAAGCTCTAGAATGACCCTTTGGAGAGAGCAAAACTAACTTGTATGGATTGTCTGTATCAGCAAGATGTATTTATACTTATATGTGAATAGGAAACATACGTCTATCTCTTTCTCTCCTTCTGTTAAAATACTTCACCACTAAACCCACGTCGGTTTTGTGAAGTTTAGTGACAGGTGTTGTATAATGACATGATTTTAGAAAGTCACTCTATTATAAAATATTAGTATCATGAATAAAAAAATAACAATTGTGAAAAGGCAATCTATTTTAAAATTATGTATTAAGTACCTATGTGTATAGACTGCTGTGACAGTTAAAGCAACTTGAAAAGATAAGTTTCCTTTCCTTTAGAATGCATCATCTCAGACAGACAATGATAAAAAGGACAGATATAGTAAGGATAAAAAGTAATCAGTTTTTCCACCCAGAATTCATTCCCCCAGAGAGTTTCTAAAAAGAAAGCCCAGAAAACTAAAAAGTCCCTAAATGAATAGAATCTAGAAAAATAAACTAAGGCCAGAGAAGTTAAGAAACTTGTCTTTATCCAGTCTTTATTTACTGGTAGATACAAAGATAAACAGATTTCTTGAGTTCCAGTTTATTATTCTTTCTGCCACCACACAACATGGAAGAAAGTAAAGGGTACTTTGCAAACAGGAAAAGGTTAATGGTAAAGAAAAAAGAACCAGCACATTATCAACTGTTATTACATGATTAGGGTATTATTTTAGTAGTTATAAAGTTTTCCATAAAATAGTATTTCTTTTCATTTTGGATAAGATGAATTATTTTATTATTTTACAATAAGCATCAGATAACATTCTTAATTTTTCTCCAGAATTTTTGACGTTATTCAAAAATCCCTTGATTTTTACTAGGATATTTAAGATAAATCGTCACTGCAAGCATCAAATATCTTAAATCATGCTTTGTTTGATTAACAAACTTGGAAATCTATGCAATGGGATCCAATAAATCTTAAGTGAGATCAGACATAGTTTTGAATATTTAAAAGAAATACTAGGGCTTCTCTGGTGGCGCAGTGGTTGAGAGTCCGCCTGCCGATGCAGGGGACACGGGTTGGTGCCCCGGTCCGGGAAGATCCCACATGCCACGGAGCGGCTGGGCGCGTGAGCCATGGCCACTGAGCCTGCGTGTCCGGAGCCTGTGCTCCGCAACGGGAGAGGCCACAACAGTGAGGCCCGCGTACCTAAAAAATAAGAAATACTAAATCCTCTCGTCAGATGGTGGACACCCTGCACGCTTGCATTTTGTTGCCTTGATAGTAAAATGTATAGATTTTTCAGTGCAAAGAGTACTTAGAATTAAAAACAAATTAATAGTGTCATTATTAACTACAAGGACTTGTATTAAAATACAGAGATTCAGTGTTTTATTTTCTTCCAACTCAAAATTAAAATACAATGTTTGATTAAGTTTGACATGTCTGGAACTCTATATTTTTGCTTCAGATTTGTAGGTAAATGCAAGTGATTTGCCATTAGACAAGATGACCATACACAAAACTGAGACATTTAATTTAAGAAGTGATGTTCAAATAAATGTTTATATTTATTTATTTTTGCAAATTCAATTAAGATGATAAAGTGTTATTATATGGCTCTTAATTTTAGGAATTAATTGTTTTCATTTGGACTTTCTAGATAACCCAAAGTGGTGTAAATGTCTATCCTGAGAAAAGATATTTTGTAAATGCTTTCCATGTACATAATTTCCTGAGTTAAACTATAAAGTGCTTTGACTTAAAATTACATGAAGTGAGGAGTCTGTGTAACTCTGATACATTCTTGAAATCCTATTAAATTATGAGTTGTAGTTCCCCAAACCATATACATACACTTTAAGATGTGTTCTAGTGATTCAAGATCTAATGTCACCCTTAAAAATATCTTTATCAATTCAAAATGATCTCTATGTGTGGAAAGATCCAAAGGAAGATGTTTTTCTACTATGCATAAAATAATTAGGTTTTGGCAAGCATAATGCATCAATTGTGAGCATTTATATTGAAACTAACTGTACAATATCTGTCTCTCCTTTCTTAAAAAGAATAATTAAGACTCTAAAATTCTAAAATATTAAAAAACATGGAACAGTTATTTTAAATCACCTAACTCTTCATGATTATATTCAAAATGTCATCTCTCTTTTTATGAAAGAATTCTTAATGGAATATAAATTTGATAACAACATTATAAGGAAAAGATATTTATTTTTCTGGGAAATCACAATTGCTATAATAAAATGTTAATTATCGGAATCATCTAATAAGAAGAGCAATAAAATATGAGTATTATATTAACATTCATTGACATTAGATCATTAGTATATGAAGTATTTCCTTTATTTGAGAAAAATAGCAGAATTTAGTGACCGGAATTAAGACTGTTGCTGTATGTTAAGGTGAGGGAGGCAGGAGGAGCAGTAGCAGTAATGCAAGAAGGTGTCCATATTTGGAAAATCACTTATAAGCAGAATCATCTCGATTTGATGAGTGATTACATACACATGGGAGGAAGAGGGTAGGGTCAAGGATAATGTCCAATTTTCTGCTTGCAAACAAAGGTGAACAATGATGCTACTCATTAAAGTAGGAAACATGGGAAGAGAAGGAAGTGTGGGGAGTATATTAAATTTTAGACATGTTGGCGTATTCAAATATAAACTTTTGGATGGAGAATATGGTGGTCTAGAGTCAGGTGGGAGCTCTGGGGCACAAATAGAGACATAGAGCATGCAGTCAAAACTTGACACTCTGGCAAGGAGTGGGGTATCTAAGGTGAGTATGTGAAGATAGAAGAGATGGGCAGAACAGCAATAGGAAACTAAAAGTAAACAACAACAAAACTTAGAGAGATAGGAAGAAAGCCAAAGGAGTACACCATCATAAAATTTTAATAAGGAATTGTTTCCAAGGCTGGGTTAAAAACAAGTTACCAATTTGTTGGTAACTTTGGTCACAGCACTTTCAGCAGAGATGTAGGGGTAGAAGCAAAAGTGCTGGTGGTTGAGAAGTTGGATATAAAAAAAAAAAAGAGGGCTTCCCTGGTGGCGCAGTGGTTGGGGGTCCGCCTGGCGATGCAGGGGACACGGGTTCGTGCCCCGGTCTGGGGGGATCCCACGTGCCGCAGAGTGGCTGGGCCCAATGAGCCATGGCCGCTGAGCCTGCGCGTCCGGAGCCTGTGCTCCACAACGGGAGAGGCCACGACAGTGAGAGGCCCATGTATCGCAAAAAAAAAAAAAAAAAAAAAAAAAAAAAAGAAATGAAAACAAATGTTGAGCAAAAAAGCAGAGCACATAATATACATCAAGTATATATGTAGTTAAAATCCAAATTAGGTAAAACTCATTGTGATTTTAGTAGTTAATATGAATGGTTGCCTTTGGGGGAGTGGAGGGCGTGCAGTGGGAACACAAGGCAAGAGAAGGGCTTCTATGGTGCTGGCAATGTTCTTATTTTCATCCAGATAAAAAATCCCACACTGATTTGGGAAATGCTGCATTGTATGAACTGCTATAGAATAACCCCAAACTGGATCATTGTAGCATAAAATCTTGCAGCAAGTTTAGTTGACTGGTCCACTGGGGAAATCATTCTTTTGTTACATGCTTTGAATGCAGAGTTAGTTTACATGTGTGTATGAATACAATCCTCTATGTTGGAGTGTGTAGATATGCACTAATCGTTGGGTACATACAGCACCACTTGCTTACAGATGGTTGTAGTGTATGTTATTTTTGATGTGTCTGGGTTCTATCCCTAACAGAAAAATACTGTGCAAAACATGATTGTTGAGATCCTACTTATAGACATAGATTCCAAAAGGAGAGTTTTCTGGTTCTTAAAAAAAAAAAAAAATTGCTTGTATACCCCACATGTTAATAAAAAGACAACTGGGAGTTTGACGTCTTCAAAGGTGGTGGAGCCAGGGCACCTCAGAGCGTTCCCGCAGTCCGTCAAGCCCTCAGAGTTTGCCCCCGCTGGCTGACGCCTCAGCCTTTGCCCTGCACGCTGGTCTCGGGCTTCATGGAAGTGAAAACAAGACAAGAGTAAAACAAAACCAGAACAAATCCCCAAGTCAAAACAGCTACAGTCAAATTCAAGGCAAGCAAAGTTGTATGGGTGACATAGTCTCGGTGCTCCAGCTGGCTGTCAGGCCTGAGCCTTGGAGGTGGGAGAGCAGAGTACAGGACACTGGACCATGAGACACCTCCCAGCTCCACATAATATCAATTGGCGAGAGCTCTCCCAGAGATCTCTGTCTCAACACTAAGACCCAGCTCCACTCAATGACCAGCAAGCTCCAGTGCTGGACACCCCATGCCAAACAACTAGGAAGACAAGAACACAACCCCACACATTAGCAGAGAGGCTGCCTAAAAACATACTAAGTTCACAGACAACCCGAAACACACCACCGGACACGGTCCTGCTCACCAGAAAGATAAGATCCAGCCTTATCCACCAGAACACAGGCACCACTACTCTCCACCAGGAAGCCTACACAAGCCACTGAACCAACTTTACCCACCAGGGGCAGACACCAAAAAAAACGGAAACTACAAACCCGCAGCCTGTGAAAAGGAGACCCCAAACACAGTAAGTTAAGCTAAATGAGAAGACAGAGAAACACATAGCAGATGAAGGAGCAAGGTAAAAACCCACCAGACCAAACATATGAAGAGGAAATAGGCAGTCTACATGAAAAATAATTCAGAGTAATGATAGTAAAGATGATCCAAAATCTTGGAAATAGAATGGAGAAAATACAAGAAACGTTTAACGAGGACCTAGAAGAACTAAAGAGTAAACAAACAATGATGAACAAAACAGTAAATGAAATTAAAAATTCTCTAAAAGGAATCAATAGCAGAATAACTGAGGCAGAAGAACGGATAAGTGACCTGGAGTATAAAATAGTAGAAATAACTATCGCAGAGCAGAATAAAGAAAAAAGAATGAAAAAATTGAGGACAGTCTCAGAGACCTCTGGGATAACATTAAATGCGCCAACGTTTGAATTATAGGGGTCCCAGAGGAAGAAGAAAAACAGAAAGGGACTGAGAAAATATTTGAAGAGATTTTAGTTGAAAACTTCCATAATATGGGAAAAGAAATAGTCAATCAAGTCCAGGAAGTGCAGAGAGTCCCATACAGGATAAATCCAAGGAGAAACACATCAAAACACATATTAATCAAATTATCAAAAATTAAATACAAAAAAAAATATTAAAAGCAGAAAGGGGAAAAACAAATAACAAACTAGGGAGTCCCCATAAAGTTAACAGCTGATCTTTCAGAAGAAACTCTGCAAGCCAGAAGGGAGTGGCAGGACATAAGTGATGAAAGGAAAAACACTACAAATAAGACTACTCTGCACAACAAGGATCTCATTCAGATTTGTTGGAGAAATTAAAACCTTTACAGAGAAGCAAAAGCTAAGAGAATTTAGCACCACCAAACCAGCTTTACAGCAAATGCTAAAGGAACTTCTCTAGGCATGAAACACAGAGGAGGAAAAGACCTAAAATAGCAAACCCAGAACAATTAAGAACATGATAATAGGAAAACACATATCAATAATTACCTTAAATGTAAAAGGATTAAATGCTTCAACCAAAAGACATAGAGTGGCTGAATGAATACAAAAACAAGACCCGTATATATGCTGTCTACAAGAGACCCACTTCAGACCTAGGGACACTTACAGACTGAAAGTGAGTGGATGGAAAAAGATATTCCATGCAAATGGAAATCAAAAGAAAGCTAGAGTAGCAATTCTCATAACAGAAAAAACAGACTTTAAAATAAAGACTATTACAAGAGACAAAGAAGGACACTACATAATGATCACGGGATCATTTCAAGAAGACGATATAGCAATTGTAAATATTTATGCACCCAGCATAGGAGCACCTCAATACGTAAGGCAAATACTAACAGCCACAAAAGGGGAAATCGACAGTAACACATTCATAGTAGGGGACTTTAACACCCCACCCGACTTTCACCAATGGACAGATCATCCAAAATGAAAATAAATGAGGAAACACAAGCTTTCAATGATACATAAAACAAAATGGACTTACTTGATACTTATAGGACATTCCATCCAAGATCAACAGAATACACTTTCTTCTCAAGTGCTTATGGAACATTTTCCAGGATACAACATTTGTGATCTTGGGTCACAAATCAAGCCTTGGTAAATTTAAGCAAATTGAAACTGTATCAAGTATCTTTTCTGAACACAATGCTATGAGAGTAGATAATCAATTCCAGGGAAAAAAATACAAACACATGGAGGCTAAACATTACACTACTAAATAACAAAGAGTTCACTGAAGAAATCAAAGAGGAAATTTAAAAAATACCTAGAAACAAATGACAATGAAAACATGACGGTCCAAAACCAATGGGATACAGCAAAAGCACATCTAAGAGGGAAGTTTATAGCAATACAATTCTACCTCAAGAAACAAGAAAAATCTCAAATAAACAACCTAAACTTACACCTAAAGCAATTAGAGAAAGAAGAGCCAAAAAATACAATCCAAAGTTTGCAAAAGGAAAGAAATCATAAAGATCAGATCAGAAATAAATGAAAAAGAAATGAAGGAAATGACAGCAAAGATCAATAAAACTAAAACCTGGTTCTTTGAGAAGATAAACAAAATTGATAAACTATTAGTCAGACTCATCAAGAAAAAAGGGAGAAAACTCAATAGAGTTAGAAATGAAAAAGAAGTAATAACTGACACTGCAGAAATACAACGGATCAGAGATTACTACAAGCAACTATATGCCAATAAAATGGACAACTTGGAAGAAATGAACACATTCTTAGAAAAGCACAAACTTCTGAGACTGAACCAGGAAGAAACAGAACATATAAACAGACCAATCACAAGCACTGAAATTGAAACTGTGATTAAAAATCTTCCAACAAACAAAAGCCCAGGAACAGAGGGCTTCACTGGCAAATTCTATCAAACATTTAGAGAAGAGCTAACACATATCCTTCTCAAATTCTTCCAAAATATAGCAGAGGGAGGAACACTCCCAAATTCATTCTACGAGGTATATCACCCTTATACCAAAACCAGAAAAAGATGTCACAAAGAAAGAAAACTACAGGCCAATATCACTGATGAACATAGATGCAAAAATCCTCAACAAAATACTAGCAAATAGAATCCAGCAGCACATTAAAAGGATCATAAACCATGATCAAGTCGGGTTATTCCCAGAAATGCAAGGATTCTTCAATACACCAAAACCAATCAATGTGATACACCATATTAACAAATTGAAGGATAAAATCCATATGATAATCTCAATAGAAGCAGAAAAAGCTTTCGACAAAATTCCCCACCCATTTATGATAAAAACTCTCCAGAAAGTAGGCACAGACAGAACTTACCTCAACATAATAAAGGTCATATATGACAAACCCACAGCCAATATCATTCTCAATAGTGAAAAACTCAAACCATTTCCTCTAAGATCAGGAAAAAGACAATGGTGCCCACTATCCCCACTATTTTTCAACATAGTTTTGGAAATTTTAGCCAAAGCAGAGACGAAAAAGAAATAAAAGGAATCCAAATTGGAAAAAAAGATGTAAAGCTGTCACTGTTTGCAGATGACATGATAATATACAGAGAGAATCCTAAAGATGCTACCAGAAAACTACAGTTAATCAATGAATTTGGTAAAGTAGCAAGATACAGTATTAATGCACAGAAAACTCTTGTATTCCTATATACTAACAACAAAAAATCTGAAAGAGTAATTAAGGAAACACTCCCATTTAGCATTGCAACAAAAAGAATAAAATACCTAGGAATAACCCTACCTAAGCAGACAAAAGAGCTGTATGCAGAAAACTATAAGACACTGATGAAAGAAATCAAAGATGATACAAACAGATGGAGAGATATACCAAGTTCTTGGATTGGAAGAATGAACATTGTTAAAATGACTGTACTACCCAAAGCAATCTACAGATTCAATGCAATCCCTATCAAACTACCAATGGCACTTTTCACAGAACTAGAACAAAAATTTTCACAATTTGTATGGAAACACAAAAGAACCCAAATAGCCAAAGCAGTCTTGAGAAAGAAAAATGGAGCTGGAGGACCCAGGCTCACTGACTTCAGACTATACTACAAAGCTACAGAAATCAAGACAGCATGGGACTGGCACAAAAACAGAAATATAGATCAATGGAACAGGATAGAAAGCCCAGAGATAAACCTAGACACATACGGTCACCTTATCTTTGATAAAGGAATGAAGAATATAAAATGGAGAAAAGACAGCCTCTTCAATAATTGGTGCTGGGAAAACTGAACAGCTACATGTAAAAAATAATGAAATTAGAACACTCCCTAACACCATACATAAAAGTAAACTCAAAATGAATTAAAGACCTAAATGTAAGTCCACACACTATAAAACTCTTAGAGGAAAACATAGGCAGAACACTCTATGACATAAATCACAGCAAGATCCTTTTAGACCCATCTCCTAGAGAAATGAAAATAAAAACAAAAATAAACAATGGGACCTAATGAACCTTAGGTTCATTAGGGACCTAATGAACCTTAAAAGCTTTTGCATGGCAAAGGAAGCCATAAACAAGATGAAAAGACAGCCCTCAGAATGGGAGAAAATATTTGAAAATGAAGTAACTGACAAAGGAGTAATCTCCTAAATATACAAGCAGCTCATGCAACTCAATACCAAAAAACCCAACAACCCAATCCAAAAATGGGCAGAAGACCTAAATAGACATTTCTCCAAAGAAGATATACAGATTGCCAACAAACACATGAAAATGGATACTCAACATCACTAATCATTAGAGAAATGCAAGTCAAAACCACAGTGAGGTATCAAGGTCAGAAAGGACATCATCAAATAATCAGAAAGGGCATGATCAAATAATCTGCAAACAATAAATGCTGGAGAGGGTGTGGAGAAAAGGGAACACTGTTGCACTGTTGGTGGGAATGTAAATTGATACAGCCACTGTGGAGAACAGTATGGAGGTTCCTTAAAAAACTAAAAATAGAACTACCATATGACCCAGCAATCCCACTACTGGGCATATATGCTGAAAAAACCATAATTCAAAAAGAGTCATACCACAATGTTCATTGCAGCTCTATTTACAATAACCAGCACATGGAAGCAACCTAAGTGTCCATCGACAGATGAATGGATAAAGAAGATGTGGCACATATATACAATGGAATATTACTCAGCCATAAAAAGAAATGAAATTGAGTTATTTGTAGTGAGGTGGATGGACCTAGAGTGTGTCATATAGAGTGAAATAAGTCAGAAAGAGAAAAACAAATACCATATGCTAACACATATATATGGAATCTAAAAAAAGATTCTGAAGAACCTAGGGGCAGGACAGGAATAAAGTCGCAGACGTAGAGAGTGGACTTGAGGACACGGGGAGGGGGAAGTGTAGGCTGGGAAGAAGTGAGAGAGTGGCATGGACATATATACACTACCAAATGTAAAATAGCTAGTGGGAAGCAGCCTCATAACACTGGGGATCAGCTCGGTGCTTTGTGACCACCTAGAGGGGTGGGATAGAGAGGGTGGGAGGGAGATGCAAGAAGGAAGGGTTATGGGGATATATATATATATATAAAGCTGGTTCACTTTGTTATACAACAGAAACTAACACAACAAAGTAAAGCAATTATACTCCAATAAAGATGTTTAAAAAAGTTTTTAAATAAACCTAAAGAAGTAAAAAATAAAATTACAACTGTTAAGACAATATAGATTTGAACTATAATTTTAAAAACAACAAAAGCCTTAAGTCATTCCCATTTGAAGATGACTTTGTCCTCACCATTGCTAAGGTTACCTTAATCTGATGTAGCTGGTACACATTTATGTTTCTCTTTTTACCTATATCCACTGGCATTCTACACTCTCTGATTTTTACACGCTCTGATCTCTCACTGGTAAATTTTGCTTGTTGACCTGTTTGTAACTTTTAAAAGCAGATATAATTAGATATTTTAGCTTCTTTTATTTCAGGTGAAACACTTCTATTTATTTCTTGAAGTATTGACTCTTTTGTCATTTGGATATTGAGAATAAGGACTTGCCTGACAAAGTGAAATTGAAATAAAAAATAATAAAATGGTAACTCACCAATCTTTCTTATTTTCCACACTTGTCAATCATAATTTACTGTGTCTGACTTAAAAATTACTTTCCGCTGATTTCAGCATAATATTCTGAGATGGAGTTTGCCTGAGGCTGTTTATGGACTTTCACAATCATTTCTATAATTCACTAGTCCTTTGGCTTTGTTAACCCCATGTTCTTAATACCATCTTCTCAGAAACTCCTTGAATTGAGGCTTATGTTTTCCTTGTGTGGTCTGAAACCCTATCTGGATGGCGTCTTCATAGTGGCTTTACTGTGGAGATCCAGGGGACACTGCTGCCCAGATCTGAGCCATTTGGACATGACTGAGTGGCTGCAGATTGGCACTAAAGCCTTTGCTTCATTTCAAAGTATCTCAGATTCCCAAACTGAGTTCATACTAATGGAATTTAATTTTTAACTGGCCAAAATTGTTCAACAATTTAAAACAATTGGAATGGAATCTGTCATGTTTTAATTACTAGCTGTTCTCTGAATTCCCTTCTCTAGGTTATTCTGAGAGAATGCATTTTATCTAAATTTTCCAGTTGAAAGTTTCTTTATAAGATTCTGCTCTGTCACGTGATCCTTTAGAGAGGCATTTATCTAACAAGTGAGCGTTATTATGAAATATAAAATAAAGTGCTTTTTAAACTTATAATATCAGATAATCATATGCATTTAAGCATTTAATCTTTTAAAAATATTTATTTAAAGAATTTGAAAGCTAATACTTAGAAAATACATTTTTGCTAAATTTATTTTAATGAATAGTTATTATTGCCTCATTAATTTTTAACCAGCTAAAGGTCTACTCCGTCAGTTAAGTGAGTTCTACTGCTATTATGGAGTAGTTCTATGGTTATAACCAGACAAAACAAAGTTTTAACAGGCCTTATCCATGTATATAGACATCGTAAGATTTACATTGAGTATCTAATATTAGTTTAAATCCAGTGTATCTTGTTGAAAAAAGGGAAGAAATGTATCAAAACTAGAGAAATAGATTTTTGAATTTTCCTAAAGTTTAAGCCAAATTTCATGTTAATAAAAGGTCTGCCAAAGACTTTGCTTTTTTGCTTGTATTAACTACCATATTTCCATAACTTTTTTTAAACACTGATTATTTATTTTTCTTGTTGTAGAAGTTAAATAAAACAGAAAGGAATGCAAGAGAAAATTGGAATCAATTTTAATTACATCATTCAGTTACAATCACTTTGAGATCTACATATATACATATATGACTATATTACTCTTATATATTCAAGATTTATTTTAATTGTAACTTCTTTTAATTATTAGATATTGGAAACATATCTCAGCATCAACAAATATAGTTTAATATCATGTTTTTAATGATTTGCATTGTATAAAGTTACCATAATTATAAAAATTATAATCATGACATTTTATTACTATCCTCAAACTATTATTCCTCTCCTTAGAGTTTAACACTGGCCCATTTGAAAAATAATACAAGCAAAATATTTTAGCCATCCTCATAGTTTTAAATTTTCTAGCAGTCACATTAAAAACAGAAAAGAAAGAAGTGAAATTGATTTTAATAACACTTTACCCCAATATATCCAAAATATTATTATCACAACATATAATCAATGTAAAAGTTAAGGCAATAATTTGAATTCTTTTTTTCAGCACGTTTTGAAATCTACTATATATATTATATGTACAACACATCTCAGTTGGTACTAGCCACATTCCAAATGTTTAACAGCCACATGTAGTACGGGCTACCATCTTGGATAGCTAACATTAAAGTGTTAAAAACACGACTATCTAAAATTTTATCCCAGTACTTTAAATAGAAATTACAGAGTGAAGTAAGTCAAAGACAAATATCATATGATATCACTTATATGTCAAATCTAAAAAAAAATGATAAAAATGAACTTACATACAAAACAGAAATAAACTCAGACATAGGAAACAAATTTATGGTTACCAAACAGGAGATGGAAGGGAGGGATAAATTAGGAGGTTGGGATTAGCGGATACACACTACTATATATAAAACAGATAAAATAGATAAAACCAAAAAGATCTACTATGTAGCACAGGGTACTCTACTCATTATTTTGTAATAACCTATAGGGGAAAATAATCTGAAAAAGAGTATAAATATATATGTACTACATATATATATATACACTATATATATGTGTGTGTGTATGTATAACTGAATCACTTTGCTGTATACCTGAAACTAAGAAAACATTGTAAATCAACTATACCTCAATAAAAAAATAAAAATAAATAAATAAATATGAGGTTAAGCACATATTCTAGTTTGTAGATAACATAATGTGAAAATCATGTTCATATCTATTTTTCAGCAAACCAAAAAAATACACACGTAGGATAAATGTAATCATCTAAGTGACAAAATATACATCCTCAACATAAATAAGATGTTTAAGAACAGAGTTCACTAAAATGCATTCGATACCACCTTCTACCAGTGTCTCCCAAATGTTGTTTATCAATTGACATTTAAGTCATATGTCTCCTACCCATAATTAATACCTTTAAATATATATTTTATGATTTTTAATAATTTTATTTTTTCTTCTGATTTAAAATAAATGGACCAATTATGTAAGCCTTCCATTGAGAACCTGTTCTGGGAATAATAGTGTTACTAGTCTGAGTTATTTCAGTTGTTGGACTGAATTAGCAGTGTGACACTTTCAAGGAGCCTGTACAACCTTATATACCACAAGGATTAATGTTTTATATTCAGTTTTGGGGAGGTTCAAAAATAGAGAATCAGACTATTGTTACCTCCAAGATCCCTAGGAGAATTAATGCACTACACTCAAAATAACCTAATAATTCTTTAATGCTTAGAAATCACCAAAATATTTTGTAGTGCCTCTGGGACATCACAGTGAAAAGAAATGCATGTACGTATGTATGTACTCATGTTAGCAAGGTATATGTAAAATACCTTATTACCATGCCTTATAGCAATTCAGTGCACAATACTTTCTTGGCAATTTGTCTTACAGATATTCCAAAACCAGTAACAAATTTGTTAAAAACAAATGTTTTTAACAAACGTTTTAAGAATTAGCAAAATAAAATGTTAATACACATTTATCTTCACACTTTTATACAAATAATTAATTGATGATTATCTATTTAAGGTATGTATGCCTGACACTCTATTTAGTAATGCTCAGTCTTTTGATTGTTTTACCCCATTTTATTCAATAACAAAGTCACATCTCTTAAGGAAATTCAATTACAAATTCTCTCCCTTAATTTATAACAGACCTCTATCTCTGCAGTGTTATTTGGTGAGTGCATTTTCAGCAAGATCTACCACTGCCATCATCCTTAGTAAATTTGGAATGAAAATTTCCTATAAAATAAAAAAGTAAATTTATCTTAAATTTTAATGAATATTTGTCATATCCTTAGGTGACAATTTAAAAATAGATTTAAGCTAAATAAATTTCTTAACAAAAGTGGAAAGGAGGCATCCATACCAAGCGCTATTCTGCCACCAGACAGAGGATTTTGTGGGACACAGAATACCGTATATCATCTGCAATGTGCTCACCGTAAATTGTGCCCCTCTTAACAGAAACTGTTCCTATAAAAGGGAGGCAGGGCTTCCCTGGTGGCGCAGTGGTTGAGAGTCTGCCTGCCGATGCAGGGGACACGGGTTCGTGCCCCGGTCCGGGAAGATCCCACATGCCGCGGAGCAGCTGGGCCCGTGAGCCATGGCCGCTGAGCCTGTGCGTCCAGAGCCTGTGCTCCGTAACAGGAGAGGCCACAACAGTGAGAGGCCCGCGTACCACAAAAAAAAAAAAAGGGGAGGCAAATTGCAGTGAACTTGTTACCAGACATTCGAGTAATATAAATGGACCCTTGTTGTTGATGACCAGCTAGGACTAAAGCAAAGCATCTGTGATGTTTAAAGCATTACAGAAGTTATAGATTACTGATTGTCTTGAGAGGTAATGCACATTTATAGTGACTGCCTAGGAAGCATTGAATGATTAGTTTCTTCTGACTGAAGCTATAATTGATTATTAATCATAATAATACCTCATTAAATACATAAGTAAATTAGACATCTTAGTATATGATATATTGTTCTTGTCTGTTCCAAAAGGATGAACATTTTCAACTAAAAATAAAAGAGAGTTAGGTTGGATGGAAGGAGGAGAGAGAGACTGAGGGAGAGGGAAACAGAAGCAGAGAGAAAAGAATTTAAAGGGAGAAAGAAGAAAGCCAGGCAAAGAAGAAGTATGGTCTATTTGATATTAAGTATTTTGTAGTTTAAAATTTATCAGCTGTGCAAAGATCCAATTCCAACCTTTTACATTTTTAAATTAATATTTCAAGTTACTATTATTAACTTTATCCACAACAGCCAGCATTTGTTGTACTCATGTGACATTATCAAGGCTCTTCACTACAAATATAGATAAGAAACGGTTTCTCTTCTCAATTCTAGGAAATTAAACTGTAAAAGATGATTACAAAATAATATGGGATAGGATAAAAGACATATGTATAAAATAGCACAGGGCACCAAAAAAAGGAGCAGTCTCAGGGATGGATTCTGAGCAGAGGTAACTTCTGAATCAAGTATATCCCCAAATAGCAGTTCTTAAGAAGAAAGTCGGAGACCAGGTGCTCTTCTGGTAAGGAGATCACATCAGCAAAGACCTAGATGTGTGCAATTGCAAGCACTTTGGGAGTCAAGGAAGATGGAAATGCAAACTGGAAATCAGTGAAGAAAGAGGCTGAGGAGGAGGTAGGGAGTAGATCTTGAAATACTGTGAAGACAACATTAAGAAACAGATAGTCCATGTTGTGACAGGCAAGGCACTTGGCAAGGATACAGAATGGTGAGATCTGATTTGGAAGGTTCATTTAAGCTGAGTGATAAGGGGTTAATATCCAGCATATATAAAGAACTCCTACAACTCAACAACAATAAAAACAACTCAATTAAAAATGGACAAAGGACTTTATATAGATATTTCTCTAAAAAAGATATGCATAAGTCCAATAGGCACATAAAAAGGATGCTCAACATCACTAATCATCAAGGAAATGCAAATCAAACCCATGATGAAATACTACCTCACACCCATTAGCATGACCATTACCAACAAACTATGAAATAATTGCTGGTGAGTATGTGGAGAAATCAAAATCCTGTGCATTGCTGGTAGAAATGTAAAATGTTGCAGCTACCACGCAAAATGGTATATGGTTCTTCAGAAAATTAAACACGAAATTACCATGTGATCCAGCTATTCCACCTCTGGGCATATAGTCAAGAGAGTTAGTTGAAAGCAGGGACTGCAGAGATATTTGTGCACCCATATTCATAGCAGCATTTTTCACAATAGCAAAATGTGGAAGCAACCCAAGTTTCCATAAACAGGTAAATGGGTAAACAAAATGCGGTGTATATGTACCATGGGCTATTACTCAACATTAAAAGGTGGGTAAATTCTGACCCATCCTTCAAAATGGATGAACCTTGAAGACATTGTGCTAAGTGAAATAGGCCAGTCACCAAAGGACACATATTGTATGATTCCACTTATATGAAATATCTCATCAAATTCACAGAGACAAAAAGTAGAACGGTGGTTGTCAGGGGCTAGGAGAGGGGGAAATGGACAGTTTGTGTTCAGTCCATACAGAGTCTGGGGAAGGTGAAAAGATGAAAATGTTCTGGACATGGGTGCTGACGATTGCTTCACAACAATGTACTATCCTTAATGCCGCAGAAGTGTACATTTAAAAGTGGTAAATTTTACATTATGTCCGTTTAATTACAATTTAAACAAATAAAAAATGTATCTGCAAATATTTTATAAAATAAATGCAAATGATTGAAGGATACATTTATTTTATTACCAATAGTTATTACTGATTAGAATGGATATCTACTATTGCCCCAAATCTACTCATGCCCTAGGTGCCCAAGAAGCAATTGGCTATTCATTATGAGTTAGTTTTACTTACTGTAGGAGATTGACATCAATTAATGCACTGCTAAAACTCCCCACAGAATGAATAGAGGTAGGTCATACATTCCAGACAAATCCATCCCCTTTTCTGCACTACACTCATCTTTTCTTCATTATTTCTAGTTACAATATAAGCAAACACGTCTACCTTTAATTCCTTGTAATGTTTTTACATTCATTCTCTGTATCCTTTTTTTTTTTTTACATCCTGTAAGATCTGAGTCTAAAAACGATTCCTTCTCAGACTTCCCTGGTGGCGCAGTGGTTGAGAGTCCACCTGCCGATGCAGGGGACACGGGTTCACCCGTGAGCCGTGGCCGCTGAGCCTGCGCGTCCGGAGCCTGTGCTCCGCAATGGCAGAGGCCACAGCAGTGAGAGGCCCACGTACCGCAAAAAAAAAAAAGAGTCCTTCTCTATGGTTTACCTTTGATCTCACAGGTTATGATCACCACCTTGCACTAATCATTTCAAGGACTTCTAATCTTTCCCCCCGAAACAGCATGATAGCTTCCAATTGCCATTGTACTTGTATTCCCTTTTCATCCAAACTTTACAGTTTCTTATACTCAATGGTCCTCTACTTCCTTCACAATCTGATTCCCATGCTACCAAAGCTGCCCTTGCCAATGGCAACATTAACTTGCTTGTTACTAGACCCAATGAAATGTTTTTACCTCTTATTTTACAAGTACGCGAAGTGTCTCCTCAAGTATGTGAAATTGCTTATTATTCCCTCCACTTCAATGTTTGCTTTTTTTGGTTTTTCAGTTGCCATAGTTTCCTCAAAACCTATTTATTTCTGGTCACTCCTCAATTGCCTTTACTGAGTTCCTTTAGTCATCATATGAAGGTTGAAATTCCTCAAAGTTCTGCCTGTGACTTTTTTCTTGTCTAACCCACTGTCCTTTGGTGATTATAATCTATGTGCTGTAATAATCCAATTATACCTCCAGACTAGATTTCTCACCAGGACTACAACACATGCTTGGCCCACTGGACATTGTCACTTGGATTCTCAATACTATTTGTTCAAACTGAACTCACTGTTTATCTCACATCAAAGTCTACTCTTATTTCTGGGTTTCTGTTTAAGATCATGACATCACCATATACTCAGTGGCTAAAGCAATAAAAATATATTCTTCCCCCTTTCCACTGTTCCTCAAGGAATTAAAAATCCATGTTGACTTTTTCTTCTAATAAGACTAAAACGTGGTCCATTCTCTCTTCCTCCCTACAAGTCTCCCAGTTCAGGCCTCCATCATTTCTAAGTACATAAAGCAACAGCTTTCTACGTGTCTCTCTGCACCCCTTGCTGCCCCCTCTAAATCTTTTTCTTCTATCTCAAATGCAAAGCTCATCCTGAAGTCATTTTAATGGCCTTTCAGTCCCCTCAAGATATCAAATGCATTCTCCTTAATACGTTTATCTCTCAAATAATTAGTCTGTCTTTAGCCTGACAGTAATTGGAGTTTTAGTTAGCTTGTTTGTTTGGTTTTGTTGTTTTTTTGTTTTGTTTTGTTTTACTCATAAGCTATAAACTTCCCATACCAAAATACTATCCCAAGATGCCACATTCCTTCTTGCTTTTTGGTCTTTATACCTGCTGTTCATTCACCTTAAGTCATAACACCAAACCCAAATTTTCTTAATGAAAACCCATTCTTCCTTTATGTCCTACTTCCTTCCCAGTCCCTAGTGAACTTCAGTGGACTTGCCTAAATATTCCTATACTAACTCATATTTCTCCAGCATACCATTTACCATACAGTACTGCAATTCCCTGTTTATTTTTAGGAATTCTCTATTTGTTTTTTGGATATGTTCAATCAGTAATATTACCTGTATTCACTTTCTATCGCTGCCTTAACAAATTTCCAAAAAATTATAGGCTTAAAACAGTACAAATGTATTATAGAGTACTGTAGGTCAGAAATCTGACACAAGTAGCCCTGGGCTGAAATCAAGGTGTCAGTGCCAAGTCTGCATTCCCTTTGGAGGTCGTAGAGAAGAAGTTCTTTCCTTGCCTTTTTCAGCTTCTACTTGACTCCTGGTTCTCATCTTCCATCTTCAAAGCCAGAAACATTGGGTCAAGGCTTTCTCAAGCGGCCATCTTTCTGGTTCTTTCCTTCCTGTCTTCCTCTCTTCCACTTATAAGAATGTTTGTGATTACATTGCCCCCTCAGAATATTTCAGAATAATCTCCGCATCTCAAGGTCAATTGATTAGTAATCTTAATTTCTACTGTAACCTGAATTCTTCTTTGCTCTGTAACCTAACATATTCACAAGTTCCAGGGATGAGGATGAGGGCATTTTTTGGGGGCATGGGTACCACAGTAAGTCGATAAGTGTTCTGAATACCTATTTTATGAATGAGACAATCATCAATGAATGCATTTCAAGAGATATCAAATTCAATATGATAATTTTGGTATAAAACGTAATGTTTGTGCAATGTCTATGAGAAGCACTGCACAGACATAGCACTGCTCTGTGAGTTAGTACAATATGCTGTTGTGTAAATAAGATGGAAATCCAAAGCAAGAGACTGGAATTTTGTCTCAGTCCTGCTTCATCCTGTTCTTGACTTGGGAAAAGTTAATTTCTCTTTCTAGGAATCAGGTGTTTTTGGTGTTGTGCTGCTCTGTTTTCGCCTTGAAACATGGAGGTTGAAATAGGGCCTGATATTCTTATCCCATAAAAACAAAAAATCAAATTAGATAGCGCATTTAAAACCTCTTCTTAAACCCTCTACACAATTAGAATATTGTCAATTGAAGCAAAAAGGATTCTATCCTATTTCAGATACCTGAATTACCGTCTGGGATCATTTATCCCTGATTTGTCTTTTGAACTCAAATTTAAGGATGCTTTAAATTTTAAGGTAGTCTACAAGAGATACAAGACAACAATTGTCTTGCTTCTGTGGAGCCCAATTATACCCAATATTTAAAAAAAAAGAAAAATATTAGGCTACTGAAGTTTTGGTTTTGTTCTTCAGGATTTTTTTTTAAAAAATTATTGGAGTCTAGTTGATTTACAATGTTATGTTAGTTTCAGGTGTACAGCAAAGTGAATCAGTTATACATATACATAGATCCACTCTTTTTTTAGATTCTTTTCCATATAGGCCATTACAGAGTATTGAGCAGAGTTCCCTGTGCTATAGAGTAGGTTCTTATTAAACAATTTTATATATAGTAGTGTGTATAGTACATGTTTACATTTTAAACAGAGGACAGAGCTGTCTTTCACTGTTTCAAACTACTCCCATTCCTGGCCTTCCTTCAGTTTACATTTGAACACCTTATTTCTGCCCAGATCCAGAAAGCTGGTCTCTGTCTGCATCTTTGTCCTGGTGTGTGCCTTTAGTCACACAGGCCCCGGAGGAGACTCCTGTGCTTGCTCTTCTCTATTTATAATTATTCCCCATAGAAGTCAATGTTGTAAAAAATGTTTGACTCACTGTTTAGAAAACTTGGTAGTTAAATCAGTAATGAACAATTTAGAGATAAAATGATATTAATCAAGTTGTATTGGTTTGCTAGAATTATTGTAACAAAATATCACACGCCTGGTGGCCTAAACAACAGAAATTTATTGTCTCACAGCTCTGAAGGTTAGAAGTCCAAATACAGGTTTTGGTAGGATTGGTTCCTTCTGTGGACTGAATGAAAGCTCTGCTCCTGGCCTGTCTCCTTGGCTTCTAGATGGCCATCTTCACGTTCACATGGCGTTTTTCCTATACATGTGTCTCTGTGCCCGAATTTCCCTTTTTTATAAGAACATCAGTCATATTGGATTAGGGCTCACACCAATGACCTCATCTTAACAACTAATTGCATTTGCAATCACCCTGTTTGCAAATAAGGTCACATTCTCAGGTACTGGGGATTAAAGTTTCAACAGATGAATTTTGGGGAGGGACACAAACCCATAACACAAGAAGTCGCATCAAACACATTTTTAATAACTGGAACATACAAATTATGCATACACAAGTAAGACGAAGCATAGTTGTTGGAGTTTTCCTTTACAAATACTGCCTTAAATGAAATTTGGACAAAAAAAAATGTTTTCCTTGGTAAATTTTAAAAAGAATAGAGCACTTATAAGAGAGCTTGATTACAACTTGTATCATTAAGGAAATTGTGCAAGTGATTTAACCAAAATATGCAAATAAATTAGAATAATCAGAAAAAACAAGTCATTTTAAGTATTATCAGAAAATATGCAAATAATAAGGCTTATTTTCTAGTTAATATGTTGTTGAGACAAAAAGTTTTGATTTTGCATATAATTTTTCAAGTAGGTAAAGCATTATTATTTGAGTTTGATCAACACCAATTAATTTGGTTGCCTTTCTACTAGGTGTTCCTATTATAAGCTTTGGCATAATGCAAGCTACATTTTGATCATAGTGTATCATGTTGATTATCCTGTTGCTGGATCAGCTTCAATGCCAGCTTTTCTAATTTTTATTTTATTCTTATTCATATAATACTTGTCTTCAATGTGCTATCTCCCCATGTTCATTCTTGACCCTTCTCATTTTGTCATGGAGAAAAATCATTACTGAGTATATTGTGAACTATTATTTCACAATTATTGAGCCAAATCACATGCATTATAAAGGTTTTTTGGTTTTCAAAGCTAGCAACATAGGTTGGGGCATTGACAGAATTATTTAGATGTTAATGGTCACTTTTGAACACAAGGATTTTTCTCAATGGACAATCTTCCTCTTATTTTCTCAGGTAAAATTGAAACTCAAAAGAAAATTAAGTGTTGTCCTGAAAATATAGTTTGTAAGTCATGAAATAATATATACATAATATACATTATAATATATAATATATATACATTCCTATTCAGTATAAGAGAATGTATGTAACATAATAATTATTAGATAAATAATGTTCTTTCTCTTTAAAATATTATATCCACTATCACTTAGAGAATCAGAAAAACTTGTTTTCTCATTTTTTATTCAGTCTTAATCAATATGAACATCTGCTCAACATATGCTCAAAAGAAGAACAGCACTGAAATTCTAAAAAGTATTAGTTCTAAATATTTGTTCTTTAACATTAGTCATAATTGTTATATTTAAATGCATCATATTTGGCCATTTAAAAATTTAAAGTTATAAAGCATATTATAAAGTACTTGATTCAGAAAAAGCTGAAAATCCCCCCCTTCTTTTTCTTTTTCCTTTAAAACCAATCAATGAAGAGAGGTCAGCAGTTGATGTTATAAAACATAAAAAAAATTAAAAGTCAATGGTGTTTTTCAGTTTGGAAATAAATATATAGACTTCACTTAGTTGGAAGCTCAGCTGTCTTTGACTCTTAACTTTCCTTCCATTCTTTTAATTTATCATGAAAAAATATGCCAAAAATAATGTTTGAGAGCTACTTCATACTTGTGCCCAACTGGTAATAAAAAGACTCTGAAAGATAGTGGGAGTATTAATGTCTCATATTATTGTTGCAGAATGCACTTATAAGGTAGAAGAGTTGTCCCACATTCTTTGACCCTTCCTGCTTTTCCTGCTGCATGGCAGGATCAAATTCCCTTTTCAGCTCATCTCGTGGCTGCATTCATCTGCCTGAGTGTGAGAACACAGAGGGTGACTGATGGCCACGCTTCATTTTCCTTTCCTCACCCTTTCCTTTAGTTCCCAAAGAGCTAACACACAGTGCTTTATGGACATGAAAGGTAAGAATAAGAAGTTAGATTTATTAAAGGGGATCATAGATGGATTAGAAAAAGCAAAAACCTGAACTTTTAATTGGACATTTCCCATAGCCAAGGCTGAAGCTTGTACAGAGTTAACAGTGATACCTTTGTGGGTTTCCCTGGTCACTAACCTTGCTTGTTCTGCCTGCTCTCCAGTAATTCTCTAGGAAATTTCCTCCTTCTAAGGTTCATTTTGTCAATCTTCACTCAGCTTTTGTCAATCTAAATTTCACAAGATTGTTCAGGGCTAATACTGGTTCCTTAGAGGAGGAACCAATTCATCCTCTTCCTGTTCATTACCTTGAGGTGCAGCTATGATTTTATTCTTTAAATTTTCCAGGACTCACAGTTTAATCCAACACACACACACACACACACACACACACACACACACACACACACACCAGATACCAGTAGGCTCCTATAGCCACAGACATTACTGCCAAGCTCTAATTTGCAGGACAAATTCTCTCATAACCCTGTTCAGATTATGCATTCCACTGTGTAGAAATAGGAAAGGAACTCTTATAATTACTTTTCCTTGGCTACATGCTAGGGAAAAATGGGAATTTCCTTGGCATGATCATTATTATTTCCTTTACTTGCCTCCTGGGAGGGGTGCATGAGGTCACTTTTTAAGTTACATCTCATTATCCAATACTAAGTTATCATCAATAAGGTATAGGAAGGGAATGAAATAGATGCATTTTATGTACTACAGAATATATTAGTTAGTGTTATAATAAAGCTAAAACTGCTTGTTAAGTGGTAGATTCACTCCATTAAATAGATAACTGTCTGGGGAGTGCCATTTAATCTGCACAGTAAATGTATGTAATAATGTTGTTCTTTCTTAAGAAAACAAAATTATTAATCAGGTTCTTTCTTAAGAAAACATTTTTAATAATGTGTGTTTTTACTAAAACAAAATGGTAGCAAAACAATGAACTAGATGACACAAGTAAACTATTCTTTGAAGATTACTACAGCATTAAACATTTTTATTTTGGTGAGTGCAAGCAAATAACATGCTGTAATCAGATGTACTGTTATAAAATTGATATGATTGCTTTTTGAGAGTTCAAATATGTTAAATTTGATTTTACAAAGTCACATACCCTCAAATACTAAGCTTACTGAGAGAACCTTACTCTCATAATTGTGGAAATCTGGCTTTTATGTTTCCTGAATGTGGAAGTAAAAAACTGATAAATAATCTCTTCCTCAGAGTATGCTGTTTTCCATTTTTCCTTACTTTTCCTTATGTGTTGAAGTTAAGCCTAGATTAAACTATTCTATTAGAAAATAGAGAGTTTGGGGGACTTCCCTGGTGGTCCAGTGGTTAAGAATCCACCTTCCAATGTAGGGGACAGGGGTTTGATCCCTGGTCAGGGAATTAAGATCCCACATGCCATGGGGCAACTAAGCCCAAACGCTGCAACTACTGAGGCCAAGTGCCACAACTAGAGAGCCCATGTGCCACAACTAGAGAGCCCATGCACTCTGGAGCCTGTGCCATAACTATAGAGCCCATGTGCCACAACTACTGAGCCCACGCACTCTGGAACCCACACACCACAACTAGAGAGAAGCCCATGTGCTGCAACAAAGAGCCCACACACCAGAACGAAAGATCTCGTGTGCCTCAACAAAGACCCCCACAGAGCCAAAAATAAATAAATAAATAAATATTTTTTTAAAAAACAGAAAATAGAGAGTTTTAAGGAAAGAAACAAATACAATTTTTGACCCACATTCCTTCTAAGAATGAATATACAATATAAATTCTTACTTTGTTATAAATTATACTGGGGGGCTTCCCTGGTGGTGCAGTGGTTGAGAGTCCGTCTGCCGATGCAGGGGACACAGGTTCATGCCCCGGTCCGGGAAGATCCCACATGCCATGGAGCGGCTAGGCCCATGAGCCATGGCCGCTGAGCCTGCATGTCCAGAGCCTGTGCTCCACAACAGGAGAGACCACAACAGTGAGAGGCCCGCGTAGCGCAAAAAAAAAAAAAAATTGTACTGGGTAGTCTGTATATTTAATTAAATGTAAACACAAACTATTGTCCCTTATTAAATTCTCAGTGACCAGTAATTTAAAATTATCCCTCTGATCATTATTGCTGACATTATCCATACATTAACAAGTAAAAGAATTACTTATACTATACAAATTTTAAATTCTGAATCAAATAGAAAATTTTCGTAACTACAAATTGTGTAAAATTAACAGACTCAATTAGGCTTCAGTTTACTGATCTTGGAAGTAGCAGATGATAATAAAATATAGGGAAATCACCTAATTCTTAAATATTTAACTTAATTCTTCTAAATTCAATTCAAAAGACTGACTACTTGTTAAATAAAAATATTTTATTTTCTCATAGAATCAAAGGGAATTTAGTAGATATTGAAACAGCCACATTGATTTGAGATACACATAAAATGAGATACCTTCAGTAACACACATTTCGAAACGTTAATTAATATATATTCATCACCTGTCAGGCCAATCAGAGATCACAAAAAATTTGAATCAAAAAATCATTTATTTTAATATCTATACTTACCCAGAAAATAAAAAGGCCTAGAGATAAGAGATAAGTTGTCCAGGGTTTCAAAGGCCATTAATTCACTGAAACTTATCCCTAGCTGTCTATATCTATTGTAAATAATAAAAAATAAAACTACTTAGAAATAGTTTACTGTCATTGTAAAAGTAACTAAATAATTTTGTTTATATTATTGGCACCTAAATTTTACTTCTCCTTTTGTTGACTGAAAATATCATGAATACTTATGATAAAATACACACTTATGAAAGTGTTTATATATGATATAATGTTTAGAAGACAAAATATTTCTCATCCATTAAAATGAATTTATAATAGTATTATTTAATTCTCAAAGATCTATTCCTATTTTCTCATTGAATGTACAATGTAGATTAGCAAACATTGAAAATTTAATTCAAAACCATTATTCCTGTATTTTAAAGAAGAGAGACAATGGACAAAGAAGGAAATTCTATATATTTACTCTGTGTGTTGAGTAACCCTGAGACAGTCATTTAAACAAACTGGGAATTATAATCTGTATCTCTAAATATAGAGTTAGTCTAGATAATTCCTGTGGCTGCCTACATTTCTAAAAGAAATACCAATTTTCCATATATGAAAGAAAATATAATCATATATTTTCACAAATTTTAATTACAAAATTAAGGAAACATATGAAACAAAGCTTGGTAATTTTACTAAAGTGATAAATATAAAATAATTAAAATATTCCAACATATATTACTGATAAAATCTTCGCAAATTTGAAATAGGAGGGAACTTTATCACCTAATAAAAGACATCTACAAAAGACCTTCAGCAATCATACTTAAAGTTGAAAGATTGAATGTTTTCTATGATTGAGGAAAAAATATTTGTCTGTTCCTTCCACTTATATTTAACACTGTCCTAGAGGTTCTCTCAGTGCAAATAGGGAAGGAAAGGACCTGAAAGTTACACAGATTAGAAATGAAGTCAAAATGTCTATTTGAAAACAAAACTATCATACTAATGAATATATGAAAAAAAGGTGCTAGAATTAATAAATGAGTTTTGCAAAGACACAGGATATCATGCCACTATATTATACAAAGCTCAACTGCTTTTAATAAACTAGCTATGAAAAACTGGAAATTAATTTTTTACATACCCACAGTAGCAACAAAGAACATGAAATCTGTTAGGGATAAATCTGACAAAAATATGCAAAATCAGTACACTTAGAATGACAATTTTCATGAGAGATCAAGAAGAAGACTTAAATGAATAGAAAAATACATAATGTTCAGGAAACAAAACATGGTAATTCTATCAATATTGGTCTATGGATAGATGAAATGGAAAAAAAAATCCCAGGAGACTTTTGAGTTAAGATAAAAAATGTAAATGAAGAAGAAGAGTATCTAGAATAGCCAAAATTATTTGAATAAAGAGAAGAAAAATGTTGGGAGACTTACGTCTAGTTTATAGGTGTATTATTAACATAAAGCTATAGAATAAAGACAATTCTGTGAGCATAAATATAGACATAGAACAATGGAATAGAAAAAAGGAGTCAAGAAACAGCATATGTATAAGGTTGATTCATTTTTGATAAAGGTGTTAAGGCCGTACAATGAGGAAAGTGCAATCTTTCAACAAATGGTACTGGAACAAACAGATATGCATAGGCAAAATAAATAAGTAAATAAATAAACTTTAACCATTACTACATGCTACAGACTAAAATTAACTCAAAATGAATTATAGATAAAACTATCAAATTTATGAAAGGAAATATAGAATAAAATTTCACTTACCTTGGGTTGGCAAATCTTAGTTAAATATACTTAAGAAACATCAACTACAGAAGAAAAAAATCACTGAATTTGTCTTCATAACAATCAAAACTTTTGTTCATTAAAAAACACCACTACAAAAATGAAAAGGCAAGCACAGAATAGGAACACATTTTAGAACCATATATTCTACAAAGGACATTACCTAGAAACTATAAAAAATCATTTCAACCTAATAATGGAAAGACAAAAAAACTCAATTTTGAAAATGGGCAATAACATGAACAGAAATTTCACTAAAGAAGATATACAAGTGACAAATATTCATATGAAAACTGTTCAACACCATTAATCATTAGGGATATGGAAATTAAAACCACAATGAGATACTGCTACAGTCCCACTAGAATGGCTAAAATTACAGATCGACTATACCAAATGTTGACAAAGATACAGAGCAATTGAAATTCACATACACTGCTGATGGCAATACAAAATAGAATAATCACTTTGGAATCAGGTAGTTTCTCAAAAGTTAAACATAGAGCTGCCATACAGTTATCCTAGATATTTACACAATAAAAATGAAAGGATGTGCCATACGTAATTTTATACATGAGTGTTTATGTCAGCTTTATTTGTTATAGTCAAAATTTGTGAACAACTCAAAAGCCTATTGACTGGTAAATGGATGAACAAATTGTGGTACACCCATATAATAGAATGGCCCTCAACAATAAAAATGAACCAACTATTGATACACACAACAAAATGGATAAATCAAAATAGTTATGCTGAGTAAAAGAGGCCAGACAAAAAATATCATGTACAATATTCCACTTATACAAATTCTAGAAAATGCAAAATTATCTACTGTAGCAAAAAGAGAGTCAATGTTTTGTCTGGGGGTGGTGCAGGGCTGGGATGGGGGAAATGCCAGAAAAAGATTACAAAGGGATACAGAAAAACTTTTGGGGTGATGGATATGTTTATCATCTGGAGTGTAGTAATGTTTTATGGCTATTTATGTATATTAGAACTCAACAAATCATTTATTTAAATATACGCAGTTTAGTCTACACCAATTTTATCTCAATGATGTAAGAATTAACATATTGACTGAAAATATTAGTAATAGACAAGAAACCTCATTTGATAGTGACTGATAACTATAAGTAAAAATTAATTATAATAAAAATAAATTATCTCAAACCCATGGAAGGTGCAACATGCTGTGAACCTTAATATCAACTGTGGACTTTAGGGGATTGTGATGTGTCAATATCGGTTCATCAGTTGTAACAGATATACCACCTGGAGCAGAATGTTGATAGTGAAGATGGCTGTGCATGTGAAGTGCAGGCGGTTTATGGGAAATCTCTATACCATCTTAATTTTTCTGTGAACCTAAAACAGCTCTAAAAAAAATTGTCCAATAAAAATAATAGATGATCTTAAAAATTAATATACATATATTTAAGTACTCATATTTTTGCCTTCACTTGGGCACTAGGGACATGTTTGTTTATTTGTTTGCTTTCTTTACAATGGATACTTATATCCCCCAAATTCCATGTATTCTGATATGAGATTATTAGTGTTTTCATTAACAACTTTCATTTACCTAGCATAAGATTCTGAGTAATTCAATGTTCAGTTGCAAATATGAAATCCTTCCAAATCTCTTGTGGCTTCTGCAGTCAAGTACAAGCAAGAAAATGTAAATCAGTGTTGATTCAAAATTTATGGACAGTAGGCTCAGTATTCTGGCTAATGAGCCAATGCATCATTTCAGAGAAAGGGTTAGATTTGTGAGAATCTGGTTGAAAGGGGAGGTGAAAGGTCAACAATTGAAGATAGATTCTGACAGCAGCAAACTTTCTGTACCAGCTTTTCCTATGAAGAGTTGATTGAGGCCATCTATTAAGGACACCACTGTAGGAGAATCTTGATTGGTTCAATACATTCTTTACGAAAGTTATTTAAAATATGTTTAAAAAGATAAAATTAGAATTAATTTTAAATAAAGTTATTTTATATTAAATAAGTAAACAAAATACAATGGAAAATATCTCCTTCTCTAAGAAATTGTTTTATGTTTAGATAGTTGGTGTTTCCTAGTTCTCATTTGTTGTAAATGGGTTCAGAAAAGTACTATATACCTGAAAAGCATCTCAAAAAATACTCATTTATAATTCCTTTGGCATTGTATTCTAGAAACAAAGTTTCCAATATAATATGAATACTTTATAATTCTCAAAGGAATATTAGTTGCATGCAAAGTTCTTCTGTCATATAATTCAGTATGTTGCAAACACACAGAAAAAGAATTGAAGCCACAAAACACAGAATTTGAATAAGAGTGGCATGAACAGAAGTGAATAAGATTGACATAAAATAACAAAAGCATTCCTCTTGGAAAAGCTGAATAGAACCCACAAACATGGGTGCACACACACACACACACACACACACACACACAATTCCAACAAATTCTGATTTAGAATATTCTAGGCTGAAAATACTTCTAATTTCTCATGAGAAGTAAACATATACAGAAATAAAATACTACACTGTTACATCTACTTACACATAAGTAGAGGTAATGCTCCATGTTGCTGGCGGGTCACACACTCTGGGAGCCCATCACTACTTTCTCCCCTGAGACTCTGTGTAGAAGAATATATGAGGCTCCCTCCATCACTGCCGTATCCAGTACCTGAAAGTCCTTGGAAGGCAGTTTTAATCATTGACCAACTGCTACCCCCTAACTTCAGCATAAATGCCTGTAGAAATAAATGGTTAATCACAGAATAGTAAGATTTTGTTTGCTTTTATTTCAAATTGGGAAGACATGGTTTCTTGCATATTTTTAGTAGAATTTTATAATTCAGAATTGCCTCTGCTTAAAATACCTATTTTTGTTCTTCCTTTCAAATGCTTAAATCACTGACAAGAATAAAAAGGAGACAAATCACATATCACTGAACATGATGAAGTGGTAATTGCCATCTTTTTAAAGACTGCTAGACTAGAAAGAGCAGGTCTGAGGGCAGAGTTATTCAGAAGTGTGTGTGTTTAAAATCCATGAAGCTGAAAATCTGACATGCTCAGCATCATAAGATATTCTCAGCTGTCTCTCTCCTCTTTGGCCCCATGCTTCTCAACTTTCACTACAGGAAAGTGATGGGTAGAGGAGGGCAAAACATTCATTTTATTAGAGTTATTTGGGGGGTTATAAAACGGAGGGGGTGTGCTAGAGTAGGCACTAAAACTGTCTTAAACCTAACTTTTATAAATGCATTTTGGTGTTATGTTCACACTCCCTCACAGGATATCTTGGCTTAAAAGGAGGCAGCAGGGGCTCAGTGTTATTTAAACAACAGGAAAGCACATGTGGCATATATATGCCACTCCCTGAATTGAGAACTGAGATGGAGAGGCAGACTCTGTCGACCTCCTAACATGCTGGCTTCTGGGGTACCATTTCCTAAAAGTGATGGCAGGTGGGCCATGCATTTGTGGCAGGTTTCTGGAATTTTCAAGGTCATTTGCAGATGGATGATTGGGTGGCTGCACAGGGCAGCTATGAATGAATTTGAACAGCATTTTATCTCATAATATTGGGGAAGACTTTTAAAATAATATCTGTTCGTTTAAGTGTTATTAGGAGATCTGAAAGGACATTATTTACCATCACAGACTTATCATATTCTGCCCACTTACAGAGAAGTTCTACACATCTTTATATTTCACATGTTAGCCACACCTAAAATCTTTATTTCATTGTGTAGTTTTTACCTAGTGTATATTACTGAATCACATGTGTAAGGTGGTTTAAAGTCGGTTGATTTCTTTGTCATCTGAATTTTTTTTCATCATTTTGCTCACTGTCTTTTTTAGAGAGGGATATGCAGATGAAATAAAATACACCTCAGGTTGACTTTGGGGAGTACTTTGGAATTTTCTATTGTGCTATCTTGACATCATAATTTTATTAATGTGATCTAAGTTCATGGCAATATCACACATTAATACCCACCTATTAGTTCGCTGTTGCTGCCACGACAGATTGCTATAAATGAAACAGCTTAAAACAGCCCATTTATTATCTCACAGTTGTGTAGGTCAGAAGTCGTGGTTCAGAGTTGTTAGGCTGCGTCCCACAAGCTGAGATCAGGCATAGGGAATGCTGTGTTTTTCTCTGGAGACTCCAAGGATGAATCTGCTTCCTAGCTCATTCGGATTGTTGGCTGAATTCAGTTTCTTGCAGTTGTAGGACCGAGGGCTCCGTTTACTTTCTGGCTGTCAGTGTGGGTCCGTCTCTGCTCCTAGAGCTGCCTGCATTCATTTTGTATTCTCCAGATAGTCCCAATTCCAGCAACGACCGGCCAAGTTCCTCTCATAGTTCAAATCTCTTTGACTCCTCTTTCTGAGGCATCTCTCTGACATCAGCTAAAGAAAGTTCACTGCTTTTAAGGAATTATGTGAATAAAGATAGGGCCCACCTGGATCCAAGGAAATCTGCTTGTTTAAGGACAGCACCTTAATTATATCTGCAAAGTCTCCTTTACCACATAACATATTCAGAGGTTCTGGGGATTAGGTCACAAGCATATTTGAAAAGCCACTATTCTGCCTACTACGGTATGAGAGAACATTCTAATCCAAGTCTTAAATGTATCTTGCGCATTTACTGTGTAAGCAGTAGGACCCACTCCACCAGCTTGGACCCTACCTACAGACCGATTTCTTCTTTACATCTAATCATGCATGTCCCATCTGCTGCAGTGATGCTTTGTGCTTAGCATTTCAAAGTGAGTCCTCCATAATGCTTGTAGGTTTGTCTGCTGATTTCTCTCTCCCCCATCGCTAGTTTGCCTATGTCCAGAGGAGCTTCCAGATTTAGACATCACGGTAGCAGATGCAGACAGTTTCCTAAAATCCCAGGCTTTGATGAGTTTGTGTTATCAGCACAGAATATCCATTCCTCTCTTGGACTCCTTTGCGGCAGCCTACCACAGTTAGTGGCATTCACATCCTTCTGAGGTTGTAATACCTTGACTTTCAGATAAGAAATATCTAACAAGCTAATTCCTTTCTTGTCAGTTCCCTTCTTAATTCCTGTGCCAGTTTACCCACTCTCCTCAGCAACTGTCTACGTCTCCATTTGGGAAGAAGTGTCTGGTAACTTTCACCATTAGTCTGCTAGTTTTTAATGGCTGTTTTTTGTTTTTTCTAATACCTCCCTGGGCATTGTTACAACTAGGTACACTTCTCATTCCTTTTGACACACTATAGAGATTAATGTGGACTCTGTAATGGTGGAAATCTAAGCAGTAATGCAGCTAAATCATAGAAGGACAGGAAAGATATTTGCAATTAGAGAGCATGTGAAAAGTCTTCTTTCCTAGAGGTGGAAGGTTTTCAGTATCTTGAAGTTCTCTTTTGGCCAAATCTTCTCTCTCCACAATTATTAACTGGGAAGCAGAGAAAGAGAGAAAGACAGAGAGAATCAAATATATACATATATCTATGTATGTATTTGTAATAGACTGTTACAACTGCCATTTCCAATAAATTCTTTGCAGCAGAAGAGAATAAAGTACATAGATAGAATTATGTGAGTTCTTCCCCAGCTCCATCATGTACCTTCCTTTTTCCACCAATACTTATTAACTTTTTCTTTTACTGATACATATTTCCTGTGTGATATATAACTTCAGTTATACTAAGTCCCAAACTTTATCTCTCTCCCTTCTGAGCTCAAATCCAGACACACACACAGTTTGATAAATTACCATACAAGTTCCCTTGAATGGCATCTTAAGTCCAAAAATAAACCAACATCATCATCATCCCTTCCAAACTCTTATCAATCTCTTATTTCCTCTGTGAGGTAAGCACCAATATTCCACGCCCAAATCTTTTCACTTCGTTTATTTTTTCCCATGCCTAAACAGACAATTAGTCATCAACATTACAAATCTATTTAACTAAATATCTCTCAAAAATGCCCCCTCTGCATCCACATTTGTACTATATGATTAGTCCTTCAGCATTGATTGCCTAGATTATTGCAAGTCTCCTAATTAATATTTCTGCTTCAAAAATTCTCACCTTAATTTCTGATCTTTAAGCTGCCAACAAGATGATGTTTCTAACTTTTAAAAATGTTGCTATCTTGCTGTGAGACTCTCAATGGATCTCTCTGGCTTCAGGGATCTGTTCTCGGCTTCCCTTTTGAGCATCACTGTAGTTGCTTCCCTCTTTTTCCTGTTTGTATCACTTTCCATCCTCATAGATTTTGACTCAACGCATTTGGAACTTGCCTTGCTTTGTTTTCAACCATGGTTTTAAAAAAGCTACTTTCTTTTCCTTGAACACATTTTCCTCTCCTTTCTCTAGTGCAAGTCTTGCAAAACTAAGACATCACCTTTTTCAGAAATTCTTCTCTTATGTTTACAATTATCATTTGTTGCTACTTTAATGACAGAGTCTAACGCTCTGGTGGACAGTGGGAGGAGCATAAGTGGTTAAAGGCATATGTTTGCAACACACAGTAAGCTACATGTTAGGTTAGAGAAATATTCCACACAGCTCCACGTGAAGATAGAGGACCAGGGTCAGAGACAGAGCCGTCAGAGGACAGCTGACAACTTTCAAAAAACTATTCAGCAATTTGGTAGGTTAGTCATTCAGTAAAATGAATAAAGTGAAATGGCATTTGGCAAAATGGCCAGCCTCTCTCTATTCAGTAAAACTACTGAAGCAGAATCACATGTGTCTACCTGGGGCTGGAACTATATCTGATTCTGGTGGAATTTCAGTCAGGAGCAGGTATGTTCATACACAACCTCTCTCTGATTTTGGCTTCCTACTTGTGAAGAATAAACAATAATTCAAATCATTTAAAAATATATGGAGACAAAAATAACTAAAGACCACTATTATCTCAAAATATAGTCTTACGAGGTAAATGAAGAAGTCAGTTTCCAAATCTGTTTACAAGTTCAGCAACAGGAGGATCCCTCACTTGGGTACATCTTCAGCCACTATGGATTTCACATTTGATGCAGGAAAGAAGCATTAAATTAATATTTGACTCCTAGCTCAGCACCATAACAGGCAGGCAATGTCTCTGAACAATCAGAATATCTCTGCAAAACAACTTATTTCTCTTCAATTTTTAAATGAAAACTTGTATATGTAATGCAAAAGATAAATTATACTTTCATTGTACTTTAATGCTTTTCTTCATCCCGACACAGAAACAATAAAAATTACATGAAAGTATTTTTTCTGGGTTGATTCTTGGCAGAGCACTGATCACCTCTTCGTAGGTTAGAATTCCTTAATTGACAATAACTTCCTTAATCTGTGGCATTTTGAGGATATCAGCTCCCAGAGGAACTGTTCTGTAGGTATACTTACTTAGTAAATTAGCTAATTAGCTAACTACTTATGTGCAACTAGTGTACTTTTAATATTTATGATAATGAAAGGAATGACAGTGCATTTTAGTCTTTATAAAATGTGTTGTTTTTAATAATAATCATAGGCGATACCAGCAGAGTTTAAACCTCTGTTCATATTTCCTTCCATCTTATTTTTGTGTGTATAGTATACATTTAGTTATTCTTTCAGAATTATGTTCAGATTATTTGAGTTGCATTCTAGTATTCTTTCAATTATCATCACATCAAAATTGTCCATATCACTAAATAGTCTTTTTACTTTGAGTCCATTGTAGAAGCAGAATTGCTTTGTGCGCTGTGCGGTCAGATGGCCTGTGTGAACATTTTGACTCTGCTGCTCATGTTTTTACCTTGGGTAGATTACTTTATTCATTCTTTCCTCAGCTGTGAAATGGGGATTATAATTCAAGCTACCTCACAGGGTGGTAATGGGAATTAAATGTCTTGATATGTATAAAGTCCTTAGAACATAGCCCAGTACACTTAGCCACTCTTATCATGGTTCCTATAATTTAGGTAATCTTTCTCCTTGAATATCCAGATGACTCCAAACATTGAAATATATTATGAAGTTTGTCTTTTCACAGATGCCCTGAATTAACATTACCAAAAATGCTTGCTATCACTAAATCTTATGAATATATTTTTCAAAAATATGTTTATTTATTAATTATGTATTATGTAATATTTTCACATATTTTATTTATATATTGTATTTTCTCTTTCAAGTAACTTTTCATATGCACCTGGTACAAAATAAATAATATTGAGGGATTTATAGACTCAACGGGACAGAAGAGTTTTGCCCTTTCTCTTTTCCCCAAAACAATCCACCTCCCTGGAGGCATCCATTTCACAAACCACTTAAGTGAATTTCCAGTTATTTGAAACATGTGCAAGCATTATGAATTGTTAGAATATGATGTTCATGGGTCTATAGTTTGTTTTTTTCCATTAACTATATCATAGAGATGTTTCATGTTAAATCTTATGTTTCTACCTTTTTTAAAAAAAATGTTTGTATGCCTTTGCCCAAATGCTTAGCATTTAATTTTGTTGTTGTTGTTGTTGGTACGCGGGCCTCTCACTGTTGTGGCCTCTCCCGTTGTGGAGCACAGGCTCCGGACGCGCAGGCTCAGCGGCCATGGCTCATGGGCCCAGACGCTCCGCGGCATGTGGGATCTTCCCGGACGGGCACGAACCTGCGTCCCCTGCATTGGCAGGTGGACTCTCAACCGCTGCGCCACCAGGGAAGCCCTTAGCATTTAATTTTGATTCATTGTCATTTATCCATGATATAACTTCAAGAAATTTTTATAGATAGGACATTAATTAGTAACTTTTCTGAATAAAGGTGTATATGTGATTGTCTTTTTATTGTTTTCAGATAAAAACTAAAAAAAAAAGCAAACAAACATGTATACATAAAAAATTTTGCATCATAGGCAATGTCTCTACATCTTACAATGTCTTTTAATGTTTTATATTCCAGAGGAAATTTTTAAAATAATTCATATATATACACATATATTAATGTATATACAGGAATGTGTGTTTACACACATACATGTGTGTGTGCATGTTTTGTCTATAGTGTATATGGATATTTTTTCACTAACTTTTCCATTTATTGTGTCTGGCATATGATGAACTTTCTTGATCTATGTATATAGGTATTTTTTCAGTTCCAAAAAGGAAGTTATTTTTTTCCTAATAAAAATTACATTATACTATACATAGACAATCAACACCAACAGAAGACTACTAGAGCTCATCAATGAATTCAGTAAAGTTGCAAAATTAATATATATAAATCCATCGCATTTCTGTACACTAACAATGAAGTTTCAGAAAGAGAAATTAAGGAAACAATTCCATTTACCATCACATCAAAAAGAATAAAATACCTAGGAATAAACCTACCTAAGGAGGCAAAGACATGCACTCTGAAAACTATGAGACACTGATGAAGGAAACTGAAGACGACCTGACAGATGGAAAGATATACCCTGTTCTTGGGTTGGAAGAATCAGTATTGTTAAAATGAGCATACTACCCAAGAAAATGTACAGATTCAATGCAATCCTTATCAAAATGCCAGTGACATTTTTCACAGAATTAGAAAAAATAATTTTAAAATTTAGATGAAACACAAAAGACCCCAAATAGCCAAAACAATCTTGAGAAAGAAGAACCCTGTCTTCAAACTATACTAAATAGCTACAGTAATTGAAACAATATGGTACTGGCACAAAAACAGACATATAGATCAATGGGACAGGATAGAGAGCCCAGAATTAAACCCGGCACTTATGCTCAGTTAAACTATGACAAAAGAAACAAGAATATACAATGGAGAAAGCACAGTCTTTTCAATAAGTGGTGTAGGGAAAACCGGAGAGCTACATGGAAAAGAATGAAATTAGAACATTCTCTAATACCATATACAAAAATAAACTCAAAATAGATTAAAGACCTAAATGTAAGACCAGATACTATAAAACTCCTAGAGGAAAACATAGGCAGAGCACTCTGACATAAATCACAGAAATAATTTTTTGGATCCATCTCCTAAAGTAAAGGAAATAAAAACAAAAATAAACATATGGGACCTATTTAAACTTAAAAGCTTTTGCACAGCAAAGGAAACCATCCACAAAACCAAAAGACAACCTACTGAATGGAAGAAGATATTTGCAAATGATATGACTAATAAGGGATTAATATCCACCATATATAAACAGCTCATACAACTCAATATCAAAAAAAGAAAGAAAGAAACAACCAGATTAAAAAATGTGCAGAGGAACTGAATACACGTTTTTCCAAAGAGGAAATGAAGATGGCAAACAAGCACATTAAAAAATGCTCAGCATCACTAATCATCAGGAAAATGCAAATCAAAACCACAATTTGATATTACCTCATACCTGTCAGAATGGCTACCATCAAAAAGAACACAAATAACAAACGTTGGCAAGGATATGGAGAAAATGAAACCCTCCTACACTGTTGGTGGGGATGTAAATTGATGTAACCACTGTGGAAAACAGTATGAAGGTTTCTCAAAAAACTAAAAATAGAACTACCATATAACCCAACAATTCCACTCCTGAGTATATGTCCAAAAAAACCCCAAAACCCAAAAAACTTTAATTCAAAGAAATACATGCACCCTAATGTTCATAGCAGCATTATTTACAATTGCCAAGATATGGAAGCACCTTAAGTGTCCATCAACAGAAGAATGGATAAAGAAGTTTATATATATATATATATATATATTACATCTTCATATATATAGTACATTATATATATACACATACATACAATGAAATACAACTCAGCCATAAAAAGAATGAAATATTGCCATTTGAAACAATGGAGGGCATTGTGCACAGACAGAAAAAGACAAGTACTATATGATATCACTTATATGTGGAATCTAAAAATATAACAGACGAGTGAATATAACCAAAAAGAAGCAGGCTTACAGATATAGAGAACAAACTAGTGGTTACCAGTGGGGAGTGGGAGGCACAAACTATTGGGTGTAAGATGGGCTCAAGGGTGTACTGTACAACACGGGAAATAGAGCCAGTATTCTGTAATAATAGTAAATGGAAAGTAACGTTTAAAATTATATAAAAAATAAAAGAATAAGTAACCATTCTTCATTTTAAAATATCTCGTTATTTACTGACAATGCCCATTTGATTGTTCCGGCATCTACTCAAGAACATGAGCAGTATTTGTGTGGCCTGCTCTCTGTCCTTCTCTACACCTCTATTCATTTGCATTTTATTTTTCCTACATCCTTACGAAAATTTTCTCAAGTTTTCTTTCAGCACCTCTCATGAGATTTTTGCATTACCCAGTCTGCTCTTATTGCCTTAAATACACAGTTGACCCTTGACCAACACAGGAGTTAATCCGTATGTAATTTATAGTTGGCACCTGAATCGTACCCACAGTTCCTCTGCACCTGTGGATTCAAACAACCATGGATTGTGTAGTATTTACTACTGAAAACTATCCATATATAAATGGACTCTCAAAGCACAAACCCGGGTTACTCAAGGGTCAACTGTAATTTTTAATCCTGCTAATGCTATTTTGCCTTCATTGTGATCTTTTCTTTCCAAGAGCCTATCCCTTTGAATCTCATTCAGTTTTACTTTTATTTCACCTTTAAATCCATTCAAAAATACTTTACTCTTCTCAGTGCCTTTCATTCTCCTTTGTAGATTTAATATTATTTTGAATTTCATTGACCACCTAAACAGTAACATTTTTTTTCTCTAGAAATAGCTTCAAATGTATATTTCTTTTTGGGGGGGTATCTTTCTTCTTTGTTTATAGACGATTTTCAAAATCCGGTGTTGGTTTGTTTTGTTGTTGGTCTCGTTCTTCAACATGCTCTTCATAATCCAGGCATCTGTCCTGTGCAGTGAGCACTGGCTAGTGTTTAACTCCTACTTGCAGAGAAATAGGTGTATATATTGATGTCCATGCCTCTAATCCTATCTGAGTTTGCCAGGCATTATTCTAACTTTTTTAAGCCATTCCATCTCCAAGGATTCAGTGCACACTTAATATTCCTCTCCCTAAATTCCCAGTTGTTGTCTTTTAAATGTACATTCTGTAAATGGATACAAAAAGATGAGTAGAGAGCAAAGGGAAGAATAGTTTCAACATTTAGGCTACCCTAAAGGCATTTCACCCTGCCCATATTCTGTTTAGTATAGATTCTTGACCTCCTACTTAAAGGAAAAAGAGAGGGAAGGAAACCAATTGCTTATTTTATTAAAAAAACATAAATTGTCCACTGATGTTTTTTCTTGTCAAGCTCAATCAGTGTTATAGTTAGTGGATAATCCCTCTATACTCTGCCAACAAATTGCTTACGGTCTGAGTTTTGGTTTAGGTGTCGTTATGTTCACATGTTTTAGTAGATGGAGGAAGCTGCTTATCAAATGTGTTTCTAGCTACAAGTCTTTATATTTCCTCATTTCTTTACAAATGGCATTTCTGCAGGTGAAAATATGCCTTAAATGTGCACATTAATTATAAAGATTCATTCTTGTTTCAGAAATGCGCTTCCTGGCAGCCCTCTTGGATGACTTGTCCTCACAGATTTCTGTTTTTATAAAATCAAATATTCTCTAGAAAGCATTGTAGCTGGTCCTCCGTAAATGTGAGGGTGACCCTTAGAAAAAGCCTTATGTAGCTCTAACTGAGTATTTTTAATAAAGACATGCTTTAACAATAGCTATTCAGGTCCCAGAAGCCTCTGTGGCACTCTAGTGGCCCAAAAGGATTAACATGCCTCCATGATTCCCTTCTAGTGACATTTAGTATATTTAGCCTGAAAAGCGAATCAATCATGCCTTATGAGATATGACATTTAAAAAGTAGTTTGGCTAAGAATATAATACAATATATTTAAGTGAATAAGAGTTGTGAGAATGATTAAAATGGAAATTGTCTAGAAGGAGGAAGTAGCTAGTTAAGTACCATGGGGTTAGTTATGCATATAGATAGATCAACAGTGTTGTTATAGGGAAATACATCATTGCAATTTACACACATCAGAATATTTAAAGGAACTGGGAATACCAATTAGGGAAAATCACCTAAAATAAGTGAACTAAAAGGAGATATATGGAATCTGAGGTGAACATCAGATGAGATTCATCTGCAGAGTAGGTAAGAAAATTATTTGAAATTCAATAATTTTAGAGCCAAGAAGAGCCTGGACAGCAATATTCCAAGAAGACTTAGATGACCTGACTATTCATTTTTGAATCAAATCCATGTTGTTAATTAATAGTGACAAATGTTGAATAGGATTTGTCATTAAAACAAATAGATACAAAAGATTTCTACAAGAGTAGAAGACTTTTGTTAAGGAAATGTTTGCATTTGCATTTAAATTCCCAGCTGTGTTTTCACATCAGTGAGAGGATGAAAAATAAGTGATATTAACATTTCTGGGAACTAATCTCAGGCACCCACATAGTCCTTAGAAACTAGGCATGTTATTCCAGAGAAATGAAAGAAAAAGACAGCTCCAAGTATTTTTTTCATTTATATTTGCATTCACATTATGTATAAGATGTTACCACACTCTAATTATAATTTAATTCACCAGATATCCTTTGTACCTTTTTAAAAATTCAATTACTTTGACCCCTGGCTCACCAGTATAATGATACCTGATTATGCTTCTTTAGACTCTTTGCAAACTGTTTTAAAATTCACTCACTACTTTTTGTATAATCTTTACCAAAGGGAGAGTTTGAAAATTTTCTATTAAGGAGCTTTATCCCAAAGATAAGCTTGTCTGTATGGGATGGTGTTTTAAATTTTTTTTCCTCACTTTATTTTACTGGCACAATGTATTGTAATCGTACTTCACAAGGTGATAGTCTTCAAAATGTGATTCTGGGAGACCGTGCCTTACAAGGAAAGCTCCGAGGTGTTACAGGGAGTGAGGGGAAAACCTGGCATGTGGGACTTGGACTTCCACTTCCTAACTCAGCATAAGCAACTCAGATTTTAACCATTAAAGTTCCAGAGTTTTATTTTTGATGTCACTATAGATGAAGGTTTGTCTGTCAATCATTGGTGTCAATATTTCCCAAATGCAAACTGTGGATTTCTAGTGGCTTCCAAAGGTACTTCAAAGAGTGTTGACTCAATTACTCCTTTTTAAAGCAAAACTATAGTAACTAATTTGAATAGCAAGTAAACATCTGTGTCGGTGGAAATAAAATAAGCATATAGGGATACAGATCTCCCTTCAAATTTTTACTTGGTAGAGTATAGCTGCCGTAGTGCTAATGCTTTAATGTGCTTTTATTTATAGATGCATATTGTATAATTTACACCTTAAGAACCATAATTTAGAGATGGGGAATATAGGAAATACTAACTTTGAGATAAAACATTTAATGAGGAACATAAAAATGATAATAATTCGGTCAAATTTCCCCAAGATGCTGCTCATAGATTAGTAAAAGACATTAATCTAAATGAATTCCTTACTGAGTGTATAAAGATATCTCTAAGACTTCAAATATTGTTGATAATAAAAAAAATTTGGTAAAGATTATTTTCAATTTCCCTTTTCAGTTATGGAATTATAGATCAGTCAAATCTACTATACTTGAAGAAAAGTGTTTTAAAACAACAGCAAGAATTTTCCAAAATTTGTATCATTTTTTATAAATAAGATATGGCAGTTATTTTAACAGTGTACCAGTTGATTTTTAAAAGCACAACATGCAGTGATTTCAAATATCAGGTAATAAATGTCTATTTTTCTCTGCTAGATGCCATAACACATAATAAAAGTCTGTAATACTTGGAATTAACATTTCCCAGATCAAATTGATATAATACATACTTTGTATTACATTTGTCAAATAAATTATTTTAAAAATGATTTAAGTAACTATGTAACCTATTAAATGGGAAAAATTGATGTCTTTACATATGTATATATATAATTGGTTAAATACTTTTACCTATACAGAAATATAATAAGCATATTTTTCTTATAATTACATCCTTATCAGGAAATAATTTAACAAAATGCCAAACAATAAATATATTTTGCTTACAATAAAAAACACACTTTTAAACTTCATGTTAAATTAAGATAAAAGAATTACACAGTTTTATATAAAAATCATTTTTAACAGCCCACATATCACATATCACAAGAAATTCCCTTAAGTGGACTCCCTTTGCACAATTCTAAGAATCTTAGAACCCAATTCTCTGAAGAGGTCAATCTTGTTTACTTGACCCTATGGGGGGTTTTGAGGTGGAGATAATGGGAAATGTATTCATTTACACATTTACGCAAGAGGTATGCTTTTGATGTTATGTCTGTCTACTTTGAGGCTCTGTCCACTGGTGCATAAACCAGAGTGGGTGAGGCCTGCTGTTAACATGAAGTTCTACATGAACAAACACAAGTTACTGCCCTAAAGTCAGTGATAGTTTCTCATAATGGAGGAAGTGATTGCCTTTCCTATTGAAACACTCAGCTGTAGGAGCTCCACGGTTTGACTCAACACAGTTTAAATATTTGTTTAGGAAATGAAATCTCTAAAGAAATCATGACCTGCCAATTTCCATTAATAAAAAGGCCATTTAACTTCTCAGTGTGAAAAATGGACATTCAGGTCATGTCACTACATTCATGTCTTAACCAAGCATGAAAAATTCTACTAAAGGCAATTTTCCAAAACAAAAGGAAAGTCTGTTCCAAAAAAGTGAATTTCAATATCAGATAAAAATAAAGACAATATTCGCAGTTTTAACCAGGTAGTTTTTCTCTCTTCTAGCCATAAAAATGTTCAAACCATTTTGAGGTCTGTATTGAAACTACTACACAGATATTTTCACCTAACTTCTTCTGTCTATCCTTAATGCTATGACCTGAATAAAATCAGAATTATCTCTTTTCTAGACGAGCAATAAACTCCTCATTCGCTCATTCAGTTAACAAAGATTGTATATCAATCACTTGGCACTGAGGACAAAAAAGTAAATAAAATAGTCTCAAAGAGCTTCCATTATCTTGGGAGGGGGTGAGAAAGAAAGAGTGTCATTAGGAGATTAACAGACATTGTGTTATGTAGAAACCTGATAAGAATTTTGGCTTTGATTCCAAATGTGGTAAGAAGCCAGTTATTTACTTTTTAATGGATATTTTCTGATGGCTGAGTAGAGAAGTCTACTGAATAAGAGAGAGAAAGATTGGAAGTTGTGGACAGGAAGGTAGTTTTGGCTCTGGTCCAGGCTGGAGATTATTCAGATACATATTTCATAATATATTTCATAGTTAGAGCATATCTTTTGATCAGGTATCAAGTGGATGAGAATGGAAAATCAAGGATGACTCAGAATTTTTCTCAGAACTTGGACCCATGGGTTGCTGCTTCCCTAGATGGGGGAAGGCTATGGGAGGAGCAAATTTGGTATATGTTATGTTTAGGTACCTGTAGACATTAAAGTAGAAACGTTAAGTTGGCACTTAGAAGAGAGAATGACATTGGAAGTACAAACAGGTGGTACTTTAGACCATGGAGAGTGAGTAGCTCGCATATTAGGGTCAATATTCTGCACCCTACTGTCTAAGTCAGGAAGGTGAAACATCCAGCAAAAAAGGTGAGAACAAGTAGCCAGTGAAACGGGAAACAACAACAAAAAAAAAACAATTGCAAAACGTGTTATTTGAGAAGCCAAATGAAAAGACTATTTCAATAAGGAGAGAAGGATCAACTGTTATCAAATATTTGGGCGCCAGACAAAAGGATTTTGACTGGTCCTATATCATCACTTTCCCATAGTTCAGCCTAATGCCCTTCCTGCACTTTGGTTTCTATTTGCACATGGAGGGAGAAACCTACATACATGTTAAATGTCTCACAAGCGTTAGGTTCTCAGTGCATTTTTTTTTTCCCTTTTCTCCACCATCCTACTCCTTAAAATATTTGTTTCTCATGGTAGCAATTCTGACTATATTCATAATATAACTACATTAAGTATTTTAAATAACAAAAACTTATTAGTTGTTTAAACTTTTTATTTAGTCTGTTTTACTATGAAATATTGTTACTATATAATTAGTCAAACCATTAAATTTATTATATTAGCTTCAAACCTAGAATGAAAAAGATATATTTAAATTGACATTGAAATTATGAGTCTTATACCTAGTACACACTGGATAGAGAAAATAACCTCAGGCCTTTTTTGCCAAAAAAAACCCTCCCAACTCTTCTACTTAAATAAAGCTGCATCTTTTTGCCTCTATAATCAACAAAGCATAAATCAAACTTTATTTCTCCCTGGGCAGAAAGTATGGCTTGTCTCTAAAACAAATACATATTAGAGCTGATATTTTTCTGTTCCCTTGTTTCTAGAAGAGACTGGTTAGTATGTAAAGGTGACCCTGAAATAACTACAAGACTAAGCAGATGACACAGCCAGGCTGAGGGCTGGAAGCGAGATTCCAGTCAACAGCACAGCAAATCCTAGTGGCAGAGTAAGCATTCATTACAGGCGGCAGGCGAGTGGATTAGGAGATCTGTTAGAGGATTAGGAGATTTGAATCCCATGTTTTGTCTTTTCCCTTTTTATTCCTCACCATAGCCCTCATTGTGTATATTGTTTATGAAATGTTTTATGTCTGAACATTAAGTAGAGAGTGAATGTGGAAACAAGTAAGATGCAGTTCACTTTTAGCTGAGAAAACAGGACTCAGAATGTAAAGTTCTTACGTTGCATTCTGGTTCTGACTAAATTGAATAAGGATTTCAGGTTGTGATTTACATCCTCTTTGTGTGAGAATGTGTCATGTGGTGACCTCAGACCATTTCACACACTTTAATGAATGTGTGACTGCCCCCTGGGTCCCCCCTTTGGATGGGAAGCTCCTGAAACAGATTTTCCCAAAGAATGTTATGGGAATAGAGGCAATTTTTAAAAGTAGGAGTGCAAGTGACCAACCAATAGGAAACATTCTTCATCTCACTGGTCAATAGAGAAAGAAAATTTGAAATGATGAGATTGTTTAAAATATTTACAAATACAATAGGTTGAAAAAAGTGGCAGCACAATTCCCACAAGTTTATGGATAAAAGTTATCCCTTGGGAGTGTAAAAGGACATATTTTGGAGGAGCAATCTAGCATTAAAATTCAAAAAGTTAAAATGCATACCCTTTAATAAACATTCCAGGTCTAAGTACAGGAAATGTAAAATAATACAAACCACATCAAGAGTGAACTAGTTAAATAAAGTATACAAAAAAAAAAGGCTTTCGTAAATGAAAATGTATTTACATGAAATTATGCCTATTTTTGTAATGTTAGGAGAAAAAGTAAATTATGAAACGCAATGGAGAGAATAATATAAGTAATGGAAAATTTTAAACATCTGTGGAGATAGATGTAGGGAAGTGTGTGTGTGTGTGTGTGTGTGTGTATTTTAAATGAATAATCAAATGTTTTCATCACCGTTTTTGTGGGATTTCAGGTAATAATTACTCTTTCATTCTTTTTATAAGGTGGGCATTATTTTTACACTCGGATAGAATTTATCAGGTGTTTTCTAATATAATTTAAGGGTATTCTGTAAAAGAAAACATTGAAAGTTATGGTGAATATTAACTTTTCAAAGTAATGTCACAGTGCAAAGAAACACATTTGACCTTATATTACCTAACTTTTCCTTAAAGTACTTAACCAGGAAACACCAGTTGACAGAAACAGTGATACTGCATGTGGTCTGAGAAACTCTCTTTGAAGCTTTCACACTTCAGCTGTTTGTGCAAGGACACCTCCACACACCCAGGCAGAACTCCTAATAACATGCACGCAGGTAAAATACATTTGGGTGCTTTGAGGTTTTTCCTTCACATTATTAATTATTATTATTCATAATATACTGTTCAGTTATTTCTCATTTATAACAATTTGACCAGAAAGAGGTACTCCTTTATACCACATAGTTGTTGAGGGCAAGTTTGGACTTATTCCATAGGTTCATTAACTATGCATAACACTACTGAACACTTGTTCATTTGGACCTGGGAACTGTGTATGATTTGCAAATGACCATATTTTCCGAGTGTCTTCATATCAGGCAGCCACTTTGAAAATCAATGTTTTCAAAGCCTCTCAGTCTTGATTTAATTCTGTGGTAAGGCATCTATTGTCTTTGTGAGTCTGCAATGGTTCTTGCAGTCACTACTAGGAAGGTGGACCTAATGGTCAAATAAATTTAAGAATGTTTACCAGCACTTATTTTTTTCTACATAACAGCAGGTCTTGGTCCTATATTTATTACTTTAAAAAATTACTTTTGGGCTTCCCTGGTGGTACAGTGGTTGAGAGTCTGCCTGCTGATGCAGGGGACACGGGTTCGTGCCCCGGCCCGGGAGGATCATCACATGCCATGGAGCGGCCGGGCCCGTGAGCCATGGCTGCTGAGCCTGCGCGTCCGGAGCCTGTGCTCCGCAACGGGAGAGGCCACAACAGTGAGAGGCCCGCGTACCGCAAAAAAAAATAAATAAAAATAAAAAATACTTTTATGGAAGTATAATTTGTATACTTACAATTCAATTCACCTACTTCAAGTGTATAATTCATTAGTTTTTTAGTATATACACAGAGCTGTGAAACCTACGTCACAATCGATTTTAGAACGTTTCTAAAATCCCCAAAGAAATCCCATACCCCTTAGTAGTTGCTCCACATCAGCCTCAACCTTCTCTATAATATCAAAAAGAAGCATTGAAAACCATTGTTTCTTTTTCCTGATCTTAGGAGGACAGCCCTTAAGTCTTTCAAATTAAGCATGCTGTTAGCTGCTGGATTTTCACAGATATCCTTTATCAGGGTTAGTAAGAATTTACGCTCTAACTTCGAGAAATTGAGTATTTTTGTCACAAAGATTTTTGGAATATATCAAATACTTTTTCTGCATTTATACAAATGATCGTGTATTATTTTCTTTATTCTACTCATATGGTGTATGGCATTAATGGATTTTCAGGTGTTGAACCAGTCTTAGGTTTATAAGATAAATTCCACTTGGTCATAATGAACAGTCCTCTTTGTATATTGCTGAATTGGGTTTGCTTGTATTTTGTTGAGAATTTTTGCATCCATATTCATAAAAGATACTGTTATGTGCTTTTCTTTTTTGTGTTGTTTTTATCTAATGTTGACATTAGGAAAATATTGACTTTATAGAATGACTTGGGAGGAAAACTGGTCATTTTGGACACGATATATTAGCAAACCTGAATACTGATTCCCCTACTCTAGAACTTCTTCTTGTTGTTTGCATTTTTGCTTATGATTTGTTTAGTAATTTGGCCATAATATTTCAGTGAAGTCTATTTTCTCTGCAGAAAATGTTCAGCCTCTGATGTTGCAACTCAAAGGACTTATCTTGGGCATACACACATTCACCCTGGACCCCTCCACGCAGACATGTCAGTGGTTATATTTGGTTTCTCTTTGTCTCTTCTCCTGACCTCCTTGTTCAGCTTCTAACTGGTCTGCATCTATTGACATCCCATCCAGTTGGTACTATCCACTAACTGTTAGCTGATGGTTCTGTTGTTTGATGACACTCTGGAGCAATCATTATTCCACAGTCTGATCCAATTAAATTTGGTAATTATGCAAGAGTAATTTTGATACATTATTTGAGGCTTGCTCCCATCCTAGGAGGGCTCTTTTTAGCTATTTCTTTTCCTGTCCTCTCTGTTAAATGTCTAGATTGTACACAGTTTCATGTGTTGTTATCTTGAGCTACCAGCCTCATTTTAACTGTTCGCCAAAAAAATTTCCACTGTTTTCAGGAGTCCCCTTAGGCTTGAACTTTCCCACAATCTGTTCCAAAGAATGTTAGTCCCATTAGGGCATGCTGTGGAAATCTTTTTTCCTTATGGCCTGCCTCTCCCCCTGGGCAGAATTTCTATGTCACAGTTCTGGATCTTATGGTGAGAATAGCAGCCCATTTCTCTCTGTGTGATACTTCTGTTCTATAAGCGGTATATTGGGTAAGCATTGTTGCCTTTAGTCTTCTTGTCTTGACTCTTCTGGGTAAGTAGGAATGAGTACCATTGAGCCCAGTGTTCACACACCTTACAAGTGGGCACTGGGTAAAAGAAGGAACCCCAGACTTCTCATCAGTGCTTGCCTGGAAAAGAGCCTCCATAATATGGAACTGAAGGAGAGGAGAAATGATGGAAATCTCTATTTCCCAGGAAGCAACTGTAGCTCTAGACTTGTAGTTGGGGAAGCAGGGAGCACCCTTCCTTTCTGCATACACCTGGCTTCCATCTTGATGAGGTCAGGGAAGAGGAGCAGGTCTTGGCTCAAAAGCCACAGATTCTGTTTTTACGAAGATTTAGTAGCTCTTCTAAAATGATTGTGTTCCCATTTGCTATATGCTCTTAGGACAATTCCCAAATGTTATATATATATTTAAACAATGTTTACCAGTTATGATTATTTTGCTAGGTAGGGATATAGAATTCTCACACTTATTCCTGAAGTGCTTTCCTTACAGTATTTTTTCTTCTTTTTTTTTTTGTATTTTTTTTTGTATTTTTTGTTTTTTGTTCCTTGCAGCATTTTTTAAAATTAATTAGGAAAACACAAAAAAAGGAAGTAAGTATGTTTCATAATATTTGTATTTTTGTAATATGAATTTATCTTAAAGTTATAATAATGTAGAAACAAAGTTCAATATTTCTCTGCAGAAGATTGATGTAAATGAATACAGTATTCAGTTACCTGTCAGCTAATTTAACAAACTATTCATTTAAGAATAAAACTACAAACACACAGATTTACATCTTACAGCTATTTTATTGAAGAAATTATTATGGATATCTGTTACTTTTGCCATCCATTATCTATGTATTCTTCTAGTTCCAAAATCCATATGTTCTATTAGGGTTCTCAAACTTCAGCAGGCATCAGAATCACCTGGACAGCTTGCTGAAAATCAGATCTTTAGTTCTCACCATTAAAGTTCCTGATTGAGCAGGTGTGAGGTGTGGCTAAGAATTTGCATTTCTCAGACAAACTGAGAACCACTGTTCCAGGGAACTGCTCTTTTACCCACTCTTAGTCTCTGGGGCATATAATAACTCAGGTCTGAGCATCACATTCTTCCTCCACAGTGATGGAACATGACTTGGTAAGGACCAATGACGCTTGAGGTTTTGTCTGTGTCTTTGTTATTTGGTCTTTGGTGATTTATTTTGCACCCTTGGGAAAAAGGCAAGGATTCTGAGGAATCCTCTAACACTAAGAATACCATTGGCCTGGAGCTACTGATATGGCCTGATAATGCAGATAATACAGCAAAATCGAGACCCATAAGATGGAATAAACCTGGTTTGATAACATGGTTTGGAACCTTTGAACAAGTAACATCTAAAGCCAGACCAGATGTAGTCCTGAACTACCTTGTAGGAAGCACTTATTCCCAATTTTGTCCAAGCCATTTTGAGCTAGGTTTGCTATTTAACTATACTGGTATGCTAATGTTCTTAAAATAACCAAATAATTATCATTTATTCATATATTCTAAAAAATATATGACATAAAATTTTTTGAAATAAATAATATGGAAATGATCTCTACTCTGTCACTATTATTCCCTTTAAAAAACTTAATGTTGTTTTCTATTTCCTGTTCCATTCTAAAAGCTCAAGAATATATCAATAAACTATAATCAATTTTTACTTTCTGATTCAATATTATCATCATTTATAGCATATATATTTAAGGGTTTACTGTATCTCTTATTGATTTCTTATTTTTTCTGAACACATATTCCGAGAAGACGTTTAAATAAATAGAAGCTAGTATAGTTTAAATAATTCTGTTGATGATGCAATTAGATTATATTAAAAATAGTGTTTGTTCCTCAAATTTATATTAATTCACCCATGTTTTTGGAATTGTGTATCAAATTGGATTTTTAAAAGTTTTACTGAAATCTGTTAAAAATTAAATGGGTATATGTAAAATAATAAGTCGCTTCAGGCCACTGAAATCGTTCAAGCTATGTTATGAAACACAGCAAAAGATATGTTGGAGGCAAAACAGTGGCAAATTTTTGTGACACATTAGATGATAAATAATCAATATATACTGGATTTTTTAGATTTAAATGCGACTACAGCACTTACGATAAACCGCACTAAGAAAAAGCAAATTAGCAAATTATTAACATTATCTTACATTTGACATTTCAAAAATATTCTGTATAATATTGTACACATTTTTATGTAAATTCAGCATATGAAAAATATATTTAGAAGAAGTATTCCTAATATATATTTTCATAGATCTCCAATCAGTGTGCCTGGTAGGCAAATAATATGAACTGTTTTTCTTTCTATTTTACAATTCATCTCCCTTTCTCCAGTTGCTAAAAAATACATAATCATTAGAAATGGGGGAAGAAGTTAGACAACAAAGTCATAGCCACAGAAAGAAAACAAACATAAAATGATGGTATTTTTTATTTGGAAAAATTTTAAAATAATTTACATAACGACTTTATTTGGTGTCAGTAGATACTGAAAAATCTTAGTCTCTAAATGATGCATATGGTATAAAAGAGCTTTAAGGGAACATCAATGATAAAATAGTTTTACTTCTGACTCAAGACTTAACACTTCTGTGGGTTTCATATTTTCATTGTTTTATTTGTTAATGCTTTTTAATAAACTGAAGTACAGCTCTGCATTAAAGGTGGAGCAGTGTTATTTTATTAAACATTGAGTGCAAACTTAAACTATCAAACAAGAACCTCTTATTTTAGGTAAATTCGAAGTAAAAGAAGAAATACAGTGCAGAAGATTAATTTATTCTATATAAGCTTAAGCTTTGAGGGGTCTGCACTTTTCTGAAGTAGACAAAGGTGAAAAAAATGTAATAGAGAAGAAATCTAGACAGGTTACAGGTGAGACAAGATTTACAGTCCTTTCTTTGCCCCTGAATTTGGGAAGAGGACCTGGGTAATTTCTGGGCTGAAGTTTTAATGGAGATAGGCAATGTCTAACCTACCTTTACATGGCAGTAAGATGTGCTCACTTGAACTTTCTATAATCTGGAATTTTGTGGGCAGGTATTAGAGTTCTACAACTGATAAACTGTACCTTTACTAAACTTAGAAGATGTTTTGGTGGAGGAAATAAATATCTATTAGTTTCTGATGCTTGTTCCTCTTTTTATATTTTTCTGTTTCAGTGTTATTGGGTTTAGATGCCAAGCATCAATGAAAAAAGCATTGTCTAGAGAGCAAATTTTTTCAAAGATTTTTTATCTACTCCCTTTGTGCTGTGGAACATATTCTCTTATTTTACTTCACCATTAAATGATGATTAGTAATGGTTGTTTTCCATTATGTTATAAAATTAAATTTACAAACTCAGGAGAATGGAATGTGTTAGCAAATTAAATGTTTTCATATATCACTGTACTTGGCAGAATGATATTGAAATAACAACATTTTGTGAGGAAACTTTGAAGTAAATTTTGGAATAGACATATTAAATGGTTTCATTTTCATTAATAAGCTGTGTTAATTTATATAGAAATATTATACATAGTACATACTTCAATCATTATTCTTTAAAATTTTTTATCCTATTGAGACATTTGTAGCATAATGAATGACATAAAATTTTAAACTTTGATCATATTCTCTCCTTTCCAACTCATACATCTTTATATCTTCTAATAAATGTATCATAATAATTTGTACATTTGTTAACAAAATAACTTAATCATTAACCATATAAATATCATTTCTTAATAATGTGTGTCATGTTTCTATAATAGTAATTTGGCCAGGAAACCAGATTTAAAATTCATTTCAGTACTATGTTGTTCTGACTTGTGAAAATTAAATTTCTTGCTAAAGAAGTGAAAAGTACAGGTAACTATTATTAGCTAATTATAATCAATTTACTGTTATTATTATTTATTAGTAACTATAATCAATTTTTCTAGAAAGGTATTTCTCTCTGAACAAATTAATTTATAGAAAGAAACATAAATTAATTTTTTGCTGAGATGATTTTTTGCTTAAATACATTAGAATAGGTATACAGTAAGATAATTTATATTATAGCACTAATTACAATCTGTATAAAAGTAATGTTAATTTAAGAATCGATGATCAATAACTGTGTGTGCAAATTTTTTAGTATTACTCATATCTCTTTTCAGTGAAAGATTGTCCTAATAGCTGGGTGATGTTGGCAATGAGATGATTTCAATTTGCAAAGATTAGTTTTGAGAACCTCATTCAGAATCTAGGATTTGGGCTGCTCTTGATGATATTAGTTTATTAATTTAAATAAGCTAGTTCATCCAGATTTATCTCTTTTAGGTAGTGATAGTTGTGACGTTCCAAAAATTCATTAGATATACATTTTCTCATTTTAACTTTAAAAATCACTTTTGTTAAAACAGTGGAAATATTTATAAACCATACTTAATCTACAAAAATATTATTTTAAATGATTAATACAGTCATAAAAATAAAAGGAGAAAAGACACCTCAGTATTAGCAAATACCCTATAATATCTCCTATAATTTTCTTCTCTTTTTTACAGTAAGAGGTATTTTATTTTATTTTTTGATACGTAAGAAGTGGGTTTATTTAGAGAGATACACATTTCATAGACAGAATGCAATCCATCTCAAAAGGTGAGAGTGCCAGTAAGAGGTATTTTAGTGGAAAAAGCATTAGATTGACAATTGGACATTTAGTTTCTAATATTTTTCTAGTACTAATTATTTCTGCAAGCTGGAATAAGTCAATAACATATTTAGATATAAACTCCATTCTCAATAAAAAGCTATTAAATGATGATAAATTATTTTGTTCCTAAAGTAAGATAATTTTATTAAATAACAAATGATGAAAAATAATAATGATCATATATTTTCTATGTATAAAATTAAATAATTATCATCTACTTCCACACAGCTGCTTATTGTGAGCTCTTTACACTTACTATAAGCTAATACATGCTCTCTTCTTAAACTACTGTATTTACCTAATATTTTTTATAGATGTTGGCAGTCAAGTCTCCACAGGTGCCATAGAATAAGGCTTTTTGCTTCAAGCAGTGTTACCTGAGCTCAGGGCTGGTTTTGACCCTCAGGAAATGGAGGATAAGTCCATCAGACAGAGACCACCAGGAACAAACCTGAAGTCAAACAAATTGAGGTTTATTAACCTGTTGCAACAGGGAGAACATAGGAAAGTCAGAATACCATGACCAAATAGACAGCCTGGGGGCTTAAACAATAGAAATCTATTTTCTCACAGTTCTAGAGGCTAGAAATCCAAGATCAAGGTGCAGGCCTTTATGGTTTCTCTGGGTCTCTTTCCTTGTCTGCACATGGCTCCCTCTCACTGTGTCCTCACATAGTTGTCACTCTGTTTACATTCATCCCTGGCATCTCTTTGTGTAAGGACACCAAGTTATATTGGATCAGGGCCCCTCCTTAGTGGCCTCATTTCACCATATTTACCCCCTTTAAAAGCCCTATCTCCAAATAAACTTACATTTTGAGGTCCTGGGGTTTAGGGCTTCAACATATGCAGTGAGGACGCAATTCAGTCCACAACAACTATGTATCAGTCATTTTTCTGAGGAAGGACTAGAGGAACTTCAATGTTGTATTTGTTTCTGTCATAAAGCAAGGGAGGCTTAGCAATCAGTTGAGTTAATAATTTTTTCAGTGGAAGCCAGAGCAGCAAAGTGTCTCTAGAGACATCAGTGATGTGATAGGAGAAATCACTCAATAGAAAGTGTCTGTGTCAGCATCCAACAGGTGGCCTGGGGAAAAGTGTTTGTTATCTTTGGGGTGAGTCACATCCATGGATGTTATCTAGTCTGATATTTAGCAGGGTTGATTTTATTCTCTCCTTCTAGGATGTCACAAGAAATAAAGGGCAGAAGGTAGAAAATTGTGAGTTCTCTCTAAAGATATGCCCTGGAGTGGGCACTTCTTTTGGGGGGATAAGTATATGGCTGCTTGCAGATAAATGGCCATTAAAAAATCCCTGGGCCCATGGGACCCTCCTAAAGGTCCCCACGACCAAGCTTCATAACATCACTGTGTAATGTTCCTCTCGTCCTTCCCATCAAATGCAGGCACACTAAACTTTCATCTGATATGAAAAGATTTTTAAAGTTTAATGTGGTTTTACTTGCACTTTGAGCATCATAAAAGAATTAATTCCAAAGCCATAGAATAGCTTAGATTTAATATTGTAAATCAAAGGATATTATTAATGATTTAAGTAGGAGAATGTCGTGGTCAGTTTTTCAAAACTTCACAAGTACCACCAACGTCAGAACATATTTGTGCCTACTTGGAACCATATTTAAATACGTACTAAAGAATCACGTTACATAATATACTATGATATAAATAACCCACATAATATCTTTTAAATAGTATATCAATGTAATTAGGTGCATTAACATATTTGTATGTAGGTGATGCATGTATAGTATCAATCTAATCACACACTGTTACCGAGTCCAGGCTCACTCTGCTTGCCACAGGACAGGCCGATTAATAGGAGACGAGGTGTTGAGGCAGGGAAGACGACTTTATTCGGAAAGTCCAGAGACCGAGAAGATGGCAGACTAAAGTCTCAAAATAACCATCTTATCGGGGTGTGGATATCAGTTTCTTTTATAGCACAGAGAAGGGGAGGAGATGAAGTAAAAAGGCCATAAAGTTTGCAAATATCCCCTGGAATGGCCAGCTTCAGGGAGGAGATGTGTTAATTTCTTCTTTCTTGTAGCCATCCACAGGTGGACAGAGTCCGGATGCTTCCCGGAACAAAGGCACTTTGGTTTAACATTCAGGCAGAGAGGCAGGGTTCTCCGAGGTAGGCCGTTATGTATAGACAGTATCTTTTAGTGAACAAAAGCAGCGGAGAGCAAAGTTTAAAGTGAAAGGAACAGATCCAACATGTAGTCAGATTTGGCTCTTCCCTGTTAAAACACCACTACCACTACTTCTTATACTAACATCAAAACATAAATGAAACCATTTTTGAACTGTTTCATAACGGTTTGTTATTCCATATACAGTTCAAACATAGTTTGAATATCATGTTTGAATGAATCACTTAACAACTGTTTAAGTCAAATCAGTTGCTCCTTAGCTACATGCATTTATAATAAAATCTTTAAATTATATTTTGAATAAGAAAGAAAATAACAGAGAATTTCTTAGAACATTGCCATTTGTGAGCATGAAGGGTCATTACAAAAACACAGTGATATTGTTTGTAAAAGTCACACCTTGTTTTGCCTAAACTTGTCCCAATTTTATAGTAGATAATAAATCTATAATTTGCTAGTTTATTCTCAATTCTTGTAATTAGATATTAAAATATTTCTGCATTTTCTTGGGGGGAAAAAAACAATAGCTTCAGTTTTACTTATGAAAGTTACTTTGAAAAAGTGTTTTAATATATATTTAATATTTTTTCTAAGTGAGAATGACATTTATGACAACATTTAAGAAAATGCAAAATATTAATTTCAGTGAATTTTAAGTATCTTGGAATCTTTGTCACCCATATGAACAGAAGTTAAACTCATTGATAACAAATGTCATCTCAACATAGTACATGTTATTTTTTTTTCCTTTTTTGATGCTTTGATGCATCAAAATGTGCATATACGCATATGATAAAATACTCATTAAACGATGCATAGTCTATAGATTAAAGGATGCTTTTTGTGGTTTTAAAATGTGACTGCTTTTAAATTACATTCTATAGTGGCAAAGCAAATGAACACAAGCTTAATTCAGTCTCAGTTTCAGATAGAAAGAATATGCCTCCATAAAGTTTATTAGTTTAGAATTTTACCATTATTTTTGAGGAAACAGTGAACTAGAACTTAAAAAGAGATAAGAAGCTCCAAATTACAACATTGTTAATAGAATTTGTAATTGAATATGTAACTGAAACACACATTTTAAGTACAAATCTTTCTCTTTTAATCATGTCATAATTAGCAGCATGTTACATGCTTTATAAAAATATGGGCATATAAATGTACAAATTAACATAAATTTATATAACTGTATTCTACAAAAATTCAGCATTTTATGTACCACAAAAGAAATGGACAAAGTTATGTTCATTTTGTACATATTAAATGTGAGTTTACTAATGAGTTTCTTGTAGATTATTTTTCTATTAAATAAATTAATAAAATATCCTGCAACTCTTACAGAGAGATTCCAAGTTACCACAGAAAACAGGCTGTTACTTGGGAAGCACAGTGCACATCTTCTAGAAAACCCAAGGGATGAAGGTTAGGGAGAGAAAGAAAGCAGACTGCTTTGATCTTGTTTTTGAGCTAAAAATTTTATCCTTTCTTGTGACTAGCACTAAATAGTGCACATTAAATGTTCAACAAATGTTTAATACTGCGTAAGAGTGAAAATCTTTATATAAGCTAATTATATAGAATATTTTATTTTTTATCTATACATCATAGGCATGATTTTAAATAAAAACTTAAAAACATTTAACACTTTTGTTTTTTGCACATTTAAATTTCAAAATTATATGGGTGAAAAGAAAAATAGAAATCATAACTCCTCTATTCTGAAAATAAAGAAACAAGGATTTTAGATAGTATATGATATATTGAAATTAGTCAGCTAGTTAAGGACAGGCACAAAATTTAAAATCAAGTTTCCTGTTTATTTTACTGTTCCTCATGCTTTTCATATTTCTTTCTGGCTCTTTGGAGCTTTAAACTGTTACATCAAATTACTTTTCTTCTTCAGTTCTCTCTCTCTTATGCCTCACTCTCCTCCAAATTTTATTACCTCTGTGAACTTCTATTTTTAGACCTTCTTATTGACCATTGTTTTTCAATACTGGTTCCAAAGTGCCCTCCAGAATGTCATGGAAGATGGTGGAGCAGGAAACTCCAGGAAATGGCCCCTTAACTGAAACAACTATTGGGCTAATAGCTCAATAAGAATTGTCAAAGTCAACTATCAGGACTCTGGATTCTAGTGGGACAATTGTAGTGCCCAGGAGAGTGCATGAGGAATAAAGAGGCCAGTAAAGTTTGAGGAATTTTAGCATTTTGTATAACAGCTACCATCCCTATTCCCAAGCTTCATGCAGCCAACTCTGGGGATGGTCGCATACATTCCTGATGTGGCTTGTTGGTGCCTGGTTGGACAATATGGACTTTATCCTATAGATATCAGGGTTGCATGTTAGTTTGTCTGTTGGTTTGCTGGGGAACTGGTGCAGAGTTTGGCTCAAATGGCTTCCCAGGTAGCATTTGTAAAAAAATAATTTAAAGAAAAAAATCTTTTTTTTTCATTTTATATTGGGCCCAGGCATTTAAGGAAATCACTGTAAGGTCATTAGATGACTGTAGAGATAACAGAACAAATATTTCAGTGATCATACATGACAAGGAATACAGTCTTTGCAAAAATAAAAGTAAAAAAGCTTACAAAAGTCACTAAACAAATGAACAACTTGCAGCCCTCAACAAGTAACATCAATAATCTCTGGGGAGGGAGGATAATTTGATTTCCAGAGTCAACCCATTACAATATTAAAAATGTCCAATTCTCAAAAAAAATTTTAAAGCATCCAAATAAAACAAAAGAGAAAACAAAATAAAAACGAAAAAAACAAAAACAGCAAATTTGAAGATAGGGCAATTGAAATCAGTCTTTGGAGGAAAACAAGTTTTTAAAAGAATGAAGACGAACAGAGCCTAAGGCACCAAGAAACATACGAAAATAGGAATTATGGGAATTGCAGAAACAGAAGAGAAAGAGAAAAGGAGCAGAAAATATATTTAAAGAAATAATGTCTGAAAACTTCCCAAATTTGAAGAAATATATGAATTTGCATATCCAAGAAGCTGAATGAACTCCAAGCAAGGTACAACAAAGAGATCTACACCAAAACACATTATAATCAAACCTTTGAAAGACAGAGAGAGAATCTTTAAAAAGTGCAAAAGAAGAAGTTACTCATCATGTACAGAGGTTTCTCATCAGCTGATTCTCATCAGAAAGTATGGCGGCAGTAGGATGATACATCTAAGTGCTCAAGAAAAGAAACCCTGTAAAATAAGAATTCTATAAGAGGCAAAGCTATCATTCAAAAATGAGGGGAAAATTAAGACACTCCCAGATAAACAAAAGCTGTGGCCATTTGGTGTCTGCTCCACAATAAATGATAAAGGGACTCCTTCAGCCTGAACAGGACACTGTAGCCATGCAAAGAAACAAAGATCACTGGGAAAGATAAATAAATATTTATTTACTCATAAATAAATATAAAAAGTTGGATTATTTTATTTTTGATGTCTATTCTTTTAGTTTCCTAAATTATTTAAAAGACAAATGCATGAAACAATAAGTGTAAATCTATGTTACTAGATAGAGAATGTGTAAATATGCAATTTGTGACAATAAAAGCATAAAAGGGTGGGGGGAAAGACTTGGATAGGAATAATTTATGATATTGAAACTAAGTTGGTATCAATTCAAATTTATTGTTATAAATGTAAGATATTCTTTGTAATCACCAATATAACCATTAACAGAATATATTTTAGAAAACATACCAAAGAGAATGAGCAGGGGTCAAAATAATTCACAGCAAAAACTGAACTAAAAACAAGAAAGACAGTAATGGAAGAAATGAAGAATAAAAATGGTATAAGAAATACAGAAAGCAATTAGTACTTTAGAAGCAGTCCTTCCTTATCAGTAATTACTTTAAATGAAAGTGGACTAAATTCTCAAAGGCAAAGGTGATTGACAGAATGGATTAAAAAAACATAATCAACTCTGTGTTGTTTACAAGAGACTCACTGTAAATTCAATAACAAATAGGCTGAAAGTTAAAGAATGGAAAAAAAAATGTTTCATGTAAGTAGTAACCAAAAGAGCTGAAAGACTATACTAATATTAGACAAAATAGACTTTATGTTAAAACGTGTCATGAGAGATAAGGAAGGGCATTATATAGTAATGTGTCAATTCATCAAGAAGAAATAACAATTATAAATATATATATATATACACAATAAACCTCAAAATATATGAAGCAAATACTGACAGAATTGAAGAAAGAAATAGTTATGCAACAGATGTCTACAGTATTGTTGGAAACGCTACAATAATACAGTTGGAAACAGTATATTAGTTGAAGACGTCAAATCTCAATGGAATAAATCTAGAAATCAATGAAAACTAAATTCACAAATACATGAAAATTTTAAAATACGCTCTGAAACAACAAATAGTTTAAAGAAGAAATCACTAGAGAATAAGAAAATATTTTGAGATGCCTGGAAGCAAAAACACAACATACCAAAAGCTGTAGTATGTAGTAAAAAAAAGCACTCAGTGGGAAGTTTATAGTTCTAAATATCTACATTTAAAAAGGAGCAAGGTCTCTAATTAATAACTTAACTGTACGCCATAAGAAAGTAGGGACAGATGAGCAAACTATACCTAAAGCAAGAAAAGGAAGGCAGTAATAAAGATTGAAGAGATGAATGAAATAAGAGAATAACAAGACAATAGAGAGAATTAATGAAACCAACAATTGGTTCTTTGAAAATATCAGTAAATTTAACAAAGTTTTATTTAAATTGACTAAGAAAATATGAGAAAATGTGCAAACTAAAATAAGAAATGAAAACAGAGACATTACTACAAACTTTACATGGATGAAAAATACTACTGTAGAATACTAGGAGCCCTTGCTTGCCAAAAAAGTAGATAATTTAAATGAAATGGACAAATTCCTAGAAATACACATATTACTAAAATTAGTCCAAGAATAAATGGGATATCCCAACAGACATATAATAAGAAAAGATATTGGATCCATAATCATAAACCCCCAACAAAGAAATTCCAAAAACAGATGTGTTTACTGGTGAATTTTACAAATCATTAAAAGGAGAATTATCACCAGTCCTACTCAAACACTTACCAAAAATATAAGAGGAGGAACACGTCCTTACAGGTTCTATCAGGACAGCATTATCTGATGATGAAGCCAGATAAAAATGTCAAGAGGAAAGACAGCTATAGACCGAAGTCCTTTATGAATATTGACAGGAAAACTCTCAGTAAAATACTAGCAAACCAGATCCAACATATTAAAATGATTATACACCATGACAAATGGGATTTATCTCAGAAATGCAAGGGCACTATATTCATTTGCTAGAGCTACCATAATGAAATATCACAGACTGGTTACTTAACAAATTCATGTTTTCACAGTTCTGGAGGCAGGAAGTCCAAGGTCAAAGTGCCAGCAAATTTGGTTTCCTCTGAGGCCTTTCTTCTTGGGCTTTTGCTATTCTTACAGGTTTTTTGATGTGGTTTTTCCTCTGTGCAGGTGCATACCTGGTGTCTCTCTGTGTACCCTAATTTCCTTTTCTTATAGGGACAGCAGTCAGATCGTATTGGGGTACACCCTAAAGGCCTCATTTTAACTTAATTACCTCTTTAAAGGCTCTATCTCCAAATACAGTCCCATTCTGAGATACTGGGGGTAAAATCTTCTAGATATAAACTTAGAGGAGACATAATTCAGCCCCAAACAGGTGATTCAACATAAGAAAATCAATCAGTGTAATATACCACATTAACAGAATGAAAGAACTAAAAAACCAAAGCAATCTCCACATCTCAACAAATGTGGACAAAGCATTTGATAAAATTCAACATTCTTTCATGATAAAAGTACTCACCAAACTAGGAATTGATGGAACTTCCTTTACATGATAAAGAGCATTTAAGAAAATCACATAGCTACAATCATATTCAATGGTGAAAATTGAAAGCTTTCCCCCTAAGCTCATGAACAAGACAAAAATGCCCATTGTCACCACTGATATTTTGAGATACTATGATCTTATCTAGAAAAAGTTTTAAGGAATCACAAAAAATTACTAGAGCTAATTAACAAATTCAGCAAAATTGCGTGTTAAAAGATCAATACACAGAAATTAGATGTGTTCCTCTGCCCCATCAGTGAACAATCTAAGCAGTAAATTAAGAATATCATTCCATTTATGATATCATCTAAAAGAATAAAATACCTAGGAAATAATTTTAACCAAAGATCTGAAAGACTTGTACATTGAAAACTATAGAACAATGCCAAAAGAAATTAAAGACTTTAGTAAATGAAAAGACATCCCTTATTCTTGGATTGCAATTCCTATCATAATTCCAGTGCCCTTTTTTTTTTTATTTTTCAGAAATAGAACCGTCAAAGTTCCCCCAATAGCAAAAACAGTGTTGAGAAAGAAAAACAGTGTGGGTCTTTAGAAGACTCACACTTCTCAGTTTCAAAAGTTTCACGAATCAAAATAGTGTGGTATTGGCATAAGGATAAATATATGGACCAACACATTAAAATTAAAAGTCCTGAAATAAACCCAAACCTCTATGACCAATTCATTTTGGACAAGTGTGCCAAGACCATTCAATGGGGGAAAGAATCATGTCAACAAATGGTGCTGGGACAACTGGATAGGCACATGTGAAAGAATGAAGTTGGACAGTGTACCTCATTCTATACATTAAAAATTGACTCAAAATGGGTCAATGGGCTAAACATAAGATCTAGAGCTCTAAAACTATTAGAAGAAAACATAAGGGGAAATCTTCATGGCATTGAATTTCACAGTGTATTCTTTCATTACACACACATACACACACACACACACACAACCATGAGCAAAACAGAAAAAATAGCTGTCTTTAAAAATTAAAAACTTTTATTCATCAAACAACATTATTAAGAAGGTAAAAAGACAACCTATAGAAAGTGAGAAAATTTTTTCAAATGATGAATCTGGTACAAGTTTTGCATCTAGAATATATAAATAACTCTTATGACTCAACAACAGAAAGACAAAAAAACTATTAAAAATGGGCAAAGTACTTGAACAGACATTTACTCAAAGAACACATGAAGATGGCCAACAGCATATCAAAATATCTGCAGCATCAGGTGTCATTAAGGAAGTGCAATTCAAAACCACAGTGATGTAACACTTCATACTATGATGGTTATAGTTAAAAACCAGAAAGGTGTTGGAGAAGATGTAGAGAAATAGGAATCCTGATACATTGTTGTAAAAATGTAAAATGGTGCAGCCACTGCAGAATAGAGTTTGGTGGATCCTCAAAAAGTTAAGCCTGGAATTATCATATGACCCATTAATTTCACTCCTAGGTAGACACTCCAAAGAACTGAAAATAGGTACTCAAACAGATCTTGTTCATGGGCATTGGTAGCCGAAAGGTGGAAACAAACCAAATGTTGAACTATGAGTGAATGGATAAAGGAATTGTATATCCATGCGATAGAATATTTTTCAAACTTAAAAATAAATGAAATACTGATACATTTTACAATCTGGATGAATCTCAAAAACACAATGATAACTGAAATAAGCTAGACAAAAAGGTCACATGTTAAATGACTCTTTTTATGTGAAACACCCAAATTTGTAGATACAGAAAGCAGATTAGTGGTTGCCAGAGAATGAGGGAAAGGAGGAATAAGATACGGAGTGTTCTGGGGAGATAAAAAATTTTGGAGCAACAGAGACATGGTAGTTGCACAACATTGTGAATGCACTAAATTCATCGAATTGTATACTTTTAAATGTTTAATTCTATGTTGTGTGAATATTATCTCAGTTTAAAAAATAAGCCCTCTAGAATTGTGCTGTTGAATAGAACTCTAATGCCAGGAACATGTGTAATTTTAGATTTTCTAGTAGCTATGTGAAAAATATAAAACAAAACAGATGAGATTTCATTTAAAATATGTTTTATTAAATCAGTATATCAAAACATTATTTTAATGTATGGTAAATATAAAGATTGTTAATAAGATCTTTTGGGTTTTTGTACTGCCTATAATAGAGTGTGTATTTGATACAGCTCATCACAAGTCAAGCTAGCCATGTTACAAATTCTCAGTGATCACACCTGCCTGCTACCTTTGTCATAGAGTGTGCCACATTAAAAACTAAAGGACCTTTCCATAAAACTCAACAAAAGTCACCTTCTTAAAAACTGAAAAAATTATTCTTATAGAGTTTATTCTGTATAGAGTTCATTATGATTGGAGAAAGAAAAGTCTATCCTATCCCAAGCAAGTGAAGAGGACTTTGTCCAGCAAACATTTTTAAATTTTACTCAAAATAGTTGCTCCTATTGTGTAGTCTTAACTTATAAAATACTTAAAAGGAAATAATATGTACAGAATATATATATAGCTGTGTATAGTGATGTAAATCCTTCCCAACAAAATCCAATGCTGCATGAAATGAAGTTGTTCATGACTTCAAGTAATTTGTTTATTTTGAAATTAACTAACCATAATAGGGCTAATAAAATCAGTAAGAGACAAGAATAGAAAAAGTCAATTATTATTTGCAAATGATGTGATTGTATATCTAGGAAACCTAGATCTCAAGGTTTAATTGAGATCTCAAAAGATCTCAATTAAAAAGCACTATAATTGAGAAATCTTTTGGATTCAGGAGGAATACTCAAGCAGGACTACTCCTGATTCTATCAATAAACATTTAGAAAATACAATGAAAGATGACATTCACTGTATCAACTGTATAATTAACATACCCATAAAAATGTATCAGCTGCAAGAGGAAAAACCCTTTAGAATTATAAGTACATAAGAATTTGTCTGTAAATGGGAAGTCATAACATTTTTGAAAGATGTGACAAAATAAAAATGGCAAGCTGAGTGACGTGTAAGAAGTCCAAATACTCTGATTACTGTTCTGTAAGGAAGCCAAAGGCCAAGGTGGTGAGAGAATGGTCCTGTGGAAGAGCACTGATGCACATGCCCCATTGACATGTGAGCAGAGACTCTTGGAACTTTCTAGTCTAGCACACTGAGCAGCAGAATGCAACAAAGTGAATGGCATGGAAAAGAATAATTAAGTGGTTGAGTTGAGGCTGAAATACTGGCCTACAGAATCATGACTGAACGCAATGTTTTTCTTTTAAGTCATGAAGTTTTAAGATAACTTATGCCAAAAAAAAGTATTATTGTAAGGAAGGGTTTAACTAATGAATTTAATGCATTCCAATATCAATCCAAATATGACTACTTTTCAAAACTAAGATTAAACCTGGGTATGGAATTTCCAGAAAGGCTCATTTATCTCATTCCACTTTCTTCCTTTCAGTTTGTGTAGAATGTTAAGACTGTGTAATAGTTATTTTGGATCAAGACGTAGCTTTGAGGATGGAAAACAGAAGGAGTGAAGAAGAGAGAAGAACCCTAGCTTTCTAGTGATATTGTCAAGCCACCAATTCTAGACTTCTCCCCAGTACCTGAGAAAGAATAAAATCTTTTGTGTTTACACTATCAAAGTGATATGAAAGTTTCAGTGATTAACTATTTGAAAATAGTATGCATTCTTACAATCTTAACTCATATCTTAGGGGAAGGTTAATGTAAAATGGCTCCGAATGATAAAAAGAAATAAGTGAACTAACAGAAAATAATAAATACATTTTAGTCACAGGTTCTGGAAAGCTTTGTGTAGGAACTAATGGAATAAATTCTGAAGCTTATTTAAATTAAACTGAGTGTAATTAAATATGACTCCATAGCATAAACTGCCATAAAAATTATTTGTGACATGTATGGCAGATAAATAAATGTTAAACATTGTATGACATCGTGGTGAATTTAGTATACATTTGTTTCACCGTTAGCATGTCGTTATACTTTTAGTTTGCTTCAAATATTTCACTGTTATAAATAATACAAAAAAGCAAATTGAATTGAGGCACACATTTTTACTTCTTTAATTGCCGAAGTGTGTCTGTTTGTATGTGTGTATGTATGCTGCTTAGTGATAATACATAATGTTGGCAGGGGCCAGAGCAACATACATTCTTAGTCCAAATTATTAGATTGAAAATTGGTATTCATTTTGACAGCTCAAATATGAATGAAAAATTTAAATTTGTTAACAAAATTTGTTTCACATGTTCTAAGGATTTATTCTAAAAATAAAGTTTGTTAAAAAAGAGTGTGTAGTGTATACAAGATATGATTCATTTAGAATAAATAGTAATGGAGATCGAAATGACCATGATGATGAGACTGATTAAATAAATTATAAATATTTTACATCTACATAATGTAAAACAGTGTAATTACTAAAAATAATAAAGAGATATGGGTAACAATATAAAAATATGTCTAACACATAATTGAGAAAAAGGATACAAACCTACAGATCTAACATTACACTTGTATGTCTTATGTTACCATATATATGCATATGTTTATATAATAATGTTTTATATATATACACAGAAAAATACATACACACATATTTATTAAACTTTAGATCTTACTATATAATTATTTGATATATACATAAAAATATTTCAGAAGAATTATGGGAGACCTTTATTATATAATATGTAGGGCTTTTTTTCTGGTTATTTTCCCCAAAATATTACAAAATTGCATACTAAGTATGTTTAATATGTAACATTAAAATGTAGAAGTAGTATCAGATTTGTATGTATATATACGCATACATATAAGAGTTGGACAATTCATTTTTCTTTGGTAAAGCAATTTAACAATATGTACCAAGAATTTTAAGAAATATTTTAAATTTTGACCTTTGAATTCCTCTTTTGAAATTAGGACAAGATAATATAAAATAAGGGGGAAGTGTATAATCATTAATATGTATATTATTGTATTGTGTTTATTACACTAAAAAGAATAATTAAATTATATCTAGTCCACATGATAAAATCTAGTCATTTTTTAAATGATGATTTTGAATGAGAAATCAGTTCTTGTGCAAATTCTGATCATCACCAGGGCTAATAATCATCTGTCATGGACAGTTTTACTAGTATCTCCTGTACAGCCTCTTCTGATTGGTCAGTGCCAATGTGATACTTTATGAGGTACTTCTGTTTACAAGGATGGAAAATAAACATAAATGTCTTGAAATGCAAAAACATTCATCCATTCATTGAAAAATAGCTTGAAAAATGGTACCAAAATGCTTCTGATATGTGCTAGATTGTTTCCTAATTCGATTTTATATTTCTCATATTTTCTGTGATACAGTTTTTTGTTATTGCAGATTTTACTTTTATAAAAGAGAAAACCAAAAATAAGCAATGGCATCAAAGTGTTTGCAATACCAGTATTTACACATTTTTAGTGGAATCATTTCTATTTTATGAAGATCATTTTCATATCACACACACACATACACACACACACAGAGGCTGTTTTTACTTGATTGACATGACCCAGGGCTGGATTTATCTGCTTCATTAATTGATTTCCATAGTTACTGTCTCATATAATGAAACTTTTTCTTGGACTCTGTAATTCAGTTTGATTTCTGGATGGCATCTACATACTATTACCATTTTCAGTGCTACACTTCACTGAACTGAATGATTTAATGTATTTTTCTGTATGCCAGAGGGCCTTACAAACAGGCTAGATTAGAAAGCATGGAATTCAAAGATCTTCCTATTTTCAATCTTTCAGTACCTCCTATTTTTAAGTCTTCATAATGCCACTGTTAGTGTGTTGCCTAAAGTTTTTACTTAATCTTTTGTAAATTTCTTGTTTGACAAGATACCTCCTTTTCCAGGGGGAAATTAGAAATACATTTGAAAACATACACTCTATCATAATTTTTTCTCTAAATATTTTCCTTATTTAATCGAAAGAAAAATATTAAATAAAATAATAAAACATAATAATAATAATAAATAAAATAAAAACAAACTCTAACCTCTAAGGAAGGTGGCATAAGTCACACCACTTGGAATGTGAGTGTCTATAGCACATCCTTGCCCTCCCATATGAAGATGCCAGAGAGAGAAAGATGAAAACAAACAAAAGCAGAGAAGTTAAAGCTTTAAGGTAGCCCTCCAACAAGCAGATTAAATAATGTCTTCATGTAAACCTTAGCAGATGTAAAGCTCAAAGGAGATGGAAGGGTTGAGGAATGAAGAAGTGTCTTGAAGGGACAAAGAACAGCTTAGAATTAGGACACTGTGCACACGAGGTGGGTAGGTGGTTAAACGTTGATCTAATTAAGTAGATTCAGAGCTCAGAATGTGATGTGGCAAGGATAATGTATAACATTACATCTAACTCCATCATATTCACATATATTTAATTTGTATCTCAAAGCTCTCAGTTCCTAAATTGACATGCGGATTATATTCATTTTAAACACAAGATTTTCTCCTTACATAAAAACATATTTATGTGAAGAAAAGTTAAAATTGCATCTTTAATATCCTTGATATAATAGTGGATTTAACTTTATATCATGTAATTACATTTTGATTCAAAACTAGCTGGAAGAATACAATTAGGAATAAAGGTGTAAATATTTGGGCCTTGGTATAATATTGTTTTATACTTTCTGGAATATAAGTTCTGTGAGGACAGGACTATTTCTGCCCATTTCAAAAATGTACTTAACACACACATATTACCCAGCAGATCATATGACTGTGCCCCCTTTCCTGGGAAATAAGAAGGGGTCTTATAGTTTCAAGGTGGAAAATAGGGCTGTAGATAAGGATCAGGGCTGATGTAGTCTTGCATTCTTCTTCTCCTCCTGATGGCACTGAGATCATTAGGGCTGGCGTCAGGTAGTTCCGGAATAGGTTCTGGTGGTCCTTGAAGTTATCTTTTTGTGACCTTCTTTCTGGAATGAAGAATGCTCACAAAGGAAGAGTGCTAGGGAGTGTTGTCTTGGAGAAGTAAACATCAGATGCATAGTACCACTTTAGCTAGAGGGCAGTCACTATCAGAGTGCAATTATGCAAGAAAGAAAGGGGAGAAAAAACCATCTGTAGGAGACCAGTTGAATGGGAGGAAAGAATAAGGGCTGAATAAGGGCTAACATAATGGGGGTGTCTCAGCTAGTCTCTGCTACAGCAGAACCAGTGTAGCATAATGATAACGAGCCCGTATTTCTGGAGCTGGGGCTGGGGAGTGCTGTATTCCAACCCCATATCTGCCACTTAATAGTCATATGTCCTTAGGAAAGTTACACAGTTGTTCCCTGTTCCAGTGTTCCTAACTTTAAAATGCAATAATCATTAATCCTCCAAAATAACTCATGTGATTTTGGAGGATTAAGTGAATAAAACCTAATAAAGCATGGAAAACAGTGTGTCGCACATAGTAAGTACTTAAAGTGTGTTAGAAATTATTGAGAAAATCATGTTTTACTGAAATCTTTATTCTTATACATTATTAGTCAGTGTTTTTTATGCTTCCTTTAATTTTCTCTTGTTTTATGCTGTAAGTTTTCAATATTTATATTATCCTTGCTCCCCTGCTTATAACTGTACAACCTTGAATAATTATTTAACCTCTCTAAGATCTAATACCACATCTGTAAAATGAGGATAATAATATTTGCTTCAATATTTGAATGTTCAATGCTGAGAAAAGAATTTAGTACGATGTCTAGCACGTACTTAGTGTTCAAAAATGTTCAGTTATTAAAGTTATTATTGTTGTTTTTAAAATTTTTTGTTTGCTAAAAATGGACTCTAGGTGTATGGATCAAAAGCTAATAATACCCTTCATATACTACAACTCATATTTCATTTAGAAATTACTTCACAGTCATGTACCAAAATTATTTCCCATGCAGTATATAGTTAATCTCTAAATGGTGTTCTCTAACCAGTACACTTCAACTTGTCTCTTTCTTTCAGCATTCCTTCTGTGTATTACTTTATATTTATCTAAATTAAATCTCATCCTGTATTGCTGTTTTCCCATTTCTCACTTTTCATCACTTTGAAACTTTTCTCACTTTCCACTAGGTTTGCAGTTTATTTTGAAAATCTATCTGTAGCTCTGATAAATGCACCCTCTTCTTTCTGTTGATCAAATGCACTGATAGACCCCTCTCTGGATTCAGCTTGACTCATATAATTATAACATTCTTTTTCTATATTTTCAATAATTTATTTCTGTAATTTATATTATCAGTAGTAGTAGTAATAATGATGAAAACAAACTTGAAAGTACTTGGATCTTAGAAACTACAGGGATTGGTTCATTGTTCTTTGTTGCATTTCTCTGAGCCCAAATGCCTAACAAAAGGGGCCAAAGATTATTGCAAATAATCTATTTTTCTTGATGAGTGAAAAATAAAACAGCATATTTTAAATTACTCCCTTCAATCCCCCTCATATTCCCTTCCACGAGGAATAAATTTTCGTGAGGATTGTTTGGTCACTGGGATTTATATCCAAGTGTGTGGGATATATATACACATATACATAATATATTTATTTATATTATAAATAATGTTATATATACTTGGTATATATTACATATAATAATCCTTATATATATTATACATTTGCATCCAACACAGATATTGACCAATCTGCTTATAAAAATCCATGTTTTCTTTATTATTTATCTGGCATTAAATTTCAGCCTTCTTAGTCTTAAGAAAACTATAGTGAACACTCCAGATTATTAGTGAAAGGGCAGACCTGCTCAGTTCTCACGTGGGAGCTGCAGGGACCAGAGATCAGAACTGACACAAGAAAATTTGTAGCTGTTTCTGTTCTGACTCCCCAAGAATACTAATAGGTTCAAGAAGGGAAGTGATGACATTTCCAAATGTACGCTATTAAGAGGCATATATTAAATACTTGTTAACTGATGAATAATAATTTTGAAATAAAGAAAAACAATATATTATAAAGTGGTAGCTATTAATTTCATCTTAGATTATAAATTTTTCCCCAAGATACAATACGTTGTTAATACTGTCTTGCTTTCCCTAACTCCTCCCCTCTCTTCCTCTCTCAATCTCTCTATTTGCCTCCCTTTTGGCCGGCTCTCTATATTTCTCTGTCTCTCTGTGATTCTGTCTGTCTCTGTCTGCCTGTCTGTCTGTTTCTTTCTCTCTTTCTATTTTTTTTCTTATTAGTTGGCAATATATGTCAGTTGTATGGTATAAATAAATGAATATTTCTCAAACAACTATATTCTATAGTTTGAAATGGGCATTTTGTAGTTTTTATGATTTTTTATCACATATAATTGACTTACAATATTATATTAGTTTCAGATTAGTTACAATACAGTGATTTGATATTTTTATATATTGTGAAATGATCAACATGATAAGTCTACTTACTATATAGCTATGATCAAAATTAGGTGTCAGGTATATATAAATTCCCTAAATTGAGACTGATTCTTCATTATATTTTAAAGGTGATATATAACATTTATAAAATCATATTTTACATGAATAAAAGGAAATTTACACTTACAGATCAATTCAGGAAGAAAAATATAAAGGTGTCTGTTGGATTGACCCCTTTATCATTATGTAATTCTCTCTTTTGTCTTTTATTACAGTCTTTCTTTCAAAGTCTATTTTGTCAGTTATGAGTATAGCTACTACAGCTTTCTTTTCATATTTTTTGCATGGAATATATTTTTCCATCCCTTTACTTTCAGCCTGTGTGTTTTTGTTCCAAAGCTAGTCTCCTGTAAGTAGCATATAGATGGGTCTTCTTTTTTTAAAATCCATGCATACTCTCTATGTCTTTAGATTGGTGAATTTTGTCCATTTATATATAAAGTATAGTAATTATTGATAGTTAAGCACTTATTGCCACTTTTTCAATTATTTTCTGGTTGTTTTTATAGTCCCTCTTTTTTCTTTTATTCTTTTTCTCTCTTCCCTTATGTTTTCGTGGTTTTCTTTATTGTTTTGTTTAAATTCCTTTCCCATTTTTTCTTTTGTGTATATTTACTCTAGGTTTTTTCCTTGGTGGTACATACGGCATCCTTTGTAATAAGTAGTGTGTTTTAAGTGGTAGCAATTTACATTCATACACATTCCAAAGCTATATCTTTTATCACCTCACCCTTGTTTTATACTTTGATGACACATTTTACAACTTTCTATTTCATGCATCCCTTAACTAAATATTGCAATTTCAGTTTTTACTGCTTTTGTTTTTAACCTCCGTGCTTGCTTTATGAGTAACTGATTCACTATCTTTTTTTTATTATTATTCTTTTGGAGTATCCACCCCTTTACTTACATTATCTATCTGTCCTTGCATGTTGCCTAATTATTTTTTAAACACCTTTGTTGGAAGATAATTGCTTTACAATGGTGTGTTAGTTTCTGCTGTATAACAAAGTGAATCAGCTATACGTATACATACATCCCCATATCTCCACCCTCTTGTGTGTCCCTCCCACCCTCCCTATCCCACCCATCTATCTGGACACAAAGCACCAAGCTGATCTCCCTGTGCTATGCGGCTGCTTCCCAATAGCTATTTTACATTTGGTAGTTTAAATATGCCAATGCCACTCTCTCAATTTGGCCCATATTACCCTCCCCATTCCCTGTATCTTCAAATCCATTCTCTATGTCTGTGTCTTTATTCTTGTCCTCCCCTGAGGGTCTTAAGAATCTTTTTTTTTTTTTTTTAGATTCCATATATATGTGTAAGGTATTTGGTTTTTTTTCTGACTTACGTCACTCTGTATGACAGACTCTAGGTCCATCCACCTCACTACAAATAACTCAATTTCGTTTCTTTTTATGGCTGAGTAATATTCCATTGAATATATGTGCCAAATCTTCTTTATCCATTCATCTGTTGATGGATGCTTAGGTTGCTTCCATGTCCTGGCTCTTGTAAATAAACCTGCACTGAACATTGTGGTACATGACTCTTTTTGAATTATGGTCTTCTCAGGGTATATGCCCATTAGTGGGATTGCTGGGTAATATGGTAGTTCTATTTATAGTTTTTTAAGGAACCTCCCTACTGTTCTCCATAGTGGCTGTATCAATTTACATTCCCACCAACAGAGCAAGAGGGTTCCCTTTTCTCCACAACCTGTCTAGCAATTATTGTTTGTAGATTTTTTGATGATGGCCATTCTGAGTAGTGTGAGGTGATACCTCATTGTAATTTTGATTTTCATTTCTCTAATGCTTAGTGATGTTGAGCATCCTTTCATGTGTTTTTGGGCAATCTGTATATATTCTTCGGAGAAATGTCTATTTAGGTCTTCTGCCCATTTTTGGATTCGGTTGCTGTTTTTGATATTGAGGTGCATAAAATGCTTGTATATTTTGGAGATTAATCCTTTGTCAGTTGCTTCTTTTGCAGATATTTTCTTCCATTCTGAGGGTTGTCTTTTCATTTTGTTTGTGGTTTCCTTTGCTGGGCAAAAGCATTTACGTTTCATTAGGTCCCATTTGTTTATGTTTGTTTTTATTTCCATTTCTTTAGGAGGTGGGTCAAAAAGGATCTTGCTGTGATTTATGTCGTAGAGTATTCTGCCTATGTTTTCCTCTAAGAGTTTTATAGTGTCTGGCCTTACATTTAGGTCTTTAATCCATTTTGAGTTTATTTTTGTGTATGGTGTTAGGGAGTGATCTAATCTCATTCTTTTACATGTAGCTCTCCAGCTTTCCAAGTACCACTTATTGAAGAGACTGTCTTTTCTCCATTGTATATTCTTGCCTCCTTTATCAAAAATAAGGTGACCATATGTGAATGGGTTTAACTCTGGGTTTTTTATCCTGTTCCATTTACCTATATTTCTGTTTTTGTGCCAGTACCATGTTGTCTTGATTACTGTAGCTTTGTAGCATAGTCTGAAGTCAGGGAGCCTGATTCCTCCAGCTCCGTTTTTCTTTCTCAATATTAATTTGGCTATTCGGGGTCTTTTTTGTTTCCACACAAATTGTGAAATTTTTTGTTCTAGTTCTGTGAAAACTGCCATTGGTAATTTGATAAGGATTGTGTTGAATCTGTAGATTGCTTTGGGTATTATAGTTATTTTCACAATGTAGACAATTCCAATCCAAGGACATTGTATATCTCTCCATCTGTTTGTATCATCTTTAATTTATTCATCAGTGTCTTATAGTTTTTGCATAGAGGTCTTTTGTCTCCTTAGGTAGGTTCATTCCTAGGTATTTTATTCTTTTTGTTGCAGTGATAAATGGGAGTGTTTCCTTAGTTTCTCTTTCAGATTTTTCATCAATACTGTATAGGAATGCAAGAGATTTCTGTGCATTAATTTGGTATCCTGGTACGTTACCAAATTAATTGTTTAGCTCTAGTAGTTTTTTTTTTTTTTTTTTTTTTTTTTTGCGGTATGCAGGCCTCTCACTGTTTTGGCCTCTCCCTTTGTGGAGCACAGGCTCCAGACGCGCAGGCTCAGCGGCCATGGCTCACAGGCCCAGCCACTCTGTGGTATGTGGGATCTTCCCAGACCAGGGCACGAACCCGTGTCCCCTGCATCGGCAGGCAGACTCTCAACCACTGCGCCACCAGGGAATCCCTCTAGTAGTTTTGTGGTAGCATTTTGGGATTGTCTAGGTATAGTATCATGTCATCTGCAAACAGTGACAGTTTTACTTCTACTTTTCTGATGTAGAATCCTTTTATTTCTTTTTCTTCTCTGATTGCTCTGGCTAAAACTTCCAAAACTATGTTGAATAATAGTGGTGAGAGCGGGCAACCTTGTCTTGTTCCTGATCTTAGTGGAAATGGTTTCAATTTTTCACCATTAAGAGTGATTTTGGCTGTGGGTTTGTCATATATAACCTTTATTATGTTGAGATATGTTCCCTCTATGCCTACTTTCTTGAGGGTTTTTATCATAAATGGGTGTTGAATATTCTTGAAAGCTTTTTCTACATCTATTGAGTTGATCATACAGTTTTACTCCTTCAATTTGTTAATATGGTTTATCACATTGATTGATTTGTGTATATTGAAGAATCCTTGCATTCCTGGGAAAAACCCCACTTGATCATGGTGTATGATCCTTTTAATATGCTGCTGGATTCTGTTTGCTAGTATTTTGTTGAGGATTTTTGCATCTATGTTCATCAGTGATATTGGTCTGTAGTTTTCTTTCTTTGTGACATCTGTGTCTGGTTTTGGTATCAGGGTGATACTGCCCTTGTAGAATGAATTTGGAAGTGTTCCTCCCTCTGCTATATTTTGGAAGAATTTGAGAAGGATAGGTGTTAGCTCTTCTCTAAATGTTTGACAGAATTCACCAGTGCAGCCCTCTGGTCCTGGGATTCTGTTTGTTGGAAGATTTTTAACCACAGTTTCAATTTCATTGCTTGTGACTGGTCTGTTTATATTTTCTGTTTCTTCCTGGTTCTGTTTCAGAAGGTTGTGCTTTTCTAAGAATTTCTTCCAGGTTGTCCAATTTATTGGCATAGAGTTGTTTGTAGTAATCTTGCATGATTCTTTGTATTTCTGCAATGTCAGTTGTTACTTCTCCTTTTTCATTTCTAATTCTATTGATTTGAGTCTCCTTCCTAATTTTCTTGATGAGTCTGGCTAATGGTTTATCAATTTTGTTCATCTTTGCTTTTAGTTTTATTTATCTTTGCTATTGTTTTCTTCATTTCTTTTTCATTTATTTCTGATCTGATCTTTATGATTTCTTTCCTTCTGCTAACTTTGGGATTTATTGTTCTTCTTTCTCTAACTGCTTTAGGTGTAAGGTTAGGCTGTTTATTTCTGGTGTTTCTTGTTTATTGAGGTGGGATTGTGTTCCTATAAACTTCCCTCTTAGAACTGCTTTTGCTGAGTCCCGTAAGTTTTGGGTTGCTGTGTTTTCATTGTTATTTGTTTCTAGGTATTTTTTCGTTTCCTCTTTGATTTCTTCAGTGATCTCTTGGTTATTTAGTAGTGAATTGTTTAACTCAATGTGTGTGTATTTTTTACAGAATTTTTCCTGTAATTGATATCTAGTCTCATAGTGTTGTGGTCAGAAAAGATACTTGATACAATTTCAGTTTTCTTAAATTTACCAAGGCCTGATTTGTGACCCAAGATATGATCTATCCTGGAGAACGTTCCATGAGCACTTGAGAAAAATGTATATTCTGTTGTTTTTGGATGTAATGTCCTATAAATATCAATTAAGTCCATCTTGTTTAATGTATCATTTAAAGCTTGTGTTTCCTTATTTATTTTCATTTTGGATGATCTGTCCATTGGTGAAAGTGGGGTGTTAAAGTCCCCTACTATGATTTTGTTACTGTCGATTTCCCCTTTTATGGCTGTTAGCATTTGCCTTATGTACTGAGGTGCTCCTATGTTGGGTGCATAAATATTTACAATTGTTATATCTTCATCTTGGATCGATCATTATGTAGTGTCCTTCTTTGTCTCTTGTAACTAACAGTCTTTATTTTAAAATCTATTTTGTCTGATATGAGAATTGCTATTCCAGCTTCCTTTTGATTTCCATTTGCATGGAACATCTTTTTCCATCCCCTCACTTTCAGTCTCTATGTGTCCCTAGGTCTGAAGTGGGTCTCTTGTAGGCAGTTTGTCTACAGGTCTTGTTTTTGTATCCATTCAGCCAGTCTATGTCTTTTGGTTGGAGCACTTAATCCATTTACATTTAAGGTAATTATCGATATGTATGTTCCTATTCCCATTTTCTTAATTGTTTTGGGGTTGTTATTGTAGGTCTTTTCCTTCTCTTGTTTTTCCTGCCTATTGAAGTTCCTTTAGCATTTGTTGTAAAGCTGGTTTGGTGGTACTGAATTCTCTTAGCTTTTGCTGGTCTGTAAAGGCTTTAATTTCTCTGTCAAATCTGAATGAGATCCTTGCTGGTAGAGTAATCTTGGTTGTAGGTTTTTCCCTTTCATCACTTTAAATATGTCCTGCCTCTCGCTTCTGGCTTGCAGCGTTAATCAGCTGTTAACCTTATGGGGATTCCCTTGTATGTTATTTGTTGTTTTTCCCTTTCTGCTTTTAATATTTTTTTCTTTGTATTAATTTTTGCTAGTTTGATTAATATTTGTCTTGTTGTGTTTCTCCTTGGATTTATCCTGTATGGGACTCTCTGTGCTTCTTGGACTTGATTGACTATTTCCTTTCCCATATTAGGGAAGTTTTCAACTATAATCTCCTCAAATATTTTGTCAGTCCCTTTCTTTTTCTCTTCTTCTCCTGGGACCCCTATAATTTGAATGTTGGTGTGTTTAATGTTGTCCCAGAGGTCTTAGTCTGTTTTCATTTCTTTTCATTCTGTTTTCTTTATTCTGTTCTGCAGCAGTGAATTCCACCATTCTGTCTTCCAGGTCACTTATCTGTTCTTCTGCCTCAGTTATTCTGCTATTGATTCCTTCTAGAGAATTTTTAATTTCATTTATTGTGTTGTTCATGATTTTTTGTTTGCTCTTTAGTTCTTCTAAGTCCTTGTTAAATGTTTCTTGTATTTTCTCCATCCATTCTATTTCCAAGATTTTGGAACATCTTTACTATCATTCTGAATTCTTTTTCAGGTAGACTGACTATTTCCTCTTGATTTGTTTGTTCTGGTAGGTTTTTACCTTGCTCCTTCATCTGCTGTGAATTTCTCTGTCTTCTCATTTTGCTTAACTTACTGTGTTTGGGGTCTCTGTTTCACAGCCTGCAGGTTCGTAGTTCTCATTGTTTTTCGTGTCTGCTCCAAGTGGCTAAGGTTGGTTCAGTGGGTTGTGTAGGCTTCCTGGTGGAGGGGACTGGTGCTTGTGTTCTGGTGGATAAGGCTGGATCTTGTCTTTCTGGTGGGCAGGCCAGACATACACACTCACAAAAAGAGAACAAGGAAAAAAAAAATATATATATATATGTATATAAAATAAAAATGGAAGACAGAAACCAAATCAATAAACAAATCTACCAATGATAATAAGCTCTAAATACTAAACTAAGATAAACATAAAACCAGAAACAAATTTAATGCAGAAAGCAAACCCCAAGTCTACGGTTGCTTCCCAAATCCACCACCTCAATTTTGCGATGATTGTCTATTCAGGTATTCCATTGATACAGGGTATATCAAGTTGATTGTGGAAATTTAATCTGCTCCTCTGAGGCTGCTGGGAGAGATTTCCCTTTCTCTTCTTTGTTCGTACAGTTCCTGGGGTTCAGCTTTAGATTTGGCCCTGCCTCTACGTGTAGGTCATCTGATGGCATCTGTTCCCCACCCAGACAGGATGGGGTTAAAGGAGCGGTTGGTTAGGGGGCTCTGACTCACTCAGGCTGGTGGGGAGGGAGGGGTGCGGATGCAGGGCGAGCCTGCGGCGGCAGAGGCCGGCGTGACGTTGCACCAGCATGAGGCGCGCCGTGCGTTCTCCCGGGTAAGTTGTCCCTGGATCCTAGGACCCTGGCAGTGGCGGGCTGCACAGCCTCCTGAGACAGAAGGTGTGGATAGTGACCTGTGCTTGCACACAGGCTTTGTGGTGGCGGCAGCAGCAACCGTAGCATTTCATGCCCATATCTGGTATCACACTGATAGCAGCGGCTCGCACCTGTCTCTGGAGCTCGTTTCGGTGGTGCTCTGAATCCTCTCTCCTCACACACCTCGAAACAATGGTCTCTTGACTCTTAGGAAGGTCCAGACTTTTTCCCGGACTCCCTCCTGGCTAGCTGTGGTGCACTAGCCCCCTTCAGGCTGTGTTCACGCAGCCAACCCCAGTCCTCTCCCTGGGATCCGACCTCCAAAGCCTGAGCCTCAGCTCCCAGCCCCCGCCTGCCTCGGCGGGTGAGCAGACAAGCCTCTCAGGCTGGTGAGTGCCGGTTGGCACCGATCCTCTGTGCGGGAATTTCCCCGCTTTGCCCTCCGCACCCCTGTTGCTGCACTCTCCGTAGCTCCAAAGCTTCCCCCGCTCCATCCCCCGTCTCTGCCAGTGAAGGGGCACTTAGTGTGTGGAAACAATTCCTCCTTCACAGCTCCCTCCCACTGGTGCTGGTCCCATCCCTATTCTTTTGTCTCTGTTGTTTCTGTTTTCTTTTGCCCTACCCAGGTTTGTGGGGAGTTTCTTGCCTTTTGGGAGGTCTGAGGTCTTCTGCCAGTGTTCAGTAGGTGTTCTGTAGGAGTTGTTCCACATGTAGATATATTTTTGATGTATTTGTGGGGAGGAAGGTGATCTCCATGTCTTACTCCTTGCCTTCTTGAGGGTGCCCCCCACCCCACTATCTTTATTACACATTTACCTTTTCAGTGAGATTTTTACTTTCATATATTTTATTATGAATAATTAGTGCCATTTCTTTTCAGTTTAAAATGTCTTTAATATTTCTTGTAGAGCCACTTTTGTGATGATGAACTCCTTTATCTTTTGCCTACCTTGGAAACTCTTCACCCCTCCTTCAATTCTGAATAATAACATTGTTGGGTAGAGAAGCCTTGTTTGGAAGTTTTTCCTTTCAGCAATTTGTCACTTCACTCCCTTCAGACCGGTAAAGGTAGTGCTGAAAAATCTGCTGAAATGTTTATGGGGTTTCCCTCGTACATAACTAGTTATTTTTCTCTTTCAGCTTTTAGCATTCTCTCTTTATCCTTAACTCCTGCCATTTTAATTACAGTGTTCCTTGGTGTGTGTTCTTTGGGGTTCATCTCATTAGGAGTTCTCGAGTTTCCTGGACCTGGATATCTGTTTCCTTTCTCAGATTAGGGGAATTTTCAGCCACTCTTTCTTCAAATTACTTTTCTGACTCTTTCTCCTTCTCTTCTCCTTCTGGGACTCCTATCATGCAAAGGTTATTTTACTTGATGTTGTCCCAAATGTCCCTTAAGGCATCTTCACTTTTTAAAATTTATTTTTCATTTTGCTGCTCTATCTGGGTGAGATTCATTGTTTTGTCTTCCAGATCACTGATTCGTTCTTCTACCTCATCCAGTCTGATGTTGAACCCCTTCAGTTTATTTTCCATTCAGTTATAATTTCTGTTTGGTAGTTTCTCATATTTTCTACCTCTTTGTCACAGTTTTCACTGTGTTCATCCATTCTTCTCCCAAGTTAGATGAGCATGTTTATGACCATTACTTTGAACTCATTATCAGGTAGATTGCTTACGCTGCTCATTAGATACCCCCCATAGGTTCTTTTGATTGGAACTTATTCCTATATCTCCTCATTTTGCTTAATTTGTTTCTTTCTATGTATAAGGTATATCAGCTATCTCTCCCAGTCTTGAAGGAGTGGCCTTATTTAGGTGTCTTATGTGGCTCAGAAGTGCAATCTCCCCTGTACACCTGGGCCAGGCACTCGATGGTTGTCCCATATGTGGGCTGTTTGTGCCCTCTTGTGCGGTGGGATTGTGGCTGCTGTGGGGCAATGGCGGGTGTGGCTATCACTCAGCTGGCTGTGAGGCCTGGTCAAGTTGCAGAGGCTCTTAGCTGGGCATGCCCACTAGTGCTAGCAGGTTAGATGGAGATTTCCAATATTGCACCTCCCAGTGCTGGTATTAATAGGGTACCTGACCTCACATCAATGGCTCCTGCCAGCGACTGCTCCATTGGGAGAATCCCAACTCTTTCCAGTCTCTCCGGAAGACACTTCAATATTTGTAAATGGGTTCTCTTCACCTTTGGTCCATGCACTTTTTATTCTGGTGTATTTGTGCTGGTTTTCAGCTTGAGTGAATCTGCACACAGTCCCTTTAAGAGGTTTTTTTTTTTTTTCATTCCCTACAGTTCTATGGTTTTCCAGGGTGTATTCCTCTTTTGTTTTCACATCCAGTTGTTTGGGGCTCATCTCTCCTGTGCAGGATCTAGGGGTTGGGGTGCCTGATGTGGAGCTCGAATCTCTTGATCCCCAGATTAAAAAATTCATACCTTTGTGATCCTGCTAAATTGTGGATTGCTGCAGCTGGGATGTGGACTTTTTCTTGGCTAGCCCGTATCTCTGCCTCTATTATACATCTCAGTGTTGTCCTTTTCTTCTTTGTTGTGGAGGTTCTGTTCATCCAGTTTTCAAGTCTCTTTCCAAGGGAATTATTCCGTTTGTACTTGAAAACTGTGTCCCTGGGAGAAGGTAAGTTTAAGACCTTCCTACAGCACCGTTTTGACACCTCCTTTCTGTTTAGTTTTTTTTTTTTTCTTAGAAGCACATTTATGTAAGCATTTCTTAGCAACATATTAAAATCTGATTATGCAATATAATTTTGAGGGGAAATGACATTATTGTTATTTTTTGTCTCACTAGAATTTTAATATTTGTACTTCTGAGGAAATTACTACATGGAAGTTTATGCTTTCATGATAATATAGCAAATCCCTGCTTCTTAAAACTACAAAATTAGAATTTTGATGAATAACAAATATGGATTATATAAAAGTGCTTTCCGTTTAACTGTGCTAATTATAGAGCTTTGTTTTTATGAGCATAAGAGGAATTACTTAAGGATCTTAGTGTGTTCCTGGGTTGTTATTTTAACAAAATGGTGAGCTTAATGTCTGAATTATTTAATATTAAATTGATAATTAAGAAGTACTTGGTAAATATTGTGTTCTGTGAATTCATTTGTATTACTACTTCTAAGTAAATGAAGTAGTAGCAAGTATGCACTTAGAGATATGATATGACACTCCTTAAGGACCAAATTTAAAATTAAATAAAACCAGTATTGGTTTATTAAATTTTCATGAAGAGAATAATACTAATGAAATATTTTCACCTAATTTTAAACTCTCTCTGCTATTATTTTATTGATAATAAGCAATTAAATAAGCATATATCCATTGATGTATTTTTAACTTTTTATTGAAGTGATTAGAAGCATGTCTGTTTAGAGTTGTTATCTGTTTACTAAGCTGAAATGTTTATGAAGTATCCCACATTATCTATAATCTTGTTTTGTTGCCTTTAAATCTATTCATATTAAATTGAAACAGATATCTCAAATGAGTCAAACCAGAGATTAAAAAGCAGAACTCTGATACTGAGGCATGAAATTGCTGTATGGGACAGTGGGTGTCTAACTCCTATGGAAACTCCAGAAGCACAGTGCCAACACTGGGCGCTCAAGTCCAGAAGGGTTCTCCCAGGGATGAGGTCTGACACATTCCTCTGTTAAACAGAATGAGACATGTCTTCACTGCAATGTTTCTTTGTCAATGTTAACAGTCCCCCTTTGTGCCTTCTGCATATTGACTGCCCTTGTTACATTTTTCCAGATAAACTGCTAAGTTGCAGACCTGAGCTCCTAAGTTAGTCATTAGCTACTTCCTAAGATACCCCAATCCAACAAGCCTACAGCAGAGCCATTGGGAATGATGACATACCCATATGACAGCAGGATCATGCCCTCATTGTGGCTTGAGGTGGTTCAAAAGATGCTGCTGGACCATGCTGCACTAGTTGTTGAGTCTTGAATTTTTTTTTGTTGTCTGAGAAGTGATGCAAACATAAAAGGATAAGGATTACTTTTTATTTTGAGTATTATTTACATCAAAGGCTAGGGTGGCAATGGAGTAAAGAAGCCAATGGGTTTATAAGATTCCTCCTAAGATATTTTCCCTGTTGACTTTCTTTTTTTTATTTATAAAATTAAATTTATTTAAACTAAAAAGAAACACAAAAACTGTACAGCCATTTCTCCCAAACCCACCCCTGCCACTAGCAACCACCAATAAGTTCTCTGTATCTCTGTATATATATATATATATATATATATATATATATATATACACACACACATACATATATACATATCTAAATATGTATGTTTAGATATACATATATATTTAAACACATATTTATATGTATGTAATATACATATGTGTATATATAACATATTTTTATACGTATATATTTATATGTATATATTTATATGTTTATACATATATATATATACATATATATACTTTTTTACAGTAGCCATTTTAATAGGTATGAGGTGGTATCTCATTGTGCTTTTGTTTGCATTTCCCTGATGATTAATGATGTAGAGCACTTTTCTATGTACGTGTTGACTGTCTATAAGTATTCTTCAGAAAAATGTCTATTCAGATCTCATTTTTTAAAAGATCATTGTTTTTGGTATTGAGTTGTAAGAGTTCTTTATATATTTTGGATATTAACCCCTTATCAGATATATGATTTACAAATACTTTCCCATTCAGTCTGTACCTTTGCACTTTGTTGTTGATTTCATTTGTGGTCCAGAAGCTTTTTAGCTTGATATAGTCTCACTTTTTTACTTTTGCTTTCGTTGCTTTTGTTTTTGGTGCCAGATTCAAAAAATTGTCAACAAGACATATGTCAAGAAGGAGCTTATTGCCTATGTTTTCTTCTAGATGTTTTATGGTTTCAGGTCTCACATTCAAGACTTTAATCCATTTTGAGTTAATTTTTTCATATAGTGGAAGATAGTGGTCCAGATTCGTTCTTTTGCATGTGGCTGTCCAATTTTCCTAACACAGTTTATTGAAGAGACTGTCCTTTCACCACTGCATATTCTTGGCTCTTTTGTCAGAAACTAATTGTCAATATATCCATTGGTTTATTTCTGGGCTCTCTATTCTGTTTGAACTGTATGTCTGTTTTTGTACCTATGCCATATTGTCTTGGTTACTAAAAGCTTTGTAGTAAAGTTTGAAATCAGGGAATATGATGCCTCCAGATTTGTTCTTCTTCTTCAATATTGCTTTGATTATTTGGGGTCTTTGTGGTGACATACAAATTTTAGGATTTTTTTTTTCTATTTCTTGGAAAAATGCCATTGGTGTCTTGATAGGGATTTCATTGAATCTGTAGATTTCTTTGGGCAGTAAGGACATTTAAAAAATATTATTTCTTCCAATCCATCAGCATGGAATAGCTTTCCATTTATTTGTGTTTTCTTCAATATCTTTCATTAATGTCTTATAATTTTCAGTGTGTAGTTTTTTCATTTCTTTGGCTAAATGTATTCCTAGGTTTTGTGTTCTTTTGGATGCAATTGTAATGTAGATTTTCTTAATTTATTTTTCTGCTAGCTCACTATAAGTGTATAGAAATGAAACAGATTTTTGCATATTGATTTTGTATTCTGCAAATTTACTGAATTTATTAGTTCTAACAGTTTTTTAATGGAGTCTTTAGGGATTTCTATATATAATATTGTTATCTGCAAATAGTGACAGTTTGTCTTCCTTCTTTCCAAATTGGATAACTTTATTTCTCTATTTTTCCTGATCCCTCTGGCTTGGACTTTCACTACTATGTTGAATACAAGTGGCAAGAGTGGGCATCCTTGTCTTGTTCCTGATCTTTAAGGAAAAGTTTTTAGCTTTTTACCACTGAGTATGATATTCAATGTAGGCTTTCTATATAGGACCTTTATTATGTTGAGATATGTTCCCTCTATCCCCACTTTGTTGAGAGTAATGTTGAATTCTTGCCAAATGCTTTTTCTGCACTTATTGAGATGATTATATGATTTTTATTCTTTACTTTGTTAATGTGGTATATCACATTGACTGATTTGCAGATGTTGAACCATTCTTGTATCCCTGGAATAAATCCCTCTTGATCATGATGTATGATCCTTTTAGTGTATGTTGACATCAGTTTCTTAATAGTTTGTTGAGGGCTTTTGCATCTCTGTCCAGCAGGGTACCAACCTGTAATTTTGTGTCTATATGTGTAGTGTCCTTGTCTGGTTTTGGTATCCTTTTTTTTTTTTTTTTTTTTTTTTGTGGTATGCGGGCCTCTCACTGTTGTGGCCTCTCCCGTTGCGGAGCACAGGCTCCAGACGCGCAGGCTCAGCGACCATGGCTCACGGGCCCAGCAGCTCCGTGGCATGTGGGATCTTCCCGGACGGGGGCACGAACCGGTGTCCCTTGCATCGGCAGGCGGACTCTCAACCACTGCGCCACCAGTGGTTGAAGCCCGATTTTGGTATCTTTTATTTGGTGCCTTTTATTCTGTACATTTCTTCCATTGAATCAGCTATACCGACTCTTTTTATTCTTTCCTCATTTCTGTTCTTTTTCACCTTTGCTTTCTTTCCAAAGGAATTATTTTTGTAACAATGTCAGTGCTGTAAAACTTTACAATTTAGCTTCCTGCCAAAATATATATTTGTGTTAAAAAATTCTATTTGTGGTGAAAACCTATAGTGGTTTTTTTGACATTAATCCTTCAGTTTCCTTTTATTGTACACGAAATAGTACCCAGCTGAAACAAAATTACTGTTTAGAATTTTATATGTAGTACAGTGTTTGATCATATCTTAAAATAGACTTAATTCTACATGAAACAGGTTAAAAAGCTATCCTATGACATTTTATAAATGTACATTGAAACACCCTGTTAAATATATAATTAAAACCAATTATAACTTTTTTTCATGAATTTAAAATAAGTATAATTATTCTCAAAAATAAGAATTAAAAAATGTAAACAAATGTCATCTGATAAAAATTATGTACTTTTATTACAAGTTAATAATACAAAATTAAAAATACAAAACTGAGACTAAATGTAAAAATAGGGACATTTGACAATTTATTACAAAAATATATATTGTCAGATGCTGGAATTCATTAGTATATGTGTTTGGCTCACTTTTTTATTTACTTAACCAGAAATATCTGTTTTACTTGTTTTTTGTATGATGCTATAGTTTAGACTTTTATTATTTAAGAATTACTAAAAATCCTTTCAGGTTTGCTTCAGCAGTTTCTTTCAAAAATAACTATATTTAATTTTTTTAGTACTGTTTACAAAATTTGCTCAAATGAGCAGGGTAAAGATATAGTAGCTAGTAAAATCTTCACAGAATTGAGAAACATTATTGAATTGACATAAAAAACTTAGAATTCTGCGTGAAAAAAGAAAAGGTTTAAAATGTAAATTCTGGCACTTATTGTACTGTACCCCTTTTCTCAAATAATCAAATGTGCTTTGGCAGTTCTGAAACTTATATCTCTAGAATTAAAAAAATTTAAATGTATAATTTAAATCTAGTACACTAATTTTAGCAATCAGTGTACTAAACATCCATTCACAGTTATTGAGTTAAGTGTAAAATTGTTCACTTCTTTGTTTTGATGATGAAGATAAATGACCCTAAATCTGAGTTCTTAGGCATTTAATTTGCTGGAGAGCTTCCACTTGTACTGCATTTACATGGGATTTGTAAAGACTTGCAGTTTTGAGGTAGTGATATTATTTTAAATTATGCCTAGAAGATCCTGAGACTTACATGTTTAAAGTAATGAAAACTACATTCATATGCGGAGAAGATGTATTCCAAGCTTTGTAAGTGGTCAGGAACAGTCATTGTGTGGCAACAAATCATAGGTTTATAAAAATAATTAAATTTATGGATTTTTATTTTGGGGAGAGGACAAACAAACCAGCACAATCTCTATCTTTCTTCAATTCTCGTCCTCTCTATAATTATAGATCATAAATAAGTGTTACTCATTCTTCCGTTAATACTTTGTAAACTCTCTCTCTCTTAAGTATGAGTGAGAAAGAATGAAGGTAAGTAAATATTGGTAATTTTTCAGAAACAGAAATCTGATTTTTGATTGTCAGTGAAAAGCTGCACCAGACAAGTTAAAAAGACAAGGGAGACTTTAATCAAGAATTTTGTAATAGGAGTCAAGACTATCGCAACGCGGGGAGAGGTTGAATTCAACTCCACTGACACAGAAGGCAGGAGAGTTATTAGGTACCGAGGTGAGCAAGTGGAAAAGTACTGAATGGCCATGGTGGGGAGGGAGATGAAGTTGGTCAATGGGATTCGGACAAGTCTGTCTGCTAATTGGCACTTGTTGCATTTAAACTCCTACATCCTCACAGAGGCTGAAATTGGGGTACTATCTTCCCTGATGGTTACATTTCAAAGGGAAAGCTCCTAGGTCCTAGAGAAAGACATTCCTGGATTATAAAACCTGCAGCAAGCTGAGAGAAGACTTACATCCCAAAGGGGCAGAGAAAGAATATACACTGCAGCTTTCTTAAGAAAAGGGAAGTCATAGGTTTATAATCCAGACAGGTTTTGTCTAAAGGTTAGTCAAACTGAGAAAAACAGGAAGGCAGTCCTAGTCAGATCTAGGTCCCTCTGATTTCTTAGAAGGAAAGTGGTAGCAGTGTTGACAAGTGTTCCTAGGAAGATTTTCGTCTCAAAAGCATTTCTGCTAAGAATCTTTTTGGTTAAAATACATTTGAATTAAAATGTTCCCTATTAAAATGTAAATACTGTCTTGGCAATCAAGTTTGTTCACGGACTAGTACTGTGAATGACTTACATGGGAAAATCAGATAGCTTTCCTTCTGGCTGAGAATGTACCCTGGGAGTTAGTATTTCGATTGGAAGAAGAGGGGAGAAATTATCACTGTTTTACGTGATAAACTTAGGGAAGTTTATAAACTTGGGGACCAGTAGGACGCCATCATCAGGGACTAAGAAATTGCATTTGGACAAGAAAAATTTAACTCACGTTTGCATTTTGCATTGGACTCTAAAAGGAGCAACTATTGGAGTTCTAATAGAAACTCATCCTTTTGTGTTTTACAGAGGACTCAAAGATAAAACATACATTGGTACTTTACAAACTCACCCATTGTAAATGGGTACAATTTTCACGTATTCTCTGCGTAATTATTTTATGCTTAGTGTCGACTGAAAAAAAATGCACAACATAAAAGTTGAGAGTTATGTTTTATTCGGTGGACATTCTTGGGACTTCAACCCAGGAGACAGCCTCTGAGATAGCTCTGAGAGAACTGCTCGGAAGAGGTCAGGGAGGAGCCAGGATATACAGGAGTTTTTGCAACAAAGACCAGGTAGACGGAACATCGGAAGATGACTATTAATTAAAGAAAAACAGACATCTTGAGTTAAGGAATTTAGCACTTTTCTCTGTATGGGAAGATGCAAGAGTCCGGGCTCACTGGTACCATTCCTTTGATGTGCACCTCAGCTCTCTGGGGCCCGCATCCTGTGCTTTCTCATCCTGAGTTTCCTCAGGGTGCACTGTCCGGGCAGCCCTCATGTAATGGCTTCATGGCTGCAACATCCTTTGTTTACTGATATGGCAGGGGCAATATTTTAGTTCTCACTACTGTTCTGACCTAGAGAATGAGCAGAATCCAATAGATCACATTTAAATAAGTGAAGCATGTTGAAGGAAAGTAAAACCATCAAAGCTGTGTTTCAGCTGAGTAGGCGACTTTCTGTGAAGGGCCAGCAGAAATATTTTAGACTTTGCATACCATACATTTTCTATAGCAACTACTTAACTCTGCCTATATAGCAGAAATCAGCCATAGACAATAGCACAGACAGTAGTAATGAATGGATATGGCTGAGTTCTAATACAACTTTATTTATAAAAGCAGGTGGTGGGCCAGATTTGGTTCATGGATGTGGTTTGCCAAGCCCACAACTGTGGGAACATTTGCTTATCTGAAGAAGGCTCTAATAGCTGAACTCTTTTATAGCCTACCTGAGTTAATGGTCTACTTGCAAACATATGGTGATATGCGTGGTGTGAAAAAAAAAGGACAAGGAGACCAAGAACTAAGAATTTGTCAGTAAACTTGAAAGTGACAAGAAAAAGAAAGGCTCTCTACACAGAAATGCCTTTAGAGTTGAAAAGGGCAATTCATTAGCTGATTAGAGCTTGACTGGTTAAGGAATAGCCAACTCCCTTTTTTGTAATTTTCTATTCATCAATCTTGAGAAGCTTTTTGACCTGTGCATTACAAGGGATATTCCCAGGCTCTCAGCTGACACTACTTACTAAACCTGAGGCTTTCCCATTTGTAAATGAATACATTGGTATTCCAGGATAAACAAAAGTATACTGTGGTTTTGATTAGCTCAGTCAGTCTCCAATGGGCTAATTAATTCTGGATGAATTGTTTAAATTTGTTTCTGGATTTCCATAGCTGAGGCCCATCTTCAGATGTGAAGAGCTGCCAAAATGAACAGCCAACGTTCAGTTCCCCATCCTTCACATCCATTTGCTGTAACATCTTAGAGAGGCTCTAACTCTGTAAAACTTCGCAGTGAAGGCCAATGCTCTGGATCCCAGTTTCAGTTTTACCAGTAATAGCAGTGCATTATGACTAATAGCAGACTTTCTTACCTGGATTGTTTTAATTAGACAAACAATGCTAAAGTCTTTTTCAGTGGAAAATGCTCAAATTCTCTTTCACTGTGTGGAATGAATAGTTCATTTGCTTAGCTCTGTCTGCCTGGCCGTAATATTAAAAAATGGTGAAATTTTTTCAGTTTATTAAAGGCAGCAAATAATGCATCGTCTGATTCACTTCTCCTGCATTGTCATCCTGGGGTTTCCCAGAGATAAACTGAGGGAATGAACACAGGTTTACATTCTTTCCTCGTATCTGTAATAGCTTTTTAACAGGCCACTGAGCAACTGTTAACATACAGGAAATGTGTATTGATTAGCTGATTGCTTTACTCGGACTGACAGGTGAGGATTCACAGCAAACTGTTCATGTGGGGTTGTCTCTTTCATATATCTATGCAATTTCTCGTCCCAGATTACCTCATTGAATTCCATATATAAGTAATCATACTGAAACTTTAAAAGAAATATTAGAGACAGCGAGAAACTTCAGTATTTTATGCATTCAGGGATTTGGATCTCAATATCAAATGTTCTCAAATCATATGATATTTATACCAATAAATCATGCAGGGAAAAGATACTTGATTACTTCAACATTTCATTGATATTCTTCACAATTGTTTATAAATAGAAGAGTGATTATCATCGTGTTCCATAGCCTCTTTTTTTTTAACATGCAGATATGTAAGTTCAACCTCAAGGGTACTTAGTTTGTAGGTGAAAGTAAAACTACAGCACAAGCAGCCTAATGGGTCATGAGGCTGGAATTTTTTCTCTCATGCTTAAGTAATATCTATGAAAATTAAACCAATGAGATTTTATATAAGCAGTACCTTTCTCAAAGTGATCACAAGGTTATATTTATAAGCTGAGTGAAATGGCGCCTATCTTAACCTACAAGCACTTTGATAGCTCTTCACTAGTAATAGCAGCTGCAGCCTATGCAGAATTTACTAAAGGCTAGACACAGTCATAAGTATTTTAAAATATCATATCTTATCTTCACAATATTCTTAAGAGTTCGGTACCATCTTTATTATAAAGATGGAAAAATTGAGACTTGGAGTTTAAGTCACTTGTCAAAAGTCTTCTAAATAGTGTGCATTAGAAATCAAACTGGGGCAGCCATCAAGTCATATCTCAAATATGACTTGCTGGTAATATAGTTCATGCTTTCATCCCCATGTTATGCAGGCTTCTTTGTCAGTAGCATGCATCTTTTTAAGACAATTGCTTTACACATTATCCAATGATAGGGTGTTTTCTTTCTTCTCACCATTTGTGATCAAGGACCTCAACTCCTCTTTCTGTGTCCTTTTGTGGGGGAAGTTCCTATCTGATCACAAGATGTCTGGTGAAACTTCAATTATTTACTTCTTCCTTACCTAATAGTACCACAAAAAGAAAAAAAAAATAGGGTCATTATAGCATCTAACTCTTAGATGTGAAGGTTAAATGAATCAACCGCTTAGAACAATGCCTGGCAAATATTAACCATTGAGTGAATGCTGACAGTTTTCTTTTATCCTAGTCCTACAAGGAGCATCACTTGTAAAGAAACATTAAACTTGGTATAACATACCTTGAAATATCAATACTTATTATTCCAGCCTATATACCTATCATGTGAAAACCATCCAGTTGTATGCACTCTTGAAGTTTTCCAAATCATAAAGTTAAAACTAACCTTACTACTTGGGGTGGCCACCAAATTCTCTGTTGGATACAGTTTTTGTTAGGTCAGGTTTCAAATGAAAACTATTCTTCATAAAGAAAGAAATTTTTCAAGTTGTTAGTGTAATACATATCACTGAATGAATAACCTTGTTCTTCACATATTCCAGTTTAAAATTCAACTGTATATAATTATTTGAAAGAAAGAAATTAAATTAAATGGAACAAAACGTTGAATGGTAATTGTATTATATTTGTAAGAGCACAGAAGGAGTATCAAATCATGAATAAATAAAAAGGAAAATGAGACTCATTATTGTTAACTTGTAAAACTGCTTGAAGTATTATCAAAATACAGTCCTGTCTATAATAATGTATTGCGCTTATTACAGAGTTATGAGGTGAATAAAAAATGAAATTCTAATTTTACACAAGAACGTATTGCTTCATTGTTTTACAGAAAAATCTTTTATGGAAAAGCCTTTTTATTTCTTCCCGTAACTTTTAAATCCCACCAATGACATAGGAAGAAATGACCTTTCTGTTTTAACTACTAAATATTTTTATTTATGCTTGTGATTATAAGTCCTTCTTTCTTTCAGAACTTGTGACAGAAGTCATTCTATTCTCACTTGAATTCTCAGAATTTCTTCACTAGTGGCTTCTTTTCTTCAGGATAAACTTGAGATTCCTTTTTCCTATTCCTTATCAGATTTGTCTTTCCACATTTAGACTTCTCTTCTTTTTTCCTTTGTCCGGTATATTAAAGGTATCTTGAAAATGTACGCATCACTACCTCTGCTTTGTCTTTATAACACCTGAATACTTTGCTATCTCTGTGCCATACTCTAGGCTTCTACAAGGCATATGGCTAACTGGGTCCTTGGAAACAGGAGCTGACAGGGCAATTTTCTCTAGTTGAGGCTTCATTTACCAATACAGAAAGTTTATATGTGAAATTACACTCTTGTTCAAGGCATATAAGAATTCATGTTGCTTCATATTCTTCTTGACACTAGACCTAGTGATTCATACCAATCTGAAAGGTTCGGCTTAAATTTGCATCTCCCTGATTATACATATAGTTGAGCACTTATCTAGAGTTTTCTTAGTCACATGGTTTTACTCATTCATGGAGCATTTGTTTGAGTTTCCTGTTGGTGGTTCTTTGGAACTGTCTTTTTCTTATCTACTTTTAGGAGATCTTTATTAATTCTACGTATAAGATCTTTGATAGCTTTGTAGATGGCAAGTATCTTTTCCTGCCCAGTGGCTTGCATCTTTTATCTCTTAATAGTATCTTTTGAAGAAAAGGTACTCTATAATGTAGTAAAACTTATAAATCATTTCCGTAATGGTGAGTTTTTTGTGCCTTGTTTAAGAATATTTCTCTACCATAAGATTATGAAGATATTATATCTCCATTATATATTATTATAAATATATTTATTATTATTAATGTTTATAATTGTACATAATCATATATTATATTATCAAGCATTCTTGAAGTATCAACGTTTAATGTTAAAGTTTAACACATATTTAAACACATTTTTTTCTCTCCTTTCCTTTTTGCATCTTTAAGCTTCCATCTGAGATCATTTTCCTTTTGCCTGAAGAACGTCCTTCGGAATTTATCTTAAGACGAGTTACTAGAGATGAATTTTCTTACCGTTTTTTGAAAATATACTTATTTTAATTTTTATGTATGTGTATAAAATTGCAAGATTGACTTTACTTTGTTTCATCACATAAAATATAATCCCAGTAGCTTTTTGTTCCTATTTTTGCTCATTATATCAGTTGCTTAACTCTCCTTACTGTAAATGCAATCTGTATTTTTTCATTTACATAATTTTAAGATTGCTCTGTCTTTGATTTTCTTCAGTTTCACTACTAAGTGTCTAGATGTGGGTTATTCTAGCTTTTCATTTTCTTTGCTTGACATTTAATAATCTTAATAATTCTTTAATAATCAGAAACTAAGCATATAGATTGGTGTCTTTCAACACTAATGGAAAATTCTTAACTACTATTTCTTCAAATATGGCCTCTGCCCAATTTTCTTTGTTTCCTTCTTCTGGGTTTCACATAAACCTATTTTTGTTAACCTCAACTGCATTTTTAAATCTTTATTCTTCTGCTTTTTATTCCATAATATTTCTTTTAATCTCTTTTTCAGTTTACTAATTCTCTTTTGTACTGTGTCTAATCTGTTCTTAATGACATCAATTTAATCTTAATTTCAGTTATCATATTTTCTACTTATATAACTCTTTCATAAACTTATAATGTTCATAGATTATATATTTAAGTTCTTTTTTAGAATTTCTAAGCTGATTTTATTTTCATAAACCTAAATTTTACAATCCTGGTGACTTTGTTATGGTTGTATGTTATTTCTCCTCATTCTCTTAATGCTGTTGTCTCTCTTTGTTTTCTATATTATCCTTCATTGTGTACTGGATATTTTATTTAAAAAATTTTTATAACGATAATTAGATGAACTAGGATGATGTTATCTTATTATAGAGAGGAAGACTTTATGTTTTATGAGACACCGAGACAAAAATAGCCTGCAGTCCACACATTCACTTGCAGAGTGAGGTGCTTTAAAGTCCTGGCACAGGGGCTTCCCTGGTGGCGCAGTGGTTGAGAGTCCGCCTGCCGATGCAGGGGACACGGGTTCGTGCCCCGGTCTGGGAAGATCCCACATGCCGCGGAGCGGCTGGGCCCGTGAGCCATGGCCGCTGAGCCTGCGCGTCCGGAGCCTGTACTCCGCAACGGGAGAGGCCACAACAGTGAGAGGCCCGCGTAACGCATAAAAAAAAAAAAAAGTCCTGGCACAGAGAAGGAGGTGGTCTAGTACTGTACCTATCCCATCTATCCCATGTCTCTAGGAATAAGAAGCCATATAGGACATTTGGGCTGATCAGTCATTTTCTTAAGGTGGAAAAATTCCCAAAGCAATGTGACTCCAGGTGCAATCCCATCTCTCTAAATTACAATTCTTTTCAGGACATAGGCTGGGAAATTCCTTATTGTCTTCTTGTCTCTTTCATAGATAAGAATGAGAAAGACTATCTCTTTCATTTATTCTTTAAAATATGTGTATTTAATCCAGGGTTATTTATCCTTTGCTGTTGTTTTATTTCTTCAGTGGAAGTGTTAGTCCAAATTATCTACTGCATTGTTATTGAAGAAGTTTCTAAATCTCTTTTTAATTTATTTTGTTTTATTTTAATAATACATATTATGACATAAGCATATAATAGTTTACAGATAAGCAATTAGCATAAAAAACTCTAGACATTTTATCATAATAAGTTAGTGTATATATTGGTGTGTCTAACTTAGTTCAGACGTAACATTTATTTGGATATCATCTATTTCTTGATGGAAGACACCATCATAATTTCCCAGTTAGTTAAAGAGCTTGTCATTAAGTAATTGTGATTTTCTTACTATGAGAATAATTAATTTATTCCTTCTAGCATTCCTAAGTGTCTTTTATTGTGATGTATTTCTTTTTATTTTAATTATTATCTGCTTTTAATTAGTAATTCATTTTACTGGAGTAGATAAGGGAACATAAACGCTATTTGAAAATATCACTGATAAAAGTTCTTCTAGGTATCATTCCTAAAACAGAAATTGTAAGCATGATTAGATCAACAAGATTATGAGACTAGTATTTAAATAAATTAAATAAAATATTCAACATAAGTATGTACTTTGGAACTTGAAAAGATGTAGGCATTTAGAAGAACAGAATTCTGTTTATGATACATTATTTTCTTCTTATGATTTTACAGAACTGATTTTCAAACAAGTTTACTGAAATCATCTTCTTTTATAAAGTGGAGTTTCACAAGTATTCAAAATATTTTATTCCCTTTCTGTTCTATTTTAAATTTGCATACTATTTTTACCAAACTTTTTATTGCTATTTCCACCACCTAGTTACTACTAGAATAAACGCTTCATAAATACTGATGTGCAGTGTTGGAAATTTTATTCAACTATACTTGTCTCTCCAACATCAGATTCTGCTGGAGGAGAATACAATTTCATTTCTTTGAAAACAAACTCTTTATATTCCTCTAAGCCAAGTTGTGAAGGTGAGAAAGTACAGAAAGGGATCCACAGAAAGAAAAAATTTTATTTGCCTCTTAGCTTTCCCAGGTGAGCAAACAAAAGAAGCTGGTCTGGAAATGGCATTAATAGTCTTCATAATACAAGATCAAAGGAAGCACCACCACTAGAGCTCTGATTTCTTTCCTTGAATACTTGGGAGGGCCTCCAATAAGAGGAATAATTTAAAGGTCAAAAGAAGTACTGACATGTTTCAAAAAACCCAGCAATGTCTGTTATATCTAACCTATATGCTTTTACGTTTGGTCAGGACATTAGATGACTCTTGATGTCATATGATACATGTTTTTACTTAGACCTTCAAATGTGCAATATCACTGGAGCTGAAGAGATAGAGTACGGAAATGGTAGATGTTATTTGCTGTACATAACTGTGACTTGTCTGTGTATAACTAGCATACGATGTTTGTGATTAGAGTGCTATCGGGTAATATATGTTACCTTTAATGTATATCTACAGAATTGTATATTAATGATAATTGATAATGAATTAAATTTCAATACTTTTCTTTGAAACTCTTATTTCTAAACTAACAACTATGATCACTCAAATATACACAAATGCTCAGATTCAACTGATCTTACATCTTAAATGCAGTTTTAAATTAGTTTACAGATTAATTCATAGCTGTTGTTTCAGGTTGTTAATGTATCTCTAGAAATAATCACCATTTCTCTCTGAAATTTATAAATGTGACATGTTTTATAAACATTTAATCCATTAAAGCATATTGAATGACATTAGAATATAGAATAAAAATGTTTAACATTTGTGATTTTGTGAGACTAAATCTTAGTCTGGTAATAGCTATCAGAAAGACTAGTCAAGATGAGCATGACAGTTCTGTAAGTAAAAGAAATCTTACAGCTAAATTTATTTGAGAAAATGACCACTTGATTTTGAAGAATAACAGGTAAACGTAATTGGTTTTGTAGATGTGGCTCGATATAATACATTAAAGAAAAGGTGAAGCATGCGGGAAAAAAATTCTATAGACTTTTTGAAATACATATTAGTTAATAGCATGTATTACTAAGATAATTTTAAAAATCATTTAAAAATGTAACCTCCAAATTAACGTATAAGTTTTTACTATGCATGTTAATATTTCCCGGGTGAATAGTAATTCTTACTTCTAATTAAGCATCCTCTCAAAGGATGTCCATTTTACAAGGATGTCCCACATAATGTTATGCCAAATCTCAGCATTTATTCTAAGATGTTCATATTATCTAATTAGCATTGTAATGTATAACTACCAAAAGCACAACTAATCTAAAAAGCCTGGGACCTAATACCAGATGCAGAAGGTTAGTGAAAACATTTCAAGGTGACTTAGTACCAATTGTATTTCTAAATGTCAGAATAGCCAATGCTAACATACCGTTTTTTAGAATAGATGCCTTATTATCTTGTATGTGATTTTATGAGGAAACAGAAGCTGAAATTCAGGAATGTTAATGGAAATTGTTAATAATTCTTATTTGATACCCTACATGATGTTATTACTTTTATAGTTTTCTCTCTTCCCGTAAGTTTGTAATATTAAAGAAAAAGACATAAAAAACACTGTCTGCAAATTTCAAAAATTTCCTATGCCTAATTGGTCAAGTATATTTTCTTTTAGTAATTTTATATAAATATGTGTAACAGAGTGGGTATTAAAGAAAAGAAGATTGGGGCTTCCCTGGTGGCGCAGTGGTTGAGAGTCCGCCTGCCGACGCAGGGGACACAGGTTCATGTCCCGGTCTGGGAAGATCCCACATGCCGTGGAGCGGCTGGACCCGTAAGCCATGGCCGCTGAGCCTGCGTCTGGAGCCTGTGCTCCACAACGGGAGAGGCCACAGCAGTGAGAGGCCCGCGCACCGCAAAAAAAAAAAAAAAAAAAAAAAAAAAAGAAAAGAAGATTGAACACATTCCCTGTGGTCTTATTACTCAGGAAACATTGAAATACAATGTGAATATGGAAATGTCATTAGGAAAAATTAAACTGTCAATACAAAAGACTGACCAAGATGTTTGTTCCCCATTTCTATTATTTCTCTTAGTGATGTAAAATCAAAAGAATACATTGAACTGAGTCTCTCTCATAGGATTTTGAAATTTCAAAAGATTGCCTACCCCACTCTTTGACAACACAAACCAATGATGACTTAAATAACTTGGCTTTTAAAGACAAGATCCTGTATAACAGAATATAAGGGTCAATCTCCTTCTGCTTATTTTTATCAGATAATAGTGTGGAACATCAACACTTAACAAGTGCATGTAGGGATTATATGTTCAATCCCAGCCTTCTGAGACAAAGAATTGTGCCATTTTTTGACATTACAGTTTGTGGCGGTACCAAAAATTCAAAGAACTTTTTGTTGAACAGTTATAGTCCGTAAAAATCATTTGATTAGCATTTCTCTTCCTCCTTAAGAGGAAGATAAGATTCAGAAAGAGAGAAAAAGAAGGTCAAATGATGAAAGGGAAGAAGAGGGGTTTGTGGAGGATACAGCTCTGATTGTACCTGATCATATTTATTGCAAATTAAAAGCCACCACTTTGGACAGTCAACCCGTCCATCATGAAAAATATCATCAACCACAACAAAGGAACAAAGGACAATTATGGTCTCCCCACCCACATGGAAATTTCAGTAAGAATAGTGATTTTGGTATTTCTCACCTGGCTGAGACTGAGCAAAGTCACAAGACAAGACTTCAACATAATATAGAAACAATAGTGTGTCAGCGAGTGTCAGTTGAAAACTAAAGGGCAGCTGTCACATGGATAAAGACTGGTGGGATTATCCCAGGCATCTCTGGTGACCATGGACAATCATGTAAATATCATGGTTCATTCCCAAGATTGGTTAGGACTGTCTGGAAACAGGAAAGAGGATCCAGGTCACAAAGTATATTTCCTGCTGTGGCATCATTACTAGGAGAAATGCGTTTAATGGTTATTTAAAAATATATTTAACTTTAAAATTTAAGAATAAGGAAAGGACTGTACTGGACCCACACTGCCTGATAAAGGCAGCTGACAGAATTTCAGGAATTTGCTGTTTAGTTGATGAACTTCAGTTTTTCCTCCCTCAACTTCTCAAATAAATCTTATTCCTTTAGAGTCAGTGTTTGCTCCCCAGCATAGCGATGCATTTTACCCATTCAGCTATGCTAGTGTTCTCTGAAGCCGGCCAGCAATGATCTCACCTCACCCACAATATAAATCTATCAGTGAATAAACAACATCATTTTTATTTCAATGCCAATGATGCCAATGACACACTACATGTTGATTTGGCAGTTAAATAATCTCTCTCTTCTGGGTGCAATCTGCCAGGCTTATTATAACTCTACTTCTGATATTCATTTCACGTTTAATAGTGCTTTGCCTCATGAGGATGCCTGTCAATCAATTAAATTGAAATGTCATTCTGACCTTTTATTGGAAACAATTGACTCTTTTTTCGTTTCATCACAAGCTTTTTCCATCTTATACAAATTAAAAGCCTTAATTACTTGTATGCAGAAACTTTATACTAATTAACTTTACAAAACTACATGCTCGTCAACATTCCTGATACTGTCTTTACAGAGGTTATCCAGCTGAGTCTGCCTGAAGATCAGAAACTAAGCATCACAGCAGCAACCGTGGGACAGAGTACAGTTCTGAGCTGTGCCATTCAGGGAGAACTCAGACCTCCGATCATCTGGAAACGCAACAATATTATTCTAAACAACTTAGATTTGGAAGACATCAATGTGAGTACATAAATAGAGGTTGTGTATAATTTGTGTATTTCACATGCTATACTCTAGACTTTGTGAAGTCTGAGGAGCTTAATGAAATAAGATGTAGAATTGAAGAGAATTACTGGAACGTTTTCATATCCATTCTACTGTCTGGGAGGCACTTATAGTTCATCCAAATCACTTGTTTAAGCATGGTAAGCAGGTTATATACCATTGTGTTGGTGGGATCACAGAAACTTAAACCATAAAGGTCTGGCTCTAAGAATTTCTATAATTACCAACAATGAATCTCTACGTATTTGCTATTACAGTTGAGCAACACTCTATAGCTTATGAAGTGTTAAAGTGGGTAAAGGAAGTTTTTGCTTCAAATACTTCATAATGTATTACAAACAATAAATATTAATAAAACAAATAAATGATTTATTTTTCTGGAATGAAGGAACATGTTCATCACTCAGGTTTATTCCTAGAGAATCAGAATCTAAACTCAAAGAGTGTACAGCCCAAAAGGTGAAACAAAGGCTGAACAAACTCCAGGGAATTAATTTCTTCCTTCCATGCTTTCTGTTGAAAATGAGCATGAAGAAGTGAACACCATCATGGATAATGAAAAGAAGTAAAAATCGTGTGTTATGGGTTGTCTGTGGAAATGAGGTGGGAGAATCCTTTACCTTAGTGATCTTGGGGTTCTATAGTGTCTTTGCATATAAATTTTAGATATTCTTTACTCTCACTCAAGAAAGCCATCACCTATCCACTTATTCTTTGCTGCTTCATAAAGAACCCCCAAAACACAAGCCCAAGAGAGTCACTCTTATTTGTTACATTTTACTAATATTCTTGTTAGTGTCCTTGAATGCTTCAAAAAAGAAAATTTCTCCATTTTAGATTTTTTTACTTCTATTAAAAGTGTTCTAAATTTGCTTACATCTGGGAAATTTCCTCAGAGTATACGGAGAATAATGTTTAATTCTCCAATATATCAAGAACATTGTGCCATAGAACAGCTATAATTTCAGGAGCATTCAAGATTCTTTGAGACGTATGGCCCTAGACAAAATCATCTTAGGTTTGCATTATGGGTTGTTGTGTCTACATTTATGCATTTTAAAAAATTGAGGTAAAAACGGTATATAATATTATATTTGTTTCAGCCGTAAAACATAAACAAAATCAATCTTTGTATACACTACAAAGCAATTACCACAATAAGTCTAGTTACCATCAATTACCATACAATTGACCCCCTTCACCCATTTCCCCAACCTCTTTACCCTTTCCAATCTGATAACTGCCAATCTGTCCTCTGTATCTATGAGTTTTGTTTTGTTTGGTTTGTTCTTTTGTTTTGTTTTTATACTCCATATACAAGTGAAATTGTCTGACTTATTTCATTGAGCATAACACCCTCTGGTCTGGTATCGAACATGGCAACATTTCCTTCTTTTTATTTGGCTGAGCAGCTTTCCACTGTATATATATAGCACGTCTTCTTTATCTGTTCATCCATGGATGGGGACATAAGTTGCTTCCATATCTTGACTATCATAAATAATGCTATAATAAACATAGGAGCACATATATCTTTTAGAATTAGTGCTTTCATGTTCTTAGGATAAATACACAGAAGTGGAATAGGTGGGTCATATGGTAGTTTTATTTTTCATTTTATGTGGAATCTCCATACTGTTGTCCATAGTGGCTGCAACAATTGACATTCCTACTGACAGTGCACAGGGGTTCCCTTTTCTCTACATCCTATCCAGCATTTATTATTTCCTGTCTTTTTGATAACTGTCATTCTAACAGGTGTGAGGTGATATCTTACTGTGATTTTGATCTGCATTTCTCTGATAGTGAGTGATGTTGAACATCTTTTTATGTGCCTGTTGTCCATCTGTATGTCTTCTTAGGAAAAATGTCTACTTAGATCCTCTACCCATGTTTTTGAACTGATTGTTTGTTGTTTTGCTATTGACATGCTTGAAGTATTTATACATTTTTGATATTAACTCCTTACCAGACATATGGTTTGCAAATATTTTCTCCCATTCAGTAGGTTGTCTTTTTATTTTGCAGATGGTATCCTTTGCTCTCCAGAAGCATTTTAGTTTGATGTAGTCTCACTTGTTTATTTTTTCTTTTGTTGCCTTGTTTTTGGCGTAAGAGCCAAAGAGTCCCCGACAAGACTGAGATCAAGAAGATTACCACCTATGTTTTCTTCTAGGAGTTTTTATGTTTTCAGGTTTCATATACAAGTCCTTAATCAATTTTGAGTTTAGTTTTATGTATGGTATAAGATAGTGGTCTAATTTCATTCTTTTGTATGTGGCTGTCCAATTTTCCCAACACAATTTATTTAAGGGACTGTCCTTCCCCTATTGCATATTCTTGGCTCCTTGTTATAAGTGAATTGACAACATATGCATGGGTTTATTTCTGGGCTCTCTATTCTTTTCCATTGATCTATGTGTCTGTTTTTATGCCAAAACCATATTGTTTTTATTACTATAACTTTGTAGTATAGTTTGAAATCAGGGAGCATGATGCCCCCAGAATTATTTTTCTTTCTCAAGAGCGATTAGGCTATTCAAGGTCTTTGTGGTTCCAAACTAATCTTAGAATTATTTGTTCTATTTCTGTGAAAAATGCTATTGGTATTTTGATAGAAATTGCATTCAATCTATAGATGCCTTGAGTAGTATGGTCATTTTAACATTAATTCTTCCAATCAGTAAACATAAAATATCCTTCTATTTATACATGCCTTCTTTAAGTTCAGTATCTTATGGTTCTCAGTGTACAGGTCTTTTACCTCCTTGGTTAAATTTATTCCTAAGTATAATTTTTTTATTCTTTTTGAAGCAATTGTAAATTGGGTTCTTCTTAATTTCTTTTTTTGATATTTTATTATTAGTATAAATAAAGGCAACAGATTTCTGTATATTGATTTTGTATCCTGCAACTTTACTGAATTCATTTATTAGTTCTAACAGGTTTTCAGTGGAGTCTATAGGGTTTTCTATATATAGTATCAGGTGATCTACAAATAGTGGCAGTTTTACTTCTTCCTTTCCAATTTGGATTCCTTTTGTTTCTTTTTCTTACCTAGTTGCTGTGGCTGGTATTTCCAATAGTTTGTTGAGAAAAGGAGGCTAGAGTGGGCATGCTTGTCTTATTTCTGACTTTGGAGGAAAAGATTTCAGCATTTCACTGTTAGTATGATGTTAGCTGTAGGTTTGTCACATATGGCCTTTATTATGTTGAGATATATTTGCTCTATACGCACGTCGTTGAGAGATTTTATGTTTGTTTTCATCTTTTATGTCCCTAGGAATTTATCCATGTCTTCTACGTTGTCCAATTTGTTAGTTGTATCATTATTTATAGTAGTATTTTATGATCCTTTGTATATCTCTGGTATCAGTTGTAACAACTCCCCTTTCATTTATAATTTTATTCATTTGAACTCTTTCTCTTTTTTTCCCTAAGTGAGTCTAGCTAAAGGTTTGTCGATTTCATTTATCTTTTCCAAAAAACAACCCTTAGTTTCATTGATCTTTTCCATTTTTTTTAATTTTTAGTGTCTATATTGTTTATTTCTGCTCTGATCTTTATTGTTTCCTTCCTTCTAATAACTTTGGAGTTTGTCCTTTTTTTCCAGTTCTTTTACTTTTAAGAATGGACTGTTTATTTCAGATTTTGTTTCTTGAGGTAGACCTATATCACTCAACTTCCCTCTTAGAATTGACTTTCCTACATCTCATAAATTTTGGAATGTTGCATTTCTATTTTCATTTGTCTCCAGGTATTTGTTTGATTTCTCCAACAAATTGGCTGTTCAGTATTATGTTGTTTAATCTTATGTATTTGTAACTCTTTTAGTTTCCTTCTTGTGATTGATTTCTAGTTTTATGCTATTGTGGTCACAAAAGATGCTTGATATGATTTCAATCTATTTAAATTTATTGAGGCCTGTTTTCTGGC